>NC_090923.1:587086281-587389311 GCF_040938575.1 Ambystoma mexicanum | reverse complement strand
GAAACTGGCCTCTTTCCTCTATCTGGCAGGGATCCCACTGGTTCTAAAACAAATGAGACCCAAGTAAGCACCACATAATGGAAACAATGTCAGTGAAGCACTCCCTGACACAATCCTCAATTTCTCAAACCAATATGACGTGGCGCTCAACATATCCAATAACGTGGGAGTCATATTAGAATTAAAGATTTTATAACTAAATTACTCGGCAGTGTATTTATGCAGCCCAATGGGTCTGCCTAATACTGGAAGTTCTCACCTCCCTTGGGCTATTCCAAGAGTCCTCCAAACTGCAGTCAATGTAGCGTCCCGAAGAAACTTGCCTCTTTCCTCTATCTGACAGGGATCCCTCTAGTTCTAAAACAAATGAGACCCGAGTAAGCACCTCATAATGGAAACAATGTCAGTGAGGCACTACCTGACACAATCCTCAATTTCTCAAACCATTATGTCGTGGCGCTCACCTATTACGGGAAAGTTGCCTGTCCCATCATGCAATAAATGTAGAAGCCTAGAATCCAAATGCGGCAACCAGCGGACAAAAACTCTGTTTTTACCGGCGTTCAGACGTTCAAACAAGACCATAGCAAGAAGAACATCTACAACGTCATGACGGCATCGCGCTGATTGGCGCGCGATGACGTCACACGTCGTAACATACGCACAAGCCAGGCAAAGTCAGGCAAAAAGTCAGGGCAAGGAAAACGAGGCTAACAAAGGGCAATCCATTAGAGATGCGCCAGAAACAGGTTGACTGCTCCACAGTATTACTCTGGAAACCTGGCAGGCCAATCGGACACTTTCTAACCGTCAGCAACCAGTACACAGTTCTATCTCTGATGTACAATTCAGGTAATCGGGAACACACAGAGAAGCAAAGAAGGGCAAACCTCATGGAGCGGGTATAAATGAGAAATCAGCAAAAATCAATATGTGTGGCCATAACATTATGGTGATTAACATTCTTCTTCACTCGTGAGCCTAAGAACAAATAAGACTACCAACAGAAAGTGCAACAATCACATGTCCTTAATAAACCCGAGACGTTCTTATTTAATATTGTGCCACTCAATATTCTCGTTCAAACCTGTAATGTGGCTATTGCAGAGAAAAATTAACTTCTGCTCCAAATTAATTAATTTCCTATTGATTTCGTCTTGGGAACTACCCCTAATCTTTTTGAGTATACACCATTGTAAATCAGAGAATGAATGTCCTCTCTCATCAAAATGTTTAACTAACGGAGCTTTATCGATATGGTTCTTTAGGCAACTCCTATGTTCGATCATGCGAGTCTTGCACTTTCTGTTAGTTTTACCTATGTAAATTAAATCACATGGACATTTGATCATGTAGATCACATTTTCAGTTTTACAGTTTGTGTGTTCTTTTAGAACCCATTCATAAGGAAGTCCCAAATTGACAGATGTCATCTTTTTAGTAAGGGGGCACATAACACATTCCCCGCAAGGATGATGACCCATTACTCGTGGCAAACCCCACAACGTACTTTGAGCAACCTCTTTGTCTTTCTCCTTATGTACCTCGTTTTTCATTACAAGATTTCGAATGTTGGTGCTCCTTTTAAAGGCTATCAACGGCAGTGGGCCGTTCATAGTTTTTTTCCAATTTTTGTGTATAATGTTCTTAATCTTATACAACATATTGCTAAAGGTGTTAACAAACACCAATGGGGTATCTTGTTTAGCAATGTCTTTGTTTTTCTTTTCCAAAAGAGCTTCCCGGTTGTTATTGAAAGCTCGTTTGGCAGATAACCTAATGACCTTTCTCGGGTAACCCCTGTCAAGTAGTTTGTTCATTAATATATTCGCTCCAACTTCATAGTCATGTTTGGTGCTGCTGTTACGTTTCAACCGCAAAAATTGTCCAAAGGGCAAATTGTCCCGGATATGCTTGGCGTGACGGCTTCTGTAATGTAATAAAGCATTTTTGTCAGTGCTCTTGACAAACGGCTTAACCCCAAGTTGGTTATTGTGGTGGTAAATTGTCAGATCTAAATAATTCACCTCCATAGAACCCATGACAGCAGTAAATTTCAGATATCTATTCTGATTGTTTAACCACATCAAAAAATTGTTGGCTTCGTCCAATGAACCATGCCATAACATGAAAACATCATCGATGTATCTTAGCCATTGGGTTATCTGTTGTTTAAAAGGATTGATGTCCGAATAAATCACTGTTTGTTCAACCATATCTACATACAAATTAGCCAAATTCGGAGCCATGGCAGCACCCATGGCTGTGCCCTCTATCTGAAGGTAGAATTGGCCCAAGAATTGGAAAAAGTTGTTTGTTAAAGCTGTTTCTGTGCACCATAGGATAAAGGCGTTGCTGACAGGGTGAGTATCTTCCCGCTGAAGCAAAGTTTCCTCAACCACTTTTAAGGTGGCTTGTTGCGGAATATTTGTATATAAAGATTGAATATCCAAACAAATGAGTATATCCTGGGATTGATCAAAATTCAGCCCTTCAATTTTCATAATAGCGTCTCTAGTGTCTTGGACGTAGCTCTTCATTTTCATTACGAAAGGACGTAAATAGATATCTACAAATTTCGATAAAGGTTCCAAAATGGAATTAACACCGGATACAATAGGTCTACCCGGGGGTCTCGCCAGGTCCTTGTGGATTTTAGGTAGAATATAAAAGATGGGAATTCTCGCTGTCTCTCTGGTTAAATATTCCCCTTCCTGTTTGCTAATCTGTCTTAAATCAACAGCTTTGTCAACCTTCTCCTTTATCAATTTAATGAGGTCCGGGCTAGGATCTTGATCAATTTTCCTATAGCTGCTGTTATCTGCCAATAGTCTGTGACATTCTTCAATATAGTCCTTTTTATTCATGAGGACTATAGCCCCTCCTTTATCAGCCTGGCGAATGACAATCTTCTCATTTTTACCTAGGCTCTTTAGCATAGCAATTTCTTGTTGACTCAAATTAGAGTTTTTAGGAATGCCCTTGGTTTCAAGTTTCTTTAATTCCTGTAAAACCTTCTTTTAAAAAACCACTGATTCAGGAGACTTAGTATGGTGAGGTGGGCTCCAAGTAGAGGGATTCCTTAGACCACTATAATTAATATGTGGACTGGCCGGTTGATCATCAAAAAATTCTCTTAGATGTATCTTACGCATGAAAGCACTGAACTCTAGCCTAAATTCAAAAGGATTGTGATGTTTAGATATTACAAAATTCAGGCCTTTATTGAGACATCGTTCTTCATCCTTGGTCAAAATAACACTAGACAAATTAACTACCAGCCCCGGTAACTGCGTGTTTGCATTCTGTCTGTCTGCCATTCCTGACGACTGTTCCCTCTGCCTAAAAAAGGTTGACATCTTGATCCATTCCTGGCTCCTGTATTGCGACCCCTCTGTACAGCAGTGTTCTTATTTCTTCCTCTTTGCCCTACACCATTCTTTTCTTCATCCTCGCCAGGTGTACTTCCTTCCTCACTTGAACTATATGATGTATTTCTAAATCTTACCCTACGTTTAGGTCTCTGACCTCCCGTGGGTGCTCCAAAATTGTAGTCTTTAGTAACATATTGGAAGGCCTTCTCATGAGCAAAGTTAGTAAGATCTTTTTTTAGTCTTTTGACTCTCTCTACACTAGATACCGTTTTAAATGTTTGCATGTCTTTCATGTGGGCTTCTAATTTCGTTTTGAATACTTCAATATCGAAATTCTTTTTCATTTCTTCTTCTAATCCTTTCAAATCTAACAGGATTTTTTTGGTAGTTTCCTGAGCTGTCTCAATAATAAGAACCAGCCAGTCCCTAACACATTTATTAGCTATGTAGCTCCATTTCAATTTAAAATCTGCGTTATCTAGAAACAGCCTCGGCTCATTGCGTACTATGAGGCCTTGAGGTAACGCCTGATTTTTTAAATATTCCAACATGATGATGGCGTGTAGCTCTGTTCGTACCAATCTCTTGCGTGTTTGGGTAAGTTCATCCCATTTATCATCTTTACCTATGTCTGCCAGATCATTGTCTAACCCCAACTCCGGTATGGAATTCAGAAGTTGAAGAATATAATCTTCAGTATAAGCCAGACTTTTGTCTGCGGATGTCGCCATAATGCTCACTCTAATTACAAATGATTCATACAATACTCTAATTGCAGAGAATTCATACAATACTCTAACAACGTAAACTGACCTACTTACTAATATAGAGGAACCCCACGAGACAAAAGTTGCCTCACAGACAGGAATTATTCTGCAGGGGAAACCCCACACTTTGGTGATATTCCCTCCTACTAAGTGAGGATATGAGATATATATTTCTACAAAAGGAAGGAACAGTCAACACATTCCCCTCCGATAGCAATTTCAAGACACAGCCCTTGAACAAATATAGGCTGCATTCTGTGTTACAAATCATCATCAGAAAACATTTTCTTCACAAAATATCATTTTTAATATATTAATCTTTTGTTACGCACAGGTAATACAAAAATTATTAAAACACATATACACAACACATAGTCATATACAAAGTAAAAACACTACCACCTCACAGTATCGCAACTAGTATGCTGAAATATTCAACCAGCATACCACACTATTGGCAACTCAATAAATCTCATTTTCCATTGTGTGACAAAGCCCAACTTATATAAGTTTCAGTCCTCTGTGTTCGATGTAACCGGACATTCATCAGGGGCAGAAGTAGTCCTGTGCTTTAGGTAGAATCTTCCTATTCATACACCAATTGCTATCTCTAAGGATGAAAAACAAACAAACATATCACTAATACGGGCATAATAGGTTAAATTTATACACCATAGCCAATCCCTCATCACCACAAGGGTATCAGATATACCGTAAATCATATACCTGAACTAAGGTATCAAGAAATACATGTCTTGTACCTAACAAGTCAGACACATTCTGACTCTTCACTACTAGTATAGGCAGAAAACACTATAGAGTACCGTAATTAATACTGACAGGGCCAATACCCCAATCATAGGTAATTGCAACATGTCCAACAACGTGGGAGTCATATTAGAATTAAAGATTTTATAGCAAAATTACTCGGCAGTGTGTTTATGCAGCCCAATGGGTCTGCCTAATCCTGGAAATTCTCACCTCCCTCTGGCTATTCCAAGAGTCCTCCCATCCGCAGTCAAAGTAGCGTCCCGAAGAAACTGGCCTCTTTCCTCTATCTGGCAGGGATCCCACTGGTTCTAAAACAAATGAGACCCAAGTAAGCACCACATAATGGAAACAATGTCAGTGAAGCACTCCCTGACACAATCCTCAATTTCTCAAACCAATATGACGTGGCGCTCAACATATCCAATAACGTGGGAGTCATATTAGAATTAAAGATTTTATAACTAAATTACTCGGCAGTGTATTTATGCAGCCCAATGGGTCTGCCTAATACTGGAAGTTCTCACCTCCCTTGGGCTATTCCAAGAGTCCTCCATACTGCAGTCAATGTAGCGTCCCGAAGAAACTGGCCTCTTTCCTCTATCTGACAGGGATCCCTCTAGTTCTAAAACAAATGAGACCCGAGTAAGCACCTCATAATGGAAACAATGTCAGTGAGGCACTACCTGACACAATCCTCAATTTCTCAAACCAATATGTCGTGGCGCTCACCTATTACGGGAAAGTTGCCTGTCCCATCATGCAATAAATGTAGAAGCCTAGAATCCAAATGCGGCAACCAGCGGACAAAAACTCTGTTTTTACCGGCGTTCAGACGTTCAAACAAGACCATAGCAAGAAGAACATCTACAACGTCATGACGGCATCGCGCTGATTGGCGCGCGATGACGTCACACGTCGTAACATACGCACAAGCCAGGCAAAGTCAGGCAAAAAGTCAGGGCAAGGAAAACGAGGCTAACAAAGTGCAATCCATTAGAGATGTGCCAGAAACGGGTTGACTGCTCCACAGTATTACTCTGGAAACCTGGCGGGCCAATCGGACACTTTCTAACCGTCAGCAACCAGTACACAGTTCTATCTCTGATGTACAATTCGGGTAATCGGGAACACACAGAGAAGCAAATTATAGTGGTCTAAGGAATCCCTCTACTTGGAGCCCACCTCACCATACTAAGTCTCCTGAATCAGTGGTTTTTGAAAAGAAGGTTTTACAGGAATTAAAGAAACTTGAAACCAAGGGCATTCCTAAAAACTCTAATTTGAGTCAACAAGAAATTGCTATGCTAAAGAGCCTAGGTAAAAATGAGAAGATTGTCATTCGCCAGGCTGATAAAGGAGGGGCTATAGTCCTCATGAATAAAAAGGACTATATTGAAGAATGTCACAGACTATTGGCAGATAACAGCAGCTATAGGAAAATTGATCAAGATCCTAGCCCGGACCTCATTAAATTGATAAAGGAGAAAGTTGACAAAGCTGTTGATTTAAGACAGATTAGCAAACAGGAAGGGGAATATTTAACCAGAGAGACAGCGAGAATTCCCATCTTTTATATTCTACCTAAAATCCACAAGGACCTGGCGAGACCCCCGGGTAGACCTATTGTATCCGGTGTTAATTCCATTTTGGAACCTTTATCGAAATTTGTAGATATCTATTTACGTCCTTTCGTAATGAAAATGAAGAGCTACGTCCAAGACACTAGAGACGCTATTATGAAAATTGAAGGGCTGAATTTTGATCAATCCCAGGATATACTCATTTGTTTGGCTATTCAATCTTTATATACAAATATTCCGCAACAAGCCACCTTAAAAGTGGTTGAGGAAACTTTGCTTCAGCGGGAAGATACTCACCCTGTCAGCAACGCCTTTATCCTATGGTGCACAGAAACAGCTTTAACAAACAACTTTTTCCAATTCTTGGGCCAATTCTACCTTCAGATAGAGGGCACAGCCATGGGTGCTGCCATGGCTCCGAATTTGGATAATTTGTATGTAGATATGGTTGAACGAACAGTGATTTATTCGGACATCAATCCTTTTAAACAACAGATAACCCAATGGCTAAGATACATCGATGATGTTTTCATGTTATGGCATGGTTCATTGGACAAAGCCAACAATTTTTTGATGTGGTTAAACAATCAGAATAGATATCTGAAATTTACTGCTGTCATGAGTTCTATGGAGGTGAATTATTTAGATGTGACAATTTACCACCACAATAACCAACTTGGGGTTAAGCCGTTTGTCAAGAGCACTGACAAAAATGCTTTATTACATTACAGAAGCCATCACGCCAAGCATATCCGGGACAATTTGCCCTTTGGACAATTTTTGCGGTTGAAACGTAACAGCAGCACCAAACATGACTATGAAGTTGGAGCGAATATATTAATGAACAAACTACTTGACAGGGGTTACCCGAGAAAGGTCATTAGGTTATCTGCCAAACGAGCTTTCAATAACAACCGGGAAGCTCTTTTGGAAAAGAAAAACAAAGACATTGCTAAACAAGATACCCCATTGGTGTTTGTTAACACCTTTAGCAATATGTCGTATAAGATTAAGAACATTATACACAAAAATTGGAAAAAAACTATGAACGGCCCACTGCCGTTGATAGCCTTTAAAAAGAGCACCAACATTCGAAATCTTGTAATGAAAAACGAGGTACATAAGGAGAAAGACAAAGAGGTTGATCAAAGTACGTTGTGGGGTTTGCCACGAGTAATGGGTCATCATCCTTGCGGGGAATGTGTTATGTGCCCCCTTACTAAAAAGATGACATCTGTCAATTTGGGACTTCCTTATGAATGGGTTCTAAAAGAACACACAAACTGTAAAACTGAAAATGTGATCTACATGATCAAATGTCCATGTGATTTAATTTACATAGGTAAAACTAACAGAAAGTGCAAGACTCGCATGATCGAACATAGGAGTTGCCTAAAGAACCATATCGATAAAGCTCCGTTAGTTAAACATTTTGATGAGAGAGGACATTCATTCTCTGATTTACAATGGTGTATACTCAAAAAGATTAGGGGTAGTTCCCAAGACGAAATCAATAGGAAATTAATTAATTTGGAGCAGAAGTTAATTTTTCTCTGCAATAGCCACATTACAGGTTTGAACGAGAATATTGAGTGGCACAATATTAAATAAGAACGTCTCGGGTTTATTAAGGACATGTGATTGTTGCACTTTCTGTTGGTAGTCTGATTTGTTCTTAGGCTCACGAGTGAAGAAGAATGTTAATCACCATAATGTTATGGCCACACGTATTGATTTTTGCTCCTTTCTCATTTATACCTGCTCCATGAGGTTTGCCCTTCTTTGCTTCTCTGTGTGTTCCTGATTACCCGAATTGTACATCAGAGATAGAACTGTGTACTGGTTGCTGACGGTTAGAAAGTGTCCGATTGGCCCGCCAGGTTTCCAGAGTAATACTGTGGAGCAGTCAACCCGTTTCTGGCGCATCTCTAATGGATTGCACTTTGTTAGCCTCGTTTTCCTTGCCCTGACTTTTTGCCTGACTTTGCCTGGCTTGTGCGTATGTTACGACGTGTGACGTCATCGCGCGCCAATCAGCACGATGCCGTCATGACGTTGTAAATGTTCTTCTTGCTATGGTCTTGTTTGAACGTCTGAACGCCGGTAAAAACAGAGTTTTTGTCCGCTGGTTGCCGCATTTGGATTCTAGGCTTCTACATTTATTGCATGATGGGACAGGCAACTTTCCCGTAATAGGTGAGCGCCACGACATAGTGGTTTGAGAAATTGAGGATTGTGTCAGGTAGTGCCTCACTGACATTGTTTCCATTATGAGGTGCTTACTCAGGTCTCATTTGTTTTAGAACTAGAGGGATCCCTGTCAGATAGAGGAAAGAGGCAAGTTTCTTCGGGACGCTACATTGACTGCAGTTTGGAGGACTCTTGGAATAGCCCAAGGGAGGTGAGAACTTCCAGTATTAGGCAGACCCATTGGGCTGCATAAATACACTGCCGAGTAATTTAGTTATAAAATCTTTAATTCTAATATGACTCCCACGTTATTGGATATGTTGAGCGCCACGTCATATTGGTTTGAGAAATTGAGGATTGTGTCAGGGAGTGCTTCACTGACATTGTTTCCATTATGTGGTGCTTACTTGGGTCTCATTTGTTTTAGAACCAGTGGGATCCCTGCCAGATAGAGGAAAGAGGCCAGTTTCTTCGGGACGCTACTTTGACTGCGGATGGGAGGACTCTTGGAATAGCCAGAGGGAGGTGAGAATTTCCAGGATTAGGCAGACCCATTGGGCTGCATAAACACACTGCCGAGTAATTTTGCTATAAAATCTTTAATTCTAATATGACTCCCACGTTGTTGGACATGTTGCAATTACCTATGATTGGGGTATTGGCCCTGTCAGTATTAATTACGGTACTCTATAGTGTTTTCTGCCTATACTAGTAGTGAAGAGTCAGAATGTGTCTGACTTGTTAGGTACAAGACATGTATTTCTTGATACCTTAGTTCAGGTATATGATTTACGGTATATCTGATACCCTTGTGGTGATGAGGGATTGGCTATGGTGTATAAATTTAACCTATTATGCCCGTATTAGTGATATGTTTGTTTGTTTTTCATCCTTAGAGATAGCAATTGGTGTATGAATAGGAAGATTCTACCTAAAGCACAGGACTACTTCTGCCCCTGATGAATGTCCGGTTACATCGAACACAGAGGACTGAAACTTATATAAGTTGGGCTTTGTCACACAATGGAAAATGAGATTTATTGAGTTGCCAATAGTGTGGTATGCTGGTTGAATATTTCAGCATACTAGTTGCGATACTGTGAGGTGGTAGTGTTTTTACTTTGTATATGACTATGTGTTGTGTATATGTGTTTTAATAATTTTTGTATTACCTGTGCTTAACAAAAGATTAATATATTAAAAATGATATTTTGTGAAGAAAATGTTTTCTGATGATGATTTGTAACACAGAATGCAGCCTATATTTGTTCAAGGGCTGTGTCTTGAAATTGCTATCGGAGGGGAATGTGTTGACTGTTCCTTCCTTTTGTAGAAATATATATCTCATATCCTCACTTAGTAGGAGGGAATATCACCAAAGTGTGGGGTTTCCCCTGCAGAATAATTCCAGATTGGTACTTGGAACATGTTATCACATTTCATGAAGCAGGGCAGAGGTATGCTAACTGAGAATGGGATAATGTTGGCACTTTTGCACACACAGGGGACACCCCCACCCCATAGAGATAAGTTAATATTTCATTTGCCAGGAGGAGACAGGGAGAGAAGACGAAATGTCATCATAGTGGGATTACAGGTGTCTGTAAGGGAAACATGATTTTGAAGGATTGGCAGTCTTGATAACCTACTCCTTGGAGAAGGTTGCAGGACACTGGCTTTTCGCTGTGTCATATGGGATGGCTAGTGATTCATCGATGGTGGGGGATCAAAGGGATTTGACTTTCGACTGGAAAACGTATCAAGTCTTCTCAGCGTTGCAGAGACCTGCTATGGGCATTCACCAGTTTCTGAGCGATTTTGCTCTGCTCAACCTTAGCAATGCAGGTGGTGAAAAAAGCATGATTACTTTATGCTTTGTCGATTTTTTCTTACTTTGCTTCAGTGGAGCCGCATTGTTCGGGATGTGGAGGATACTCTCCTCCAGTACACGAAAGATGGTAGCTAGAGGCAGGGGAGTAATATTAGGGAAAGATTGAAAGCAGGTGAGAGCAGTGCTGCACCTGAAATTCCAGTGCAATAAGGCTGTCTTGGCAGTTGGTAGGATTTATGTAGGATGGAAGTCGTTCTGCATAATAAAGTGGATGAGGGTGTCGCCCCACCATGATCGAAGATGATAACCATCAATCCTGATGCTGGCATGTGTTGGCGGCATTTCGAAATAGGAAAAACACTCAATGAACTCAATCTAAATATGATATCTCCTAGTCAAAAGCAGCCCTAATTGTATGGCATTTGGAAAAAAAAGCCCCCTACATTTCCCAACATGATGTGGTTGGGCGTGAGATGGGTTGGGGTAGTTTAATCCTTGAAAACACTATTGTGGTGGTGGGTCCATACATGGATTGTTCTGCACATGGAGCGCTGAAAGGTAGTTTGGAGAGGGGTACTCCAAATGGATAATTCAGGGGAACCTTTCTTGTTTGGTCATCTTACATTGTCATTCACTGTTATTGGTCTTCCTCAGCTGTGGCTGTCACCAGATGAACTTATCAAATGAGGTTAAACCTTGGCAAAGGAATGGGCAGATTTAAATTGCATGGAGAAGGCTTGTAAATGTAGTACACGCCATACATGGGATGTAGACCAACATCCAGGTGAGCTTTATAGACATTCTCAAGACCATAGGAATTAAGAACACATAAGGTGAAGCTTGAAGTATCAAAACTTCCTCTCCTAGATATTCAAAGCAAAGCACATCAGAAGGGCCCTCCAAAGAGAACAATGTTCCAGTAAAAGGATATATCAGTCACAGGTAGTCATCCTGTGCCCATGCTACTCAATATGACTTAAGGCAGTTTAGAAGCAACACTGGCAGTTTAGGTGTCAACACAGGTGTAAGTTTACTTTTTGATGTCATCACATGACCTTTGATCCTAAAGACATCACACGAAGTGACATCACCATAATGCACCCTTTATGAAGTCAAGTGTCATTGATACATTAATTCTGTAGAGGTTTAAAATAGATAAACAACTTCAAAATATCACCAAATGAAATAGGAATAACAAGGAGTGGAAGTTTTGATACTTTGAGCTTCACTTTATGTGTTCTTAATTCTTATGGGCATGCTGTCTGCAGAACTTCTACAATGTTCACCTGGAGATTGGTGTGATAGGTGTTGCAATTGCTTTCCGGCTCTCTGGCCTCAGTTCCTAGGTCCAGTAAAGTTTTAGTCCTACCTTGTAGTAGCATGGCCAGGATTGAACTACAAAGGGGACATGCATTGCCTATGGCAGGGGCTCTCATAAACCAATGGAATATATTATTTGAATTGGAGTGTTCCCTTTTGCACCCACCCCAACCAGGCCAACGTTTCAGCTTTTATAGGTTACCTTCATTACAATAATTTAATTAAGATGAATGGAATTACAAATCTTACTATTACTCAGTTAAACGGTACTCATTTTTTCAACTGTGTAAGGATGAACGGCCCTACGAGAATGAGAACATATGAATTTAGGTTCCACCCAGATCTACGGAAGGCTACATGAGCGTGTACCTGTCCCCATGCGATCAACTCTATTCATTGGCTTCCCTTCCCCCTGATCTTGCCTTTGTTATTTCTTTGTATTTACACACCAAGGTTGGACAGCGCTCTATAGCTTGGTACCTTGTTTTGCACTCTTTAAATCCTATACATACATAGGTACATATATTCTCTTCCGCTGCACAACTGTACACTCCTGAAAACTAGCTGTAGAGCTTAAACATTTTGATACTAGTAATGCAGAAAAGCCAAAGCCTGCTTTGCTCACTCACCTACCTCATACACTCTCCTGTTAATTAGAAATGTACTGCAAACGTTCTGAAATACTGGTGAGTCCTGACTTTATTAGTACATCTAATTGTTCAATTCTGCAGTTTTACAAATACAGGATTGTGTACCCTGCGACTAAAAGCCAAGAATCATTGATTATTTAGAGCCTTGCATAGAACAACCTGTAACTGTTCCCAGTGAGTTGTACTACTTCCAAGACCTGTGAGTTGGGCGGAATTCTGGTGCTAATTGCGCCGGGATACCGCCCAATGCAATTAGCATTACCGCAAGTCAGTCTGGTTTAATTTGCGCAGGATGCCAAGTTGCAGGAGGCGGTAAGTCCCCATTCCCATTGCGTCCATTGGACCCAATGGGGATGGGTGGCGCAAATACCGCCAGCATAAATACATCCAGCGGCAAGTACTCAGTTAATGATATCGAAGCTTGGCCCTTCATAAAATGAATTCCACCTAGGAGAGGTCACTATTATACCCCAGAAGAAGGTATAAACCTTGGGTATGGTGTTTGATCAGCAATTGGACATGAAAGCTCATGTGGGAAGCTTGGTCTCCTCTGCAGCTTATTTCATCAAATTGTTGGCTCACCTTCTTCACTATATTTCTCAGGCTCAAGCTGAAACGATAGCCAGAGCAATTATCGAGTCTAAATTAGACTACTGTGGTAGTCTTTAGGTTGGGATTAGTAAAGCTGCTACTAATAGGCTTCAAGACGTGCAAAATGGTGCTGTAAGGGTAGTGGTGGGTTCATCCCGCTGCAATCATGTATCGGTCGCAAGAAGGTCATTGCACTGGCTTCCTGTAGCTTCACGGATCCTCTATCGTCTCTTGGTGATGACCTTGAACTGTAGACTTGGCTTAATGCCTATGTATCTACAAGATCTCATTTCAAATAAGGTGAATAACCAATCCTTGAGGTCTAGTAATCAGAATCATTTGACCATGCCTAGAAGTAAGACCAAGAAGGTGGAAAATGCAGCATTTTCTATACCGGCCCCTAAAGCCTGGAATTTGCTTCAATTGGATCTCTGCGGTCAGCCATCTCTAGCATGTTTTAAGAAAAAGTTGAAAACATGGTTGTTTACTTGATTTCCATTAAAGCACTCTTCGAGGAGTCTCTTTATTAGTTAGGGCTTTCAATTATATTTTATGTTTGTGTCTTGTCAGCGCCCTAACGCCTTTGGGTCCATGGCTGCACTATATAAATGTTTTAAAGTAAAAGTAAAAAGTAAAGTAATAGCACTGAAAATACCCATACTGCCAGGGCATTCAACTCCAGCTCAGAGCTGGAGCTGCTTGGAGGTGAATGGGTCAAGGTAGGGCCATTGTCGGGATTGGGCAGAGCAGTAAATGCAGCGGTAATAGCATCACTGCCATATTTTACCGCTCGGCCCAACTCCTGATGAGGCCCTTAGACACACCCAAGAAGAACCTGCTCAATAGTCACATGACTAAGCATTTTTTGGAATGCAACTTGTTGTGCACAAATGCAGTTCCACAAAAGTCTAAAAAGTTATTTGTATATCAAAGAAGCAAATATGCACCCTCATCAGCTGTCAGGAATACAGCTGTGGCTGAAAGTTGGACCCTGGGGCAAATCAATACATTTTCTTCAATTAAAGTCTACTTAAATGGTACTAGTGAAGGTCTATATTGATTTGTGTTACAAAATACATAGGGATAAATGTTCAAAAACAATGACGATTAGCCCTGAAATGACAGAATCTAGTCTGTCAATCAAGTTCACCTCTCATTAATGATTTAATGGTTGAAATTGCATCGTCTTGGTGTAATGGTTGTATGACCTCTTGTACTTCATCCCATATCCATGTGATGCATTTTCTCCCAAAAATATCTGGCTACTGATGATTTCAAATTCTTAGTTCTTATATTTGAACAATGTTTGTACTTTCAACTTGCAATCTTTTTTGCTCTATGTGTGAATGACATAAGGACACCTAACGCGGTGTGCCACAATCTGCAAAGATTTTTAATGTAATAAATTCTCCTGTTCACAGGTGAAACACAAGGTGTTTCACCTGTGGCTAACTATCACCCAATCTCCATCACTCCCTTCTTGGGCAAACTCCTGGAAAAGCTGGCCATCTCCAACCTCAATCTTCACACTGAATCTGTTGGTTGTCTTCATGACCATCGGTCTGGCTTCAGAGCTGCCAAAAGCACAGAAACTGCTCTCCTGAACATCTGTGAAGACCTGCTCTCCAACCTTGATTCCAACACCCCCTGTGTCGTTATCTTACTTGATCTCTCTTCTGCCTTTGACACAGTCAACCATGCCATCCTGCTCAACCGTCTCTGTGATAACCTGGATATCACCGGGCAGGCCCTGGCATGGCTGACTTCTTTCCTCTCTGATCGATCCTCCCAGGTCTAACTTGGGTCCTTCCTCTCCTCTATCTCTATCTCTACCTGTGGTGTCCCCCAGGGGTCTAACCTCTCTCCCTGGCTGTTCAACCAATACCTGGCACTTCTGGCCGAGCGCATTGCAGCTCTCTGTCCCAACTTTCAGTGCGGATGACACTCAGCTCATTTTCGGCTACCTTCTGCCACCTCCTCTCCCTCTCTCATCTCTTACTGTTCTCCTCATCGGCACACTCGCTCCCTCCTTTCCTGCCACTCTCTGGCTGGCCTCTCTTGGCCCTCTTCCTGCTCCCACCTGCAAGGCTAAAAACCTCGGGGTCATCTTCGACTCCACTCTCTCCTTCTCTCCTCACATCTCTGATGTCTCTAAGAAGTCACACTACCAGCTGCACCTCCTCAGAGATATTCTTCCTTTCCTTTCCTTACCCCAGAAGCTCACTGTCTCCAGAGCTCTGGTTCTCTCTAGACTGGACTATTGTAACAGCCTCTTTATAAATCTGCCTGCTTCTACTCTCCGCCCTCTGCCATTCATCCAAAACAGGACTGCGAGACTTATCCTTGGCCTCAAGCCCGGGATCGTATCTCTCCAGGACTGAAATCTCTGCACTGGCTCCCAGTGGCTGCGAGGTTTAAGTTCAAAACCCTCTGCATTGTCCACAAGGCCTTCTGGGGCATGGGGCCTCAATACCTTCAACTCTCTCTTCCTAAATATCTTCCTTCCCGATCTCTTCGCTCTTCCACCTCTAACTCCATCAGGGTCAGTCGCTTCTCCAAGCAACGAGTTGGTGGTAGATCTCTTTTTTCAGCTGGAGCCTCCCTCTGGAACAGCCTCCCTGAAACTTGAGGAGCACCATCTCCGGTTCCGGAAGCACCTCAAAACCTACCTCTTTGCTTCTGATTTCTCTCCTCCTCTCCCCTGCTGAAACTCCTGGCTCATACTGCACTGGTTACCTGGCCACCCTCTGATCTCGGGTCTAGGTCCCCAACCCCGCCAGTTGCACACCTGCACTGCCTCCCTGGCAACCCTTGCACTTGGTGACTGTTTTCTGTATCTCTAAAGTCCCCCACCAGCACTGATATTTGTTGCCTGCACTGGGCACCAGCTGGCCGTACTTCTCTTATTGTTATTTATTCCATGTACTGCACTGTCCCCACGCCCCTCACCCGGCACTTTACCCCTTTCCCTTTCCCCTGTACTTGCACTATCTGAATGACACCTGGCCTAGTAGGATTGTTGTTCCTGTCTTCGCTCTGTTCACCCTCCCTTGCCACGTCGCACCTTGAAACACTTGTGTATAGGAGCATTATAAATGCCATATCATATCATATAATTTCTTGCCTTTTACTACATTTTTACACAGGGGACTGTCTCTGCTCGTGTTGAACCTAGCGTGCTTTGGAATGTATCTGTGGCTGGCTATGTTTTACTCAAGCAGAGGTTCCACACGTTTTACCTGTGACAATACACAAAACGTGGTGAACCAAATAAAGAGCATAGTTTTCTGTTGTTTTCAATTGTATATTTAATGTATCTAAAATGATCTATTGTATCTTAGTACTTTGAAAGGATACTAAAAAGATATCGTTTTGAGTTGTCGGCATGAGGTTTTGTCTTTTAACAAGTCAATTTGATCTTTCATGTTAGATTTGAGACCTGCTTGTTTGATTTCTTCAGTTGGATATCATCTGTTTAAGAACATATATTTCATGAGTTCTAGTAGTCTGATTAATGACTAAGCGCTTAACTCAAATAAATGTATTAATGTAGAAACCTTTTAAGGTACCTGGAGGATAAAAACTCAACCTATATAATAGTATTTTTTTGTCTACATATTTTCTTGTAAAGATTTGTTGCAAATCCTTCCTGTACAATTTATAAATCAGCATCTATAAAAATAAAATTGGACATTAGGTTTACCAATTCTGGTCATCAATTGTATGTGCGTGTCGGCTGATTTAAGAACATAGAAAGTCCTTGTAACTGTTTACATCCATTGCCAAATGTCAAATATGTCATTGATATAGTGACACTGTTTCATTCATTTGATTGACCATTGCGGATGTGCCCAAATATGTTGTTGTTTTAATCTGTGTATGGATGTATTTCCATATTTACTGCCACCTATTAAACTCAAATAATATTAAAACAATGCCCTTTTAGACTCATTTTGCAACCTTTTGATGGAGATGAGCCACTCAACTAATTCTATTCCTACAGAGTGTAAAATGAATGCGTATAAACTTTCTGAAGTAAACTGAATATTGTTACTTTCTAGAGCAATTTCAGATAATTACCGTAAATAATATGTGGTAACCTTGATATAAGCTTTAGTTTTGGTATAATTGAATGCAGATAACAACTATGTATGTGCTCAATGGCTGAAGAATGCTGCCTTGCATTTTTGTGCGGCATATTCTAAAATTCCTTGAATGTTAGACCTTAAATCTGATATGGGATCTTGATCTAATTTTAGATATGTCTTTCAATTAGCATTGACACACATTATTATAAAATGTGACATCCATTAACATTATTAAAGCTAGATCCAAATGAAGTCATATGAAGTAAAAGTCTGCTTGGGATGCAATTAAGTGGGGCTCTCACTAAATGCTGGTCAAAAGATTAGAAAATACCTTGCCATCAGTCCTGACAAATCATTTGATTATACGTGATTAATCCCTAATTTGCATTTCATGACAACATGACAGCAATCCACAACACAGCTAGGCAATCATGGTTTAACTTGTAACGAATTACACTGTGGCATGTTTTGACCATAAATAAAAACTTTTAAAAATGTTAAAGGGTGAAAAAACCCTCCACAGGCAATACTGGAGCTTAAATATTTCAACGAGTAGGTTTCCTCGTATGGGAAACCCTACAACGTAACGTGTTTGCTGTTCGTACATTAGAGACACCACCATAGGGCATTTAAACAATTTTATTTCTACAGTTCTGGGGACCAAATATTTTCTCTGAAAGTGGATGGATATCAACTACCGGGAAATACAATTACGTACTGTTATGGCTTTCTACTTCCTGTGCTTCAAATACAAAATTACGGAAGGGAAGTGATGATGCAGAATTTCTATTCATATACTACGCGATGGGGATCTTGTTGGAGGATTGATGATGTTGAATAATTAATAATAAGTAGACCTGATGGAAAGGTTTGAATTAATGTCATAATGTCCTAGTACCTCTCTACATTACAGCATGTTATGCATGTAGCATGTTACTCATACCTGACATGATACAATGGTGTGTTTTATATTAAGGTAGTGCACTGGAGGGCTGTATTTCGGTAACACCTCTGCTGTAGGGCTCTACCAGGATTTACATGCAGAGGCCCATGCACTGTCATTTATGTGTTTATGTATATGCAACATGTTATTTCATGAAATGCACTTGTACATATGACTTGAATGTTATTGTTTTTTGCAATCATCATACTATTCTTGGCAGAGGTGCTGATGTGTCCCAATTAAACAGTTGTACCCAACATTTTTCTTTTCAATCTTATTTGTTCACAGTTGTTTCCTTTGCATTAAATGCCAACACAATTGTCTGGACTCATTGCTTTTGACCAATCGTATTCAATTTATTGGTTATTTCTGTTATATTATTTGTCTTCTTTGCCTTATTTATTTAATGCAATTTGATATGTTGCACATTATTCTTTTCAAACATAGTTTTTCTTACACAAGGCATACTGGTGTTTCAGAATTTCTAGAACATCAAGGCTAAACCAATCATTACAAGTTTGCATACATCCTAACGTGAAAACTACTTACTGAGTGTACAGCCAAAGTTCCTAAATCACCCGGTGATGTGAATACCACTAACCATCCATGGATGGAAGCCACTTGATTTTCAACCAGGTCTACGGCTTGTGTTTCACAGTCTATACACAATAAATATGTTCTGTTCCGAGAGTTGACGTTTGGCCGGTTCTGCAACTGTGCCACCTTTCTCGGGACCATATATTATGTGGGGTCCTTGGAAAGCAACCACAAGTGTGTGAAATATATTGCTGTAATATTAAAAATATTAAAAATCTAAAAACATTGAGCAGTAAGCTTGTCTCTGCCTCTTTGTGACCTAATCACTCTTGTTCTGCCTTGTGCTAAAACTCTGTCCTCCTGTGTCCCACTTTTGTTATTGGTATCTTGTGGCAGGCACCTGTTCAAATTGACCGTGGCTCTAATACAGTTTCTTAGTGTGCATTGCTTTCATCCATAAAAAAGAGAAAAGAAAAGTAAATCTGGAAGTCTTACCCTGTTTGTGGGTTTTTTATGGTGTCGAGTGGCGACACACCCTTTGATAATGCAAGGGTCTGGGGATAGATTTGTTAGTTATGAATGTGATACCCCAGCGGTGTGTTGTGTGATTCCGCTGCTTCTATTCTGCAGTAAAGCAGGGAAATAGATAAATGTAATGCTGGGAGCTCTTGGTCCAGGGACTAGGTGGGGAATTCAAATGCTTGGAGTCTGCCCTTTTGTTACACAAACTGTCTCACATGATTTCCAGTGTTGCTGGCATACGCTGTCCTTTATTTCTCTGCCGGGACTTGCTTGGCACAAATTCCTTAATTTAATTACCCTGTACTTCATAAATATATGAGGTTGTAAGAAATCAAGGAAGTGTCGAGTTATTGGGATCTTGCCTTGTATGTAACCTCCTCTGTATAAAGCAGTGGCTGTTGGCACAGTTAATGGGGCTCTTAACTTACTTCCATTTAATCTGTGTAGCCGCGATCGAGTCCTCGCGGTTGCTGGCCATTTACTGTGCGACCCAAGCCCGGCTCGTAGCACATGTGTATCCTTGTATTGACACGATAGTGTCTCATTTCTATGGGTGATGGGTGTGTTGAGCGTGCGCTGTCCTGCCGGTGCGCCAATTGCTAGGTAGCCTGCCTGAACTGGCATGCTTGTTTGGGATCTAAGTAACTATGTTATAGATAGTGAAATGCTTTGGCAGTCTGTCCAAGGTAGTTGATTCACCACTTTGCGGAGTGCTAAAATCAATAATTAAATAAGTACATACTCAAGACTTGTTGACTGGCAATCAAAGTTGGCTTTGATCACACACGTGCTGGTTTACTGTGCATTAGGCATTGCCTAGCGACTGTCACAGGCACCTCATTCTGCTACCAATGATGGTAAGGGGAGCTGCACGCGACTAAGCGTACTGCACTAAGGTGGTTATTTCAAAACCATGGGTGGAGTCCTGGTGGTGTGCTAGGCTCCATGTGCATGTGTTCCTAGTCTTGGATGCACATGTGGGCTCTTCAAGTATAGTTATCCTGGTGGTACCGTCTGTTGGGCCGTGTCCAATTTGCGTGGAGCCCAGGTTCTGGCTGCACCTGTGTACCCTGACAGTCTTCCTGGCTTGGTTAGTCTGCCTATAGAGCCTCCCATGAGGGTGATGTTTAAAAGATGTCTAGGAGTTGCCTTGAGCCCAGGCCAGATGGAATAAAGTCACCTGTTTGGTCCTACAGACCTGAGGACGTTGGCTGCACCATGGAAAGGGTAATTCCTCATTCAATCCTGAGATGTGTGTTCCTAGTTTGTGAATCCACCATGACTCCTTGAATAAAGGTGCCCTGGTGCTGATGGCAGAGTAGCTGTATCTATCACCCTCCAGACGATGGTGTCTGGTGTGTGGTGGTGGGCTATGAAGTGTACCACAGTGGCGTGGTCTGTGTTCTGCATCTTATGCGGGAGCCGTACTCTCCTATTCTTTTATGAACAGGTCTTGACATTTGGCCAATATATTTCATGCCACACTGTATTTGATGTCTTGCAGTTTGTGAGCTGCCTTAGAATCCATGGTCTGCCTTCCAGTGTAAATGTCAATGATTTGTCTCAGGCTCCATAGTGAGGTTTTCTCAGATTGTTTCTGGAACTGCGCATGTGTGAGATGTTCTTTTAGATTTTTTGATCTTTTCAGGGCCATCCTGGGTAAAGGTTCATCTGGGAGTACCCGTTTTACCACTGGCCAAAACCTCTTCATTAGAGATTTTATCTGGGGGATATTTTGACAATAGGTGGTGACACATGTCAACTTTTGCTGGCACTGTTTCACTGGTCTTTCCTTAGTCGTCAAGAGTACTTCTCGGGGAGTGAATCTTGTTCTCTTTCTTGATTGAGTAAGCAGTTTTTTGGGGTATGCCCTCACTTTTAGTCTGTTGGAAAGGTTCCCTGCGTGCAGATGATAATCGTTGAGGGTTGTGCAGTTGCAATGTGCTCTGAGGAAATGGCCATAGGGAAGATTTTGTTTTAGAGGAAATCGGATGATAACTTTTGTACTATGACAATCAGTGTTTTTTTTAACAAGGTACATTTCAACTTTCCATTCCCATTGCTAATACTGAGGTCCAGGAAATGGATCTCTTGGTCACTGACATTCACTGTGAATTTTATGTTGGGATCCTGCATATTAAGCTAGTTCCAGAATTTGTCCAAAAGGTCCCTGTTGCCTCTCTAAATAAAGATGATGTCATCTATAAAACGTTTTCATTTGTAGATGTTTTGTATGAAGGGGTTGTTGGCGAAATACATGTATGTCTCTTCAAAGCATGCCACGTAGATTATGGCGAGACTTGTGGCAAATGTTGCACCCATCGCTGTCCAGTTGACCTGCTGATAGAACTTATTATCACATTTGAAAAAGTTCTGTTTTAGTGCTGTGTATAGGAGGTCTATTATGAATTCTGTTGTAACCCTTTGTTGTAGGTCATATAGATTGAGCTGGCTTCAGACACATTCCAGGGCTAAATTCTTTGGAATGTTGGTATAAATCACTGTTATGTCCATGGTCACTAACAGCTCCTCTAAGGGATTCAAATATTCTTCCTCGAAACAGCCAATGGACGCCATGGTGTCTCATAGATAGGATTGTGCTATCTACTGATGTATATCTACTCTTTACACCTTTCAGCAGTGTGCACTTACAGAGTTTTTGACTGCAATGCTCATAATGAAATTGAAAGCATCACCTATTGTCTGGATGTTTCGGGTATTCTGTGTTTTTTGTTGTTTTAAAGATGTTAAGATAATCTTGCTAAACAAAGCAGGATGGTTGTCTCACCAACTACAACACATATATGTACAGAACATGTCTATCTTGTATACTGCTTCAGTAATTCTGCTGGGTTTCTTTAATATTGTACACTGCCAAGCTTATATAATACAAATGAACATATCTCACTAAAGAAGATTCATTATGCATTGGTTGTCAGTATTGTAATGTTTCAATATCACCAAATGACATATTTCTCAGCAAATGTTTGTTATGAACAGTGTTTATTTGTGCAGCCATGTTACACAAATGATCCATAAGTATATTTTTATATTCTTTGAGAAAATGACAGGCATGCTATACGTTATTACTGCATTATGGGCAAAGCAAGAATGAGTATGTTCTGATAAGGGAATGCTGGCAGATATTGGTGCAGGCACCACATAAATGTATCAGCATAAACAGCATGAACATGTTTTTTATACTGGCATATAAATATTGTAGACAAAGGCAACATCAAAGTGCTCCTGACTTGCATCTATTGGATTCTTTCATGAGTTACCCAACAAAAGCTATTGCAAAATTTGTTGCGTTTATCAAAAAAGTGTGTTGTAAAATGACCCTTTTACCCATTATGTTAAAAATGTTCTCAGGGGAAGAACCTTCTCCCCACCACGTGCCTCCCTCGCTCAGTTGCTCCTGCATATTTGGGGAAAACAATTATGCCCTTCCAATTAAAAAAAATACCAACCCATAACTGATAAAATGCTTCCTCTGCTTGTAATTGATTGCAACTGGACTTTAGTATGCCACTTCTTGCCTTTAATTTATTTATACAAAACAAAGGGGGTTTTGGGAGTCTCTCTACCAGCACAAACACAGCCCATTGACCTGTTCTTGGGTGGATGGCCCCAGGGAGAGTCTAAACAAGTCTTTAGCAGGCTGTGTTCGTGCTGGTAGAGGGACTCCCAGAACCCCCCTTGTTTTTATTTATTATTTTATGTATGTATTCATTCAGCATTTGTAAGGCACCTATACTTCAAAAGGTGTTACCAGGTGCCAAAAGATAAGGGGGGTACAGGGGAAGAATAACAACAACTTTTTTGCAACATTCAAAAGTGTTTATCCTACCTTTTGCAAACCTGTGAAGACTTCTTTTTCTGTCAAAAAATGCACAGATTGCTTTACAAAGAAGGATATTGGGAAAGACAGCAATTATTTTGAGTTGTGCAACAAGTGTTCATGAAGGAGACATTTACTTTAACAAGTGGAAAGTCGTATTTGAAGGAAAGGATCTTTTGTGTTGTACTGAGCAGAACCTTGTTGAATGAGAACTACTCCAAAGGTATCCCAACATTGATCCAGGGGAAGGGAATCCAACCCTGGTCACCATGAGTACTTTCAAGAACCTATAACTGTGATTCTATTGTATTGAATCGAAGACAGCCAAATATTCCTTATGTTATTTTATTGTATGTATTAGTGTGAGGTTCAGAAACCTTTGGACACTAGTGGGGGGTCATTACGAGGTTGGAGGTAACCATGCCGCAATTTGCAGCATGGTTACCTCCTTACCGGGGACCGGGGCCAGGTTGCTCAAATGAGGACTTACCGGGCCATTCCAACCTTGGAGGACGCAGTAATTCCTCATTCGAGGAGCCCGGATCTGGTACATCCTCATTCCATAGGGCTCAATGGGAATGGGGAGGGAGCTAACAACGGGCCCGTTATTAGCTCGCTGGTCTGCTAGCGGGACCCGCTAAGGGCGCCTGGTTTTAATAGGGGGTAACGGGTTAACGGCGCCGGCACCATTACCGGTGCCGTTAACCACTTACCGCTCAGCTCGTAATGACCCCCCTCATTTTTCTTTAGTTTAGTTTGCAAGGTAGGGACATCCGTGTTAGGATAGGGAAAGATAGCCGTTTATCTCACCCTTTTTTTATTTAATAAATGGCAAGCATTGAGAAAATGTTACCTTTGTATCTGTGTCGCATTTCTGACCGCACATAGTATGCAAATGCTTAATGGTAATACTAATTTATGGAATAACAATGTGTGTAATCTGGTTTGTTTGCTAGACAGTGGTATTTCATTTAATTTCCTTTCATCATTTGTATAGCGCCTTTCACCATGGGCATGGTCTCAACGATCTGTAGGTTGAAAGCCCTCGGAGGAACCAAAGTCCAAAGTATGGGAACATTGGGAGGTGCTAGTATGCGTGTGTGCATAATTCCCATTAAAGGTTATGAGGGCTTGGCCGAATCCGTGCTAGCCACCCATGTCTAATTGGCATGTGTATGGGTCGAGAGAGGTATGCTAGGGAATTAAGCTTGATTTAAGCTTGATGGGGGGGGGGTAATAGGATAGTCAATAATGTGTGTAGCTACAGTTTGCATTTTTTTGTGAAAGGTAGCTACATTCTTATGGCAGAAGTGTTGCGCAAAATGTCATTCATGTTGTATGTCAAAGCAGATACGTGCAGGAGTGGCTGCGTCTTTGGCTAATTCCAAAGTGTGGAGTGCGAGACGAAAAATTAATTGGTTAGAATCAAGTGAAAGACTAGAATTGTAACAGTCAGCATAATTCTAAAACATCTGGTTTGATCAATTATGGTGGGCGCATTCTGCATGCATCCAGCCATCATTAAGTGGCTGCTTTCAAGAGCCCCCTTAAGTGTAAAGGCAGCATTCTGCCAACACCTGCATTCCATGTAGTGGAGCACATTTTACAATCGCCTAGAATCCAGAACTTGGTCACCCTCATGGAATCGACTAAGTGCAGGACCCTGGTCCACTGCACAACGCTTCGAGGCCCTATACAACAGCTATCACAAGAGATCATCTGGCACAATGCTAAAATATGAGCAATACAATGGCTAGCCTCACAAAATCACCCAGGTTGCCCTACTGAATTATTCCAAGTGCAGCACATTGGCCAACCACAAAAGTCCTCTAAGTGTACCATGTTGGCTACCCCAATGGATAGTCACAGAAGAGCAAAAACCTTGGCTACATTTATAAATCATCTAAGAGCAGACGTAATGGCCACCTTTCTAATGATGTAGTCCGACACACTGGCCACCCTCATAAATAACTCCAGTGTGATACAGTGCTAACCCCCCACACTCTATCTAAGTGCAATACCTTGCCTACCCTCACAATCCATCTAAGTGCAATACATTGCCTCCCCATAAAAGTGTAAATGTGGCAGGGTTTTACCGGAGCTACTGTGCGCACTGTCTGTACCACTTTACCTTAGTTGTAAATGAAGGCTGTTCTGTCTAGCATCCATTGGTAAACAGGGGCAAACAGGGATGGGAGCTGCCTAAGAGGGAGCTGCCCTTTGCCTCTGGTCTAAGCCGGCTGCCCTGAGGCCCACCTTAAAGAGGGCTTCTTCCAGGAAGGAATCATGCAATCGTGGGGCGGGTAGGGGGATTGGGAGGGAGTAGGGAGGGAATGAGGCACAGGGGGGAGGTAAAGTCAAGTGGTTAAAGTAAAAGGTTGGGGGCTGTAAAAATGTCATAATGAAATGCAGTGGGCGTGGGTAAATAATTAAATTTGGAGGGGCGGGACAAATTAAATAAATAAATGCAGCAGATCAGGAAGAAATAAATAATGAACTGCGGCGGGCATGGGAAAACAAATAATTAAATGTGGCATGCAGGAAGAAATAAATAATTAAATGAGGCAGGGTGGATGGGAAGGCCACTTACCCAAAGCAAGATCACCAGGCACAGAAGAGGGACCAGGACCCTCTCTCTCTCAGGGGCCTGAGGTGGAAAAAGACTCTAGGCCTCAGGGTTCCACAGTGAGCGCTGGCTTCTCGGAAGGAAGCATTCAATCGTGGGGCTGGAGGGGGCAGGAGAGTGAGTTGGGAGGCAAAGACGGGGTCAGCGAAGTCAAGTAGTGAAAGTAAAAGGTTGGGAGCCATACAAATTGCGTTGGAAAATAAATGTTGCATTTCGCAAGTGGTTCGAGTGACGGCCCCCACGGCTTTTGAGCGCTGCGTCGTGTGCGACAGGTGATGCAGAGTACGGAAGAAGAAGAATACCCAGAAGTGCTGCGGCAGGACGTACAGCGGTGCACAGAACTGATTTTGGACATGATGTTGGCATTGGGTGCAGCCCACGGACACTGAGCTCTTATTGGAGGTAACTCTGGGGGAGCGGAACGTCTGCTTGAATTAAAATACTTCACCTGAACTTTTGCTTGAATTACAGTATTTCGGCGCAGCGGTTTGGAACTACTTTGCGTCTCATTTTTGGCGAGGTAATGCTGTATAGTTATAGAAGGAGGACACGCTGTGACACTTGGAGGACACGCTCCTAACACGCTGCCAATATGCTTTGAAGGTGTTGTTTAACTGCATGTTGGTCGTTATGTGAATGTTAAAAAGAAAGACAGCGTTGTTATTTAAGTTTTTACGTGATCTATAGGTGCAGAGCTGGCTTTCCAGCTACGGACCTTTAGGTTAGCATGCCGTGGGTGAGATTTGAATACTCATATATGCAGTGTTTAGTGATTGGTAAGTTGAGAATGGTAATGGTGGTAACAGGTGCCCTGTACAGGAGGTTTTGGGTCTGGTAATGATTGGCGCAGGTGGGTGTGGAAGTTTGTCTTTCAATGATATGTGATAATATATTTGGATTATAGTTCAACCTATTGAGGAATTTTAACTTTAGATTGCTAGCAGCAACAGGGACTTTTAGAACTGTCAAATATGCATGGGGAAAATGCTTGGTGATATGGGAAAATGCAAGGGACTAACCATTTTGGAGAATTTACAGGTTTAGAGCTGATCACAGCTATGGACTTTTAGGATGTGAACTTTATCTCTGTTAAAAGTAAGGGGATTTAGATCCTTTCAGTAAAAGTGTGTCAGTTAAGAGTATGGGTAGTTTGACCTGTGCATGGAATTTCAGGTCAAAAGATGTTTTCAGTTGGGGAGTTTTAGGGCAATGTCAAAACGTTAAAATGTCATTGTATAAGTATTGTAGAGTGTTTTAAAGATGTTTGGATGAGATATGTATGGTATGGTATGGGACTTCCCCTATGTGAGGGGGGGTTACTGGTGTGGCGACACCGCGACAAGTGTGTATATAGTATGGAGTGGGACCTCTCCTCCGGTGTGAGGTGTGGTCACTGGTACGGTTGGACCGCGTCTTTTGGACATGGCTGGGTTTAATTGAAGTAGGAATGGGTGAGATGTGTAAATGAATAAGGTGGGGGATGCCTTCCCATTCAAGATCAGCAGCAGCAACAAGCCTGCCAGGGCAGCAGCCCGCCTTGCAGCGCCGCCGCAGGCTTCTGATGCATGACACCGACGAAGGCCTGCATTCCCCCTCTGAGGGGTAAGCAGGTCGATGATCCATGCCAACATCCACTGATTGGCATCTCATGCCCCATTTCATCTGCCCTCCCCAGAGCCCTGTTTAATCTTTGTCATCAGCCTCAAGAATTCTGATTACACACGAGGTGTGTGCTCTAAAATGGTGGCACCCGCGATGTGTACACGTTGCTAAACAACGCGAGTAGCCACGGATAGGCTGCATTTGTATTAAGACGGAATACCGTCACCGGATGACGTTAGCCGAGCCGCTCTTCTAAGGCTGCTCTTACAAAGCTTTTTTCCTGTCTAGCCCTGTCCGGCCCGAAACGGAGCTGAGGGACCACCCATGCTACTTTTCTTCACCAGTACCTACTCATGCTTAAGTCGGTAAGACATCCCCTGAGCTGACGCTAGCCCTGCTCAGTGAACTGAACTCATTGCAACTAACCTGTAATGCCTGATGATTTCACCACTGCATTATACTCGTATTTGACTTGCCCTCTTCATCCAGGCATTGTTGATTTAATCGCCTGCCCACTCTCCCACCCTGCAGAGAAGCAAAACTGTGTTACAATATCTACGTGCCTATGATATGTGATCCTTATATTTACATGTATTGATTGATGCATTTTATGAGCATTATCTGCCACGTACTGCCTACCCAGCAACTGCCACTGATCTGTGTCTAGTTCGCTTACATTGCCGGTTGCCTACATTTGCCTTGCATTACCTGAGCTGCATCCCATGTTATATCTGTTAGCGCATTATAACACCATGCTTACAGAACAATGATTGGTCATAGAACTGTGTTATCCGATTGAGTTATGTCGGTACTCAGTACAGTATGTGAAATTCTAGTAGAGTCATTTTGGTGTCCTTTTCATTAAGTTGATACATAGCGTTTAGGCTCTGGCCCAAATACGCTTTCATATTCAGAATTTAAGAAGTCCACTCCTGCACGTCCTTCCGACAGTCGTCACAAAGACCCGCCTCATCATCCATTTAGCTACCTCTCCTTTGGTACCCTCTATCCTTGAGCCTACCCCCACAGGCCTATTATGCTTCTATCCCTCTATTAGAATACCTTCTGCATGCTATCAGCACAGATCCAAGAGATCTACCTAAAGCCCTTATACCTTGTCCAGAACATTACAGTGCCAGTTCCAGTATACGGTAGCCTGTAGTCTCAGCCCTTGCTCACCCACTCATATCTACGAGCCACCAGCTACCAAGCTCATCTAGCTTCGAACATAAATCCTCCAGGGCTCATTTAGGGCTCACCATTCTCATATTGGCCAGCTTAAAATTCAATCCCATCAACGCCACAGCAATCTCATTACCAGAGATCGCTATGTCTGCCCTCTCTCCCAAACCTTTGAACACTGCCTCTAATGGCAACAACCTCACCCTATCTCCTTCTCAGTGGCTATTACACTATACCACCAGTCCTAACACACCGTGCACCCTTGAGCGCAGAAACTCCACTCTTGGCTATCGAACCTCATCCCAAGCGCACAGAAATGTCAAACCTGGTACCCAAACCACTTCTTGTATAGCCGTTCCCCACAAACCCTATATCAACAGCACTTGGCCACCACCTCCACCACATAAGCCCATCCGCACAGCAATGCCGCCTCAGCTTGAAAGCACCCATCTTAAAGGAGCACTCATAAATGCCAGATCCCTCATTGCTCATGCACTCGACATAGCCAACCTCATCTCATCTAACAATCTTGACTTCTTAGCAGTCACCAAAACATGGCTACACCCAGCAGCAGGACCTTCTCTCATGATTTCTATACCGGAAAACTACACTATCCTTAGAGCTGATAGAATAACCTGCAAAGGTGGGGGAGTTGCTTTCATCTTCAAATCCCAGCTTGGTATGAGAGAATTTGTCTGTCAATCTCCTCTGGAGAACGCCTCACTGTCAAACTTCCACAATCGCCCCATTGGCTCTAGGCAACGCTTCAACAAACTCTACCCTAACATTGATGGAAACCACATTGATGTTTCCAAATATGCCAAAGCTCTTGGCGTCTACCTCGACTCCACCCTCTCCCTATCAAGACAGGTTAACGCAACAGCATCCTTTACGGCCTACACCGCCAAACTAATAAATGCTTGCAGACCTTTCTTATCTACCCCAAGCTGTATCACACTGGCCAGAGCTCTGATACTGCAACACCCTATATCTGGGCACAAGCAAACAAATCCTTAAAAAACTGCAAGTATTGCAAAATAGCGACATCCGTGCGGCACTAAATATACCATGTTCTGACCACATCTCCCAAGCCAGACGCAACTTCAAATGGCTACCTATAAAAGACAGAATTATCTTTAGAACACTCATGATCACTCATAAATGCCTTCCCAATACGGCCCCTAAATACCTTACTGATAAATTCTGTAGAAAAACCTCCACTAGACCCACCAGAACCAACTATACTCATTGTCTCAATATTCCCAAGTTCAAGTTGCAAAACTCAGGG
Source organism: Ambystoma mexicanum (assembly GCF_040938575.1). Lineage (NCBI taxonomy): Eukaryota > Metazoa > Chordata > Amphibia > Caudata > Ambystomatidae > Ambystoma > Ambystoma mexicanum. Next base: position 587,359,608 of record NC_090923.1, on the reverse strand, counting down.
GGCTCCTGTTTCCTTGTCCTGGCAGCAAAAACTTGGAACTCGCTGCCCCCTGCTCTAAGGAATGAACCCTCCTTTCCAGCCTTTGGATTCAAAGTAAAATCCTGGCTCTTGTCACTAATCCCCCTATGATTCTGCGCCCCATATTAGCTATATTGTATATAACATATGTTTGCTAATGTCTATGTTCCTCTGACAAGTCCTCAACCACATAGCCCACCTGGTATTTAGGACCTGTGTCCAATTATGTATATATTGTATATTCAATGAAAAAACTTTGTTAAAGGGACGTTATGGTTAAAAGTAAAACCGAAAAACCTCAGAGATTCGTGACCTATGGTAAGCTAAGCAACCATAACTCGCGCCACCACCGTGCACTGCTAAGTCTAATGCCCAGGACATCAAAGGTGACATCACAAATGTCATTGAAGACATCACTGATGACATCACATGTGAAATTAATTTTGATGAAAAGTCCCTACAAGGGGTTGTGTTTATAATGTTATTAACACAATGTCAGGGGTGATCGGGAGACCTATCGTGAACTACTTAATTGATTAAAGAATGTACTCATCTAAACAACATTGTATTTGAGTGTTGTTAATACAGGAACCTAATCATAAATAAACATAGGCAATGGCTGCAGCATGCATCATAGAAGTACAATATTTATAATCTTGTAATTTTGGAAAGTACAATAATGAATGCTACCTTATGCGAGTTTTGAATAATGTTAAACATGTAATAACTAGCTAACAATTCAAGACTTACTACACTAGTACAAACAATACATATGAAGAATCACAATGCATACAAATCAAAGGCACATACAGATAAACTAAAGTAAGGATAAAAGAAACCGCATCATCAGCAAATGTTAATAACATTAAAGTTTATCTCGTGTATACAAATGAAATGTGTGTTTGAGGCCTGCTTATTTCCCCATTTATGTGCACCATCAGCTGAGACTAAAAACCATATGGACCGTACTTTAAGAACATATGACAAAGTTAACGTCTATATACAACACCACCTGGCCTAGATATGTCAGTGAACAAAAACAAGTGGCCCAGATATGTGATGTCATCAGTGATGCCATCAATGACATATGTGATGTCATCTTTGATGTCCTGTGTGTTAGCTTAGCTTACCATAACTCATGAATTTCTGAGGTTTTTCGGTTTTACTTGTAACCATAACGTCCCTTTAACAAAGTTTTTTCATTGAATTTCATATGTTTTTATTAGTGCAACTTAACCATAACGTCCTTTTAACAAAGTTTTTTCATTGCATTTCATAGGTTTTTATCAGTGCAACATAACCATAACGTCCCTTTAACAAAGTTTTTTTCATGAATTTCATGGGTTTTTACCAGTGCATGCTATTTTCCTACAACTTACTAATATCATACCCCAATATAGCAAGACTTCTGTCCAATTTACAATGTTTCACCTTAAGTCTCTGCCATTTCCCACCTTCTAGCATCATTTTTAACTCTTCTATACACTTTTTGCAACTTTCTCCACTGTTTTTGCATCTGCCGATGTCCGCAAACGTCTGATATCATCACAGACCTTCCGGACAGTGCCACGTGACCATGCGCTCGCACACGGCATGATGACGTGTCTGCGAAGGCGTCCGCACTTCGGAATCGGGTCCATGCTTGCAAGATTGTTTGGAACTGCCTTTTCTCGACTGATCTAGGAACTTTCAAGCTCAAAATGTACCCTTGCACATCTCCGACACCTATACTTAATCATTATCCATTAACAATCTAGCGCAAAGCACATACTTGGAAGAATATTAGTAAAACTGCTATTTCTCTTAAAAATTGCATCAGATATTGCCCTCCCACCTCCCCAAGAGCCGCCACCACCACCACCAGCTGGAGGACCTACACAACAGAAAAAGCGCAGTTCTTCCAAAGACAATGAAGAGGACCAAGAAGATGAGGTAGAGGACGTGCCTACCTCTAGCACCCAGAGAGAATTATGGGTGTGGCAGTTCTTTACCACTTTTGATAGTGTACCAAAGGCTTAAGATACCAAAGTGAAATGCACAAAGCGGGAACCCGGGGTGCTAAAAACTTTTCTTCCCACAGCAGGACGCCTGCGGCATCCCGCTGTAGGAAGGAAGGATTTGCGTTCCGCTGTAGGAAGGCCAATCCTTTTCTAAGATTGCCACCATGGAAAGAGAAGGTGGTGCTCCATACAGAGCCCCTCTTCCCTTTCTATGGTAGCCTGCAGAACTCTATGACCATATTATCACAAGCACATTTTTTTTCCCTTTCAAACCTATCCTACTTTTGAATAATTTACCACATAGCCGGTGCTAGATAGGCATGGCCACTTTAACACATTTGTCGTCCACAACATGGGATAACAGCCCGGCAGCCCAGGTTATCGGCCCAAGCGAAGTGTGTCTGTGTGCGCCCTGATGTCTGCAGGCTTTAGCGTGTTATAAATAAATAAATAAATAACAAGGACTCGGGACCATTATCTTCCATTGCAGCCCCTGCAATGGGGGATAAAGGCCATTAGCAACCCTGGTTCCCAAAGTGGGAAGCCGGGGTGCTAAAAAATTGATTTATCTTCTTATAGTAGAAAGGAAGTATTTTCCTTCCTACAGCGGGACGCCACTTTAACACCCTTTTACGTCCCTCGTGGTCATGGCCAGTAGCCAGATTGTCCACGTCATGACCTTATGCCATGACCCAGACAATCTGGCTACTGCCCACGGCCACAGGCTATACCTCAGTCACCAAAGGTATATGACTATTTTTTGTACCTACATTATGACACTGGTAAAAAAATAAAACCCAGGCACATTTGCAAAACGATGCTTTAATGTCTTTGCCAATGCTCCTCACGAGTTTGCTCGAAATCCGCCCATGTTTTATTTTTTCAAAAGTGTCAAAATGTATGTACATGCAATAGTCATATAACTTAGCCCCCACACGACAAAATTCATTCAGTCTTTACACAAACATTGAAGGTTGGGTCTATAATCTTTGTCAAAACTGTTGTCCACATTCGTCAAATAGCAACAAAGTTATAAACCATCTAAAAATGTTGACACCCTCTAATTTTGCCCCCTCTTGAGAAAATCCCACCAAACTTTAGAAAACCATTTATATTTAGATCTGAAATCGTTTTGCCAAATGTTGTGCAGATTCGTCAAATGACACCACATTTATATGCCTTTACAATATTTTGGGACCCCCCTCTAATTTTGCCCCCTATTGACAGAATCCCACAAAACTTTGCAAAACCATTCTGGATTAGGTCTAGAATAAATTGCAAAATTACATGCAGTTTCATTCAGTGGCGCTAAAGTTATAAGCCATCCAAAAACTGCTTTTACCCAACCCTGTAATGCAGAAATAGGTACAGATGTCCTAGGACATCTGAAGTGTCCGCGGAAACCACAGGACTGTCCCTGGACATCTGGAGTATTCGCAGACTGTCAGGGGTGAAACAACCTGTTTTTTGGCTTCTTATGGCCATATCCCATCCCATCCTCATCACCCCCACCTCCCCAGAGATTGTTTGTTGAGTTAGACATGAGCAATGTTGCTTTTTTAAAATGTTTTCGCTGCGCTGTCCTCAAAAAAGTCTGCAAACCCAACATGGCCGGTTTTCATGGAAACCGACGCATTTCACGTTTTCTCACCACCCAATCAGCGGCTGCATCGCGATGTCCACAGGCCACACAAAAGTCTGCAAATCTTTCTGGGCCAGACCGAACAGGGAAGTAAGTCCGCGGACCGGACATAGGTATCACACATTTTTCACCTTATGTTTTGGTTGTTTAAAAAAAACCTACTAGACGGATTTACACCAAAGTAACAAAAGCACACTTTCAGGACCAAGCCGCCGCTCCTGCTGCAAATTTGGTGAAAATCCGTCCAGCGGTTTGGGCTGTAGGCGTGAGCAAAGTTTTTTCCCATTATGTCTATGGGAAAAAAATAAATTTTGGGACCCGCCTATAACTTTGCCCCCCCCTGACCAAACCTCCCCAAACTTTGCAAACAAGTTCAGAGTGGCCCATATACTTTTTTTTGCAAAGTCTGGTGAGGATTCGTCCAGGGGGAGCAAAGTTATAAGCCGCCCAAAAAGTGCTCTTCCTGTAGGTTTAGCAATTTAACCATAACTACGTGGCTGCTACCGCAGGCCATGTAATTTGCTTTCACTTATGTATATCTTGTATATTTGCTCTTATAACCAAATGTTATTATTGTACATTTTCCGTAACCTTATGCCATGTCTGTAACATGTTCGTACCACTAGTTTGTAGTAGAGACCGGAGGTGAGTTGACCTATGCCAATTACCCCCTTTACAATTATATGACAAAAAGACACAAGTATTCCACAGGTTGAGGTTAAGTATAGACCCAGTAGGTATACAAATGAGTGTCTGTGTTCAGGCTTTTTTTTTACAACATCTGGTCCAGTGTATATGTTTATCATTAAACCTTCATACACTGCTTTTTATAAACATAGAAAAATATTTATTACACAATAGTATAAAACACAGTTATCGCTATCTAAAAAATACTTTTTATAATTTAGTTATTGTGGAAAAGGCAGTCATAGTGTTCTTACAGCTGATAGCTAATACATGTATCACTACCACTGGTTACTTTCCATTAGTATTACTAAAATCCCATTCTACTTTAAATTCTCACATTCACTCCTATTCATCAATCGCTAACCAACATGTTTCACTCCATCATGCTCTCTAATTAAGAACAATGTGCCTGGAATTTCATCAGGGGTACACTACTACTCAATTCCACTTTCTTTATGCTAAAACTATCATCTCTAACCACATCAGCTCGTATGCCCCCATTTACTTGCTTTTTCTCCAAAAAGAGGCACGCATTTCTTTGAGAAGCTGCTCCCTGCCCAGCTGTGACAGGTCATTACCACCCAGATGTATTATTATCACATCCAGCGGTTCCATCTTGCCCAACTGCGCAAAGAGGCTTACCTACAGGTCACCATATTTCATCCCTGGTTCCCCAAACCACTGCAGATCAGTCTTGCTGAACTTGTTTTTGCCTTTTCTCATTTTGAAGGTGGCCCTTCTTTCTGCCGTGGTCACATAGGAATGCCTGATCACCCAAACCACCTTCCTATCCGTCACTGGTATGTCTGCAAGGAGGGAAAATCAGAGACAGTCAGTGCCCTCCTCCTATTTCCCTCACTGGTGTATGTAACTCTTGTAGCTTTAAGATCTCCATCGCTCAATACCTTGTATGCCCTGCTCGCTTGCCCCCACCACAGCCACCATGGTAGCTGCTCCAATCCTGAATGAGTGTGTTCCAAAATCTGCTGGGTTTTTTCCTGGTCAATACCATTTTCATCACCATGCGCAATTGAATATTGTTAATGACAGACCATCTTCATGCACCAGGAGTCTTCTGGGCCCCTATGGCCTGATTCTCAAAAGACCTCTTAACAGGCACATGGGGCAGCACTGTTCCGCTTGATGCCTTGTAGGGCCCAAAGAAGGACAGTGAAAAGACTGTCCTGAACGTTAAGCTCCCAAGCTGGCAGAATGTATCTCTTCCAACATCTTAATCAGATCCACAAATAATATGGGATGTCTGTGGTCCAGCTGCACTCCTTGCATCCTGTCCCAGTCCTTCATGGCTGCTTTTATTGGTTGACCTTTGGTCGGGTCCTGGGCTCCCTCTCACCTTGGTGAAGAATGTCACTACTGCCAGGCATGAAGATGCCTGTGCTTTAGATGTCCCTGCTGTGTAAGCTTTTGGAATGAAATCCCTAACATCCCTTTCTCGTATGCGGTCTGCCGGTCTGGACCAAGCTATGACATTGTCATATTGCGCGCAGTAACACCTCATCATACCTGCCGACACGGAGTTCCTCACTGGCATTCCTATTACTTCTTTGCTATTCCTCAGACCCAATCTGGGAATGCGGCCATCTCTTTCTCCGCCCGCGGGGCCAGCTCCCTCAATTTTTGCCACTTTGAATGAAACAGAGTATCAGCAATGTTATTCCTCTAATCTGATATATAGCTCGCCCTAACCTCGGTGTTGCACTCCATCCAAGTCAAGGTCAGAAATCTCAGCAAGGCAGGAACAGCCGGCACTGAGACGAGCTGCTGTTAACCACCTGCACCACTGCCTGATTGTCACACCACAGCATGATTTTCTTATTGCTAAGCCTTTCCTTCCAAATCTGGAAAGTCACTGCTATTGGGAATAGCTGCAAGAATGTTATGCTCCTAGTCAGGTGTTCCTCCCTCCAGCACTCTGGCCATGTGCTGGTGCACCAGCTACCGCTAAGGAAATCCCTGAAACCCCTGCTCACCGGAGGCATTTGTGAATAACTCTAACTGGCCGCTAGACTGCCAAGCTTCCCTCCAAACTGATAGCCCATTAAAGTACCTTAGGAACAGATCCCCGATGGCCAGGTCTGTCCCCCCTGCTGTCTGTTCCCCCCCCCCGCTGCTAGCCTCACATGGTGGTGTTTTAATATCAAGCCAGTAGTTTAAGTGCCAGCCTCCTCACAAAGACCCTAAAAGCTGGAATGACTCTCCCGGCGAAGTTGAGCCGCACCATCAGCTTCTGCAATTCTGCCAGTGTCACTTTCTCCCTAAACGTCATTGCTGCCTCTGCCTCCCAACACTGGCCGACCATTTTGCCTGACAACCTACAGGTCCTTGCGGCGGATTCTATCTCTATACCCAGGAATATCGATGCTGTCGTGGGGCTGATCGTCTTATCTTCTGCCATGGGCACCCCGGCTAACCTGCAAGCTCTGTAAAGGTTTTCAGAGTCGTGCCACACTCTTCTTTTTCTTATCCCCCAGAAATAGAAAGTCGTCTAGGTAGTGTGTCACCTTGGTTCCCTTCAATCCTTCTCTTACTGCCCATTCTGGGAAGGAGCTGAACAGCTCAAAGTAGTGGCAAGGCAAAGAGCAACCCAAAGGCATGCATTTATCGAAATACAGGTTCCCTTGAAAATGGAAAGCTAGCAGCCGAAAGCTTTCTGGGCATATTGGGAAAAGGAGGAAGGCTGATTCAGGATCTGCTTTTGCCTTTGTTCCCACTTACCCGCTGCTTGAACTAAGTCGAGGGCCTCCTCAAATGATGTGTAAGCCACTGAGCAGTGTTCAAGGTCAATAATTCCGATATTCACTGAACATCCTTCAGGGAGCAAGAAACGGTGTCGGTGAATGAGCTTAAATTGCCCAGCCTCTTTCTTGGGCAACACACCCAGTGGGGATACCACTAAGCCTTGTTTGGGGTGGGGCGTGCGATAAATTACCCTTCAATTCTCTGATTTGCTTTTTCTTTGTTAATCTTTTGTTCCACTATATCTGGATTACCGGTAGCTGATTTAAGGTTGCGGCACATTCTATCTACGGAGGGACCACGACAAGGAATGGGAAAACCTAATGTAAAACCTAAAACATAACAGTGTACACATGTCTTTGTTATGATATGTGTTGAGCAGGGGCTGCAAAACCTCAGGATTGACCAGCGTCAGTGCCCTGTGGACCCCCATATTTCCCCCCTTTCTGCTTTGACTGCTCTCTCTCTTCTCAGCTGTGTATTTCCGTTTCTGGTCAGAATGGAAGGGCGTATGGTCACTGCCACACCTGCTGCAAGTGTGTTTGCACCTGCAGTTCGCCTACCATGTGTCATTCACCTTTTCAAATCATCGTTTCTCGTTCTTATAGCCCTTCTTTGTGTCAGTGACGGTCGTGAGGTGGGCAGCTGTGGAGTGGAGAGTCATTTGCCATTGTATTCTTTTTGTGAAAAACATTTGCACCATCAATGCTATGTGGGGAATAAAACAAGCAAGCTATCATGAGACTGCAAGTCAAAAGCAAACCCTGCAGGAAAAATGACATCACGAAAAACTGCCACCCCGTCAATAGGCACACTTCCATTTACACTACTACCTGTCCTGAGGATGCTGAAAGCTCACACCCTGTCAGCATGGAGGCAATTCAAAGGTGTATCCGGCCCAAACCAGGCATGTGTGCCTTCAGCTGTCAGTAGAACAAAACATGCCTCTAGGCAGGAAAGCGAGACGTGAGCTCATCCCTTCTCCCCGAGCGAGGGGGAGACAGGAAGCACGCATTGCTTTCCACTGATAGGATCTGCGCAGGTAAACGCCCTCAGCGTGGAAACCATCAAGCAAGGGCACGCAGAGCTCTGGGAAACAAAGGTGACGCCAGTACAGGAAGTGCAAGGTCAAGCAGGGCCGTTTCTTACCTGTTACCCAAGACAGCCTTGGGGTCACGAGACTTTCCCAGACATTAGCCGGTGAACTTCCAGGGAGGCCGAAGTCAGACAACCGAAGCTGGGCGTGGGAGGGAGACCAGCAGATCGGAAAGTAAGAAAATAGCCATTGCTGCCAAAAACCTTACAGAACCAAGCTAGTGAAAATCTCCTCCAATACACTCGACTGTCCGTATGCACACCCAACTGGAGCAAATTGTGCTTTTGTTTATAGGTGTGTCGCCAGGGCAGAAAACATTTCTTAACAACTTTTTTATTAGGTCTGTTTTATAGACAGTTGTCAAGTCCTAAAAACAATTGGCTTTCCAGAATCATACAAATTGCACTGGATGAATGGTGCTTGCCTTTTATAAAAATCAACACCCACTGGAAACGAACAGAGGACATTTTCTTCTAATAGTGTATATGTTTTAAACCCCAAGAATCAATACCAACGTTTAACTTGGAATTTTCAGTCCTGAAATATGTCATGTTAACTTCAATTTTATTTTTCACCAGGTTATCTGGTGCAGTGGTGAAGTGACTGCAAACCTTACGACTGCTGTTCGAATACCCAGGTCGACTCTCAGGTTGCCATAAATTCAAAGAACACAGTCACACGTTCACATTTTACACACTACCTCTAAAATACAAAGGGAGACTTCGTCCACGCTTTGAAAAAAGTGGGTGGACTCCGCCCCCCCGGGAGTGTAGCCTCCTCTGGACCACTGTTTACACAGGTTTGGAAATAGTGAGTTTGTGGAAATGAGCTATGGACTAAATGGGAATTCGGAGCGAAGATTCAGGCGCAGCATGCAGAAAACCATGAAACCTGGAGAAATGCGTTTCAACTGCGTGCAAAGTAACATTTGTGAAAAACGACTGCGAAAATGTATATTTGTATTTATTTGGTATTTATAGAGCGCTTTTATCCAAAGCGCTTAGCATAGCAAAACATGTAAAACTGGTACAATAGTGAACACATGAAAATTGACACTGGGAGCCTGGAATCAGCCCTGCTGGATCAGATGTAGTTTCAGGGGTTTGTGAACTAAGGAATAGGAGGTGATAGAACGTAGAGAAAGAGGAAGAAGATTCCAGTGCAGGGGGGGGGGGGCCAAGGTGAGCAAGTGTGCAAAAACGTGATTGGTCACAGGCAGGGGCTGGAACTACAAGTTGAAACTGAGAATTAGAGCAAAGGGAGTGAGAGGGAGTGTAGAATGAGATCAGCGAGGAAAGGTAATCAGGAGTAAGACCATAAAATGATTTAAATACCAAGCAAAGAAAATTGTATTTAAGCTGTGCATGGAAAGGAAGCCAACCCAGAGTGAGAAGGGAAGATGATATTGATTCACACGAAGTGAAACAAAAGAGTACACGAATGCTTCTCAATTTAAAGCCAAAAATACCAAAACAAAATCCATGAAAGTGCACATGGTGTATTTATATAAAACATTTGTGGATATTGAGACAAACTCTCCTTTAAAACGGTGCAGCAGAGTCTCTGTCGCACTAAAGCTCTGCTACTCTCAGCCCCTCTATGTGTGTCCTGATGCAAGGGACACTGTCCTCCTTACACATGTATCGCCTCAGCCCACCTTTGGGCCATCGACTGTTGAGGTCAATGCACCCATCACACACACGCTCTTCCCGTGCAGATTACCATTTGGATGGTTGTGATCCTAAGAACTCACACAGGGCTAGCACATTGATTCAGACGAAATGTTTGTGGGTATGAGGTGATGACTGGGTATCGGGGTGTTGTAGTCTGCCATATGCAATGCAAGCCATGGAATGTTGTCTGGTGGTGGAACCCTGAGCTCCTTCAGGGTTCCACAAATGACAGTTGGGCATTCGGGATGGAAGGCACAACTGCGAGGAGGATGTTCCCTATGCTCTCCCTCATCTTATAACCTATACCCTGAAACATAAATAAAGTACTCATACATTTTGTACCTGCAGGCTCCTGTCTGATATCTGTATACTGTGTCTTCATCCTGGAGCTGAAGACTACAAAATGGCAACAAGTTGGCAAATCCAGGGTGACATGTCGAGCCAATGATGAAATTCGATACCCATGATGTCATGAATCAAGAGCTGGCCCTGGTGATATGCCCCATGTGATGATGGCCCATGTGAAGAGTGATGTGGCAGCTGCACTCAAGGTGATATTGGCCTGGAAGTTCAGGCCGGCACTGAGAGGGCCACAAGGCGCCCCAGAGACACTTGGCAGGTCATGTGACATTGCTGTGGTGTGGCCTCGGTGCACATGTTGGTGCACTGCCAAAATGCCATTATTGCAGCGAGAGTGCTGCACTCTGGGACATGTCGTCCCTGTTATTGAGTTGGTACTGGCCCAGAGCTTTCCTTCTTCTAGGGGAGAAGTGCTGTGTTCTCCCCTCCCTCCAGTGATGCTGTGGAGAGAGGAGGAATTAAAACTAAAATTATATTCAAAGTATTTTAAAAATGCTTGTTATAGCGTTTCATTAATGGCTGTGTGTTCCACTGTGGCTGTTGGATGCACCAGCGCCATATTGGATGCTAAGTGATCATCGCGTCTTGAAGGAAATGCCTGTACGATGTTATCTTGCGTGCTTTGTGTGAGCACGTTCTATTAGAATATCCCCAGCCGAGAGGAAATGTTCCCACCATGTTTTCATCATAGCGTTTCGTGGTAATGGAAGCATGCGTGATGCGGATGGAAAGAAGAATATCTGTGAGATAAGACTACTATATTGATTGTCTGACTACTGATGCTGTGGCAAATTCGTTCAACAGTACATCGTGGTCTGGAACAGTGTAACTGTGCACACTGTGATGAATCATGTGGAGTCATCACTGATCTAAGCCTGAGATCTTCTCCCATGTATCCAGGGGACGGCATGGGAGGATCACGTGGGAGGAGATGGCTGTCAGGGAGATGTGGTGACCCCATCAGGAGAAACGCAGTATTCTTTCCTTCCAAATGAAGAATACCCTATAATTCCTAAATTCATGATGGCCTGTTGCCACTATACAAATCCCTCCAGTTGCAAAACCTTAAAACCCATTCCTGCCAGAAATTCTAAACAGAATACCATTTACCCCTCATATGTACTTAATACACACATAACACCTCCTGTCTCTGATGGTTTTGTGTAACCAAAAATTACAAACAAAATCACCTTAGAAGTCCTATAAATTATATGGACTCCAACTTTCAAAATACCTCAAGTACTGAGACAAGGAAGAGGAAGAAAGAGTTCATATGCATCAAAAGAAAAACACTAAACTGAATCGGCAGGCTAGTTTTTGTGATGATACCCAACTACGGGGGACCTTTAAAAAATGGTGTCCTCATTTGCAAGAGAGAGAGAGAAGCCGAACGGAAGAAGAAGGAAGCAAAACCACGGTAGAAGACACAATTACAAGAACAGACCGTGCTTGTGAGAACAGGTATCCTCATACTGCAGCTTGCATGCAGTGCTTACCGGAGTGGTGCGAGGCAGAGGACTGCTGGGGAGAGCTGAGAGAAGGTGTACAGAGCAGAGAACGCCATCCCGAGGTGAAAGCTTCACCGCAGCAATGCGCCACGGGACAGAGACACTGCCAGACACCAGTGAGTCACTTAGGCATTCCAACAGGCATGTGAACCATAAAGAACTTATTTTGAATATCGACCAAGTAGAAAACAAAGACAGAATTTTCCCAAAACTTCAAATATGAGATGTCAATTTTAGGAAGGTTGGTGCAAGTTTTGCTACAAGCTAATCAATGCAAATGAAAGAGTTAAAAGACGAAACTTGAACAAATCCCAATATACGAGATGTCAATATGGAAAAAGTTGGAGCAAGTGTTACCAAATGTAGATGAATACTACTGAAAAAATTAAAAGGTTGAACTTGAACCAGTCTCCATATATGATCTGCAGACCCCAGAAAGGGATTCCTGGCAGGGGAGTTTACCAGCTAATCCATTTAAAATACGCAGAGGAGACAGATATTGTGGACAGACACAAGGCAGGAGAGCATACCAGGGGATCTGTAAAAATCAGATAAAAAAGAAATCCTGGCCGGCCAAACACCAGGCAAGTCAAAGTTAAATTAATAAGTTGACATTGTGGGAAGATGCCTGGCATGAGAGTATACCAGGGGATTTGATAAACCTACTAAGAGCCTCCTGTCCATAAGAAGTTATTGTTTAAAAGAGATACTTTTGCTACACTTGAGAAGTGGTTATTTGAAAGAGACACTTTTGCCAATTTTAAGGAGCCATTATTTCATTATTTGAAAGAGACCCTGTTACCATCCTACCTGAGACCTCCAGGGGGAAGTGAACCCCCTTCTGGATCCAAGGATTATTTTGCTGAATCAATCTATTTGCTTTCGAACACTTTTATTTTTAAAAGAAACTTACTCCAGAGACACTTTTTTACACTCTTAGTTGTTTATTTTTAATCTGAGTTTCAGATAAATGTTTTGGACACAAGGACAGTGTATATAATTTTGACAATGCAACACAGACAGATCTTTAGTTTTAGTTTCCTATTTAGGGAAAGTCTCCTTAGGATAGGGACCTTAGTCCATCTCCTATTAATAAAGATGTCTGATGTTGAAAACACTACCACTTTGTGTATGCCTCTCATTTTTGACCCCTCACGGTACATTGGGCTTACATTTTAGCGATCCATGCAAGTGAAAAGTATGGGGTTTAATATACCAATGCTGTTTATCATCTTTATTTTTCAGGCGGTACTTTCATGTTAAATACTAAATTGAGAGGGACATTTGAGAGAATGTGTTTAGAGGTTTGGAATGCTCGTTTTTTTCCAGAAGTGATGCTCTTTTAATGGTTAAAGGAATTTATTGGAAAATGAAAGGAAATTGTTTGTTTTGAACGTGTCTCATGTTTTTTTTCCATTTTATTGCTTTTCAGATGAGACTTTATTATTATAATTTTTTTTTTAAAACAACTCGTGTACTAAGCCTGGGGAAGTCCTTTGTCCTTCATGTTAATCCATTTATGGGCTGGCAATAGGCCATTAATACAATGCTTTTGCTGAAGCACATGTTAGGAATGCATGCAATTTCTGAAACATTTTCTGGGGTTTTATAGCAAGCAGTTTCTATTGACAGCACTTTCTGTTATTTACAGCACTGGTATAAGTATATAATGAATGTGAGTAATGACAATTTAAATGTGCTTTGAGTGCATTTTGCTGTGGGTGTGTGGGCCGGAAAGGAATATGCCATATGAAAACAAAGTATTTAACATCTGAGATATGTATTTTCAAGCATTTATTGTCGATTTGGAGAGAAAGATGGCTGACATTGGTTTATTTCTTTGTGATCGGTGCCTGAACAACACTGCTGGCAGGGGTCATACATTGCATTTTACTATGCCAATTTGCTGTTTCCCACCCCACATGTGTATTTTAACATATTTAAAAAATGTGAATTTACAAATGTATGTTTTGGTATACTAGCTGCCATTTATATACGTGATGAATGAATGTATGTGCCTGATATTATACATTATAATTCTTGTTCTACTGCTGTGAGCAGTAAGTCTGTGAGGCTTTAGTATCTTTGAAGTGTGTAATGGAGATTATTGGTCAGTGAGCCTTATAATGCATTTAAGCACAATTGTGTGGAAAGTATGAGTATATTAAAGCGTTAGTATTCTGTGCACAGTAAAAACGTATACTAGTTGTGTTTGTTTGCATGCATGCTTGCAGATATTCCATCTTTCAATGCAGTTACAGAGGAGTAATTAGCCTGTGCCTTTATGCCTTTAATGATGTTCTGCTTCTCTAGCAGTGATGTCCGTTTCTATGTGTCGCTTTTCTGTGTGCTCTTTGAGAGTAGTGTGTTAGTGATACCCTCTGTCGTGGTTGGCAGATTCGGATTAGATTTGGTGTGTGACAGGATCCCTGTGTGAGGTCAGGTTTGTGGTAAGTTTGGCTATGCTTGGGTTTCTGCAGGTGGTTGCAAATGTCTTGGTTCTCAAGAAATGATAGGTTATTGTGTGCGGGTTGCAAATGTGCTTGCGAAGGTGCTCGGGTATGGCATGCCTGATACCCCATGTGGCTGGCAGGGTGAGAGGTGAATACGCTGGGATGGTTGTGGATGTTGTACAGTGTGGTTTGAGCTTGAAGGTGGCAGCTTAGTGATCTGAGGGTGGCAGTCCTGGATGGATGGTGGTATGTTACCTGTGATGGCTTTGCATGTTAGTTATGCGGTTGGTGCAATACGCTCTGGTGGTTGTGAATGTGGTTTTGTTACAGTGATGTTGGTTGTGTGTTGCTGCACATGGTATCATGTCTGGCATGAGTGGGTGTTTTGACCTTTTCATGTCTGGGATGGGTCTGTCTGGTATGGGCTTGTCTATTATTGGTGTGTCTGTTGAGCCCTTCCTATAGTCTTATAAGTAAGGGGATGTGCAATGCAAGCAATATAATGTTGTCTGGTGGTGGAACCATGGTTTCCCTCAGAGTCCCATGGATGACAGTTGGGCATTCAGGATGGGAGGCACAACTGAGTGGAGGATGTTCCCTATGGTCTCCCTCTTCTTATAAAAGATACCCTGGTGGGTGAGTGTGTTTTCTCCTGGTCCGCTAAGATTGGCTGTTAGCCTGTCTGTTTTTACCATGTTATGATGCAACTAACTTAATAAACGCACTTATTTAAGTACTGCCATCGAGTGCTTGGGCACCTTTGTGTTTCCCTGTGGCGTGTGTCTGGCTATTGCCTTTAGTGTTGTGGGAGACTGTTTTCGTGCATCCCTGGAGCTTAACCGACTCAGCCCTAGAACACCAGCTATACAATGAGGCAGTGCGCTATTTAATAGGCCAAATGTTGTTTGTTCTTTTATATATATCAATGGCATTTGTGATGTCATCTTTGATGTCCTGGGTGTTAGTCTTAGCAGTGCACAGTGGTGGCGCGAGCTATGGTTGCTTAGCTTACCATAACTGGCAAATTTCTGAGGTTTTTTGGTTTTACCTGTAACCATAACGTCCCAGTAACATTGTTTTTCAATTAAATTTCATAGGTTTTTATTAGTGCAACTTAACCATAACGTCCCTTTAACAAAGTTTTTTCATTGAATTGTATAGGTTTTTATTGGTGCAACTTAACCATAACATCTCTTTTACAAAGTTTTTTTTCAGAGAATTCCATGGGTTTTTACCAGTGCATGCTATTTTCCTACAACTTACTAATATCATACTTACCCCATTATAGCAACATTTGTGTCCAATTTACCACATTTCACCTTAAAACTCTGCCATTTCCCACCTTCTAGCATCATTTTTAACACTTCTATACTTTTTCCAACGTTTTTGCTTCCGTCGACGTCCGCGAATATCTGACATCACTGTGGATCTTCTGGACAGTGCCACGTGACCATTAATAGACTCAATATATTTTTCCAACATTCCCATTAGCATTTTTTGTTATGCTAATGGGAATAATGTGGCGTTCATCCCACGTTCCAGCGACTGCAACTTGGGATAACGGTCCGGCAGCCCAAGTTATCGGCGCAATCGAAGTGTGTCTGTGTGCGCCCTGTATTAATACATAAATAAATAAATAAATAAATAAAGAGGGCTCCAGACCATTATCCTTCATTGCAGCCCCTGAAATGGTAGATAAAGGCCATTAGCACCCCTGGTTCTCAAAGTGAGAACCGAGGGTGCTAAAAAATAGATGCTGCATGCATCCCGCTGTAGGAAGGTAAATCCTTTTCCAAGATGGCCACCATGGAAAGTGAAGGTGGGGCTCAGTACAGAGCCCCTCTTCCCTTTCCATGGCATCCTGCAGAAGGCGAAGTCAGAACCCTATGACCATATTACTACAAGCACATTTTTTTTCACTTTCAAATCTATCCTACTTTTGAATAACTTTATCACATAAAGGTGGACATGGCCACTTTTACTCAATTTTTCATCCCTTGTGGTCAAGGCCAGTAGCCAGATTGTCCGGGTCATGACCTTATTGATTGATATTTTATTTCTATTGCGCTCGTACACAAGTGTTTCAGTGCGCGATATACCAGGATCCGGACAATCTGGCCACTGCCCATTGCCACAGGCTATACCTCAGTCACCAAAGGTATATCACTTTTTTTGTACCTACATTATGACACTTGTCAAAAAATAAAACACAGGCACATTTGCAAAACCATGCTTTCAGGTCCTTGCCAATGCTCTGACATGAATTTGCTTGAAATCCTCCCATGTTTTTTTCTCAAAAGTGTGAACATGTATGTACATACATTAGTCATATAACTTAGTCCCCAACTTGACTAAATCCATTCAGACTTTACTCAAACATTCAAAGTTGGGTCTATAACCCTTCTGAAAACATTTGTCCACATTCATCAAACAGCAACAAACTTATAAGCCATCTAAAAATGTTGAGACCCCCTCTATTTTAGCCTCCCCTTGAGAAAATCCCACCAATCTTTACAAAAATATTTATATCTAGATTTAAAATCGTTTTCCAAACTTTTGTGCAGATTTGTCAAATGGCACCACATTTATAAGCCTTTTCATTATTTTGGGACCCCACTCTAATTTCGCCCCCACTTTACAGAATCCCACCAAACCTTGCAAAACCTTTCAGTATCAGATCCAGAATAGAATTCCGGAATTCCATGCAGTTTCATTGTGTGGTGCCAAAGCTATAAGCCATCGAAAAACTGCCCCCAAACATCTGAAGTGTACCCGAACTTCACCGGACTTTTCGTGAACATCCAGATTGTTTGCGGACTTTCACAGCAAGAACACACATTTTTTTGCTTCTTGCAGCCATATCCCATCCCATCCTCATGACCCCTCACCTCCCCAGAGATTATTTGATAAGTTTGACAAGGACAATATTGTGTTGTTTAATATTTTCTTATTGCGATGTCCGCGAATCCAAGATGGTGGGAGTTTCCAAACATCTGACGCACTTCACGCTTTTCACCATCCAATCAGTGGGCGCGTCCAATGTCCGCAGACACCACGTTGCCCTCTAAACCAATCAGAGTCCTGTACGCGGACTGAAAAGGGAAATGGGTCCGCGGACAGGACACAGATATCACTAATTTCTTTAACTTACATTTTGGTTGTTTTAAAAAAAACTACTGGGCCGATTTACACAAAATTAACAAAAGCATGCTTTCAGGAACAAGCCGCTGCTGCCGCACATTTGGTGAAAATCCATCCAGAGGATTGGGCTGTAGGCGTGAGCAAAGTTTTTTCCAATCATGTCTATGGAAAAAAACATTTTGGGACCCCCCTACAACTTTTCTCCCCCTTGATGAAATCTCACCAAACTTGGCAAAGAAATTCAGAGTGGGCCAACTACTCTTTTTGAAAAGTTTGGTGAGGATTCGTCTACAGGGAGCGACGTTATAAGCCGCCCAAAAAGTGCCCTTCCTATGAGTTGAGCAACTTAACCATAACTACACACCCGCTACTGCAGGCCGTGTAATAGTGTCAAGCCCTATTCCAGGACACAAAAATAAAGAATATCTCCTGGGAAGACTCTCCTAGGGTTTATTCACAGTCCCGACCTTCTTTTGGTCTTCCTGATTTCAGTCTTGTCATGATCACTGCTTCCAAGGAGCCAGGATCAGCCCAACGTCCTTGGAAGCAGGCCCCTAACCCTGATCCTAGGCACCAGCCGGTCCCCACAGGGACCTTTTGGACCTTGTCCTGGCGCCGGTGGCACCAGGCTCATCAGAAGCCTCGGTCCCGGCACTGGAAGCGCCGGGCTCATCATGGGTGTGAAGGTGCTTGGGTGGACTTACCTGCGGCAGACCATGCTGCTGACTTGCCAGACTCTTAAAAGTCCTCTGTGAACTGGGACTACTTTTCTTACCTGGGTGGGGCAGCACAACTCCACTGGAACTCTTCTGGAAGCAGGAACTCTTTTCTGACCTAGGCGGGGCCGTGGAAGGAGACGCCTCATCACTCCAAGGCTATTTAAACCACACCCGATTGATGAAACGTGCTTCGCGTTATTCTGCATCTGCAGCAGAACGCTCACCGAGTCTGCTCCAGCTTTTCTTCTTTGGATCCTGAACCTGAAAGAATTATACTCACCATTCCGGTATCCGAGCAACATCAGCACCTGCAAAAGATAAGAAACCACAGGTTAGCAGAATGAACTTTCACACGCAGTGTTTGCTTACCTGATCCATCGGCAGCGGCCGTGTCTCACGCTGCTCCTTCGCCTGCAAAGACAAACAGCATTATTTTACTTACCGGCACGCCGTGCATTCCGGATTCTTCACGCCGCATCTTCACCTGCAAAGACAATAGCAGTGTCACACTTACCGGCACGTGGCGAATTCCGGATTTCTTCATTCTGCATCGTCTCCTGCAAAGACAAAGAAAGAGACAGTAAGAGCGCTGCCATACTTACGCAACTCCAGGCGCTTCAGTGCCACGCATAAAAGACTATAAAGACTAAAGGTGTCCAGAAACTTACCGGTCGTGCAGTCAACGACGGTACCCATCCTCTGAAGTCAAGAGGCCCACGTTTCACCAGTGAAGGAACTGGCAACGGCACCCTGCACTAGACGCAGATGGAGAGCCCAGCATTCACCTATCTAAGGTGAGCACGTGGACCTGGGAGGGGGGTTCAACAGACAAGCTGGGAGGAGAGAGACAGGGACATTCAGCAACCCAGACCTTTAATCCCCATATTATTTCACCTGCAGAAACCTCACCCTTCGAGTTCGACACACAGTGCGGAGAGGGTCGACCCCAGAAGCCAACCGAATCCTGCACATCACGTTTCGTGTTACAGACACCTTCCTGCCAAGACCCGCGCCTCCGTGGGAATCAGGTGAGCGTTACAAGTCTCTCCCACTAGATTTCTCCCAGGTCTCTGGCTTTATCATACTTCTCTTTAGGCTTCACCGCAGCCTTTTTATTTTCCAGGTTTCACTGGTCTCATCGTCAATGCTCCTTGTTTCTCTGTTGGGTTTATGGACAATCTCGGGTTATCCAGTTTACCAAACAGTCCCCTCACAGACCTCTGGGTTCTCAACATTCACTTAATCAAGCATGTTTCTCCTAGACCTTGGTTTTCTCCATAACTCAGTGCTTCAAGACCTGGTTCTCAGTATTCACTTAACTGGGTCTCTCCACGACTTGGTTTCTCATCATTCAATGGGCCAATTCTCTACATGACCTGGTTTGTCAGTATTCCTTGTTCAGGTCCTTCCTAGACCTCTAGCAGGCTTCACACCCTTGTTTGAGGGTCTGGGTATCAATTAAATTCTCGGCAAACAGCCCTCTTATAAAAGGTGGTGGTCTCTCTGCTCTCTGCTTTGGCAGGAAGCAGCTAAGAACACATTATTCAGCTCCTGGTCTGCTGCCCCCTTCTCTGGGTACAGCCAGGCTCTTTTTGTCCATAAGGATTTTCATTAATTTTAGCAGCCTTTGTGATTGTTTCAAGCCGCTAGCATTTTGTCTCAGGGTTTTGGGTTGGGCACCTCCTTCCATTACCCCAACAGAGCTTTACATTTGTATTACTGAGACTTTCCACATTGGTTAAATACTAACTTTGTCTGACCTGTTGTTTTGGTGGTGTAAAAGGTGCTACACAGTCAGCCCCATCTTGGATTTTCTTTCACAGCCCCTTTTCGGCATGTAGCATTCCCCAACCTCCAGAGGCTTTCAGGCAGTCTCCGGCAGTGTCTCTTCCCATCTGCACAGATGGTCATCAATTTTCCATGCTCTCTCCGCTCATGATGTCAGCTCGTTGGCCAACACCTCTAGAATATTTGAACTCCAAACGTTCATCAGTGAACGTGAAGCATCTTCTGATGGGTTTCACATTTGTCATCTGCACTCTTTGAGTTGTGCAAATATGTTTCTTAATATTATACTCTCTGTTGGGTTTTGGGCTTTAAACACCTCCTGATTCTGATGTTCTGGACTCTGGCATGTACCAACAACCAACCAGGGAGACACAGAGAGAGATCTGTGAGAGATAGCATGGAGCACAGGCTGCTGTTCCTGAAAGTTGGTTCCTAATATGTCCAACAATTTGAATCCATCTCTTCTATGGTTTTGTTAATTGAAATATATTTTTATCGCACAATCTTGCTAGTTTGTAGTCATTATTTGAGGTGGCAGGATCCCCAATGGAGACGAGGAACAAGACACTTATAGTAAATGTTTATGGAAAAAAGAATTCCAGAGGCTTTCCTTCACATAATTCTTTAAGACTGTCTGAGGAATAAACCTCCTTGAAATCTCTTTTCTGGAGTATTCAATCTTTTATCATCATCGATGGTAACTCATCTTAGAAAGCAACTTCAATTTCATTTGAAAGCTGCACGAGAAGTCTCAGAGTTGGCAAAACCTAGCAATCAGAGGCATGTCGTTATTTTTTCAACTACTATCTAGCAGTAGGTTACAGTTGGTTGGAGTTATCTGGGTTGGGACTCCCTGTCCACTGCGCACCTTATTTAGGAGCAATTGTGTTTTAGTATCTAGCAGTACTTAACCTGTTCAGACCACATTTATGAACGGTCAGTCAAAACTCAAGCAAGATTTAATTGCTTACCTCTCAGCGCATTTCTGTCCAGGTGGTCGGCACAACCACTGATAGTTCATGTCCCTTGTGTGGTGCTGCTAATGAAGATTTGCCTCTATCCCGGAATATGCCTACATTAGAGCTACCCCATTTGTTCCTCTTCTTAGAAATAAGGGTTTTGCTCAAAGTTTTCTCTACCTATTGATGATGGACAATGCTAACTTTTTAAAACTGTCCGCTAAGACAAGAAAGGTTTGTTTGGCGGCCCTATGAACTGTGATTACTTGCTACTGTATATGCCCACTATTGGGACTTTACTTTATCAATATTGGCTTTGTAGAACTAGCATGCAATTCAGTATTTGCGTTTGGTTTATACGTTTTAATTTCATGTTTTCTTTTCAAGGAAAACTTTTAAGGTGTAGAAGTTATTTGAATTGTGATTATATGCCATTATATACACATACTATTAGAACTTTATTAATATCTGATCTGCAGAGTTTGCACGCTATGTAGTATTTGTGTTTCGTCTGTAAGTTCTCAAACTGTTCCCTTAATCAGGAAGAGTCTTATAGCATAGAAGCTTTTTATGAACTGTGTCCATTTGCTGCTATATTTATGCACTATTGGCACTTTATTAACACTGGATTTGCAGAATGTGTTTGTTATTTAGCTTTTGTGTGGTGTTTGCAAGTTGTATATCTGTATTTTCTTTTTATGTAAACTTTTATGGCATAGAAGACGAAATAAAGTATCATTGATTGATTGGTATTATAGATTGTAAAGTATCAATTACATATAATGGATTACTCATTCTAATCATATCCACATTTTCGGTTTGAATAATAGTTACAATTGTTTCAGGGCTTCAGATTTATCTAACCACGAGTCAGTAGAAATTCCCTTTCATATTAAGATTCTGATGGATTGGGCCTTATTACAGATCTGTTTGAAAACTGCCCTAAAGCAACCTGTATCAATTGCCACCAGTAAATTACTTCCAATAATAACCGCTGCAATATCCAAATATCAGTCTCCTTAAACCCTCCTCCTCGATTGGCTACTTGGCCAATAAAAGGTCAATTATATGCTTACACAGCTCGCCTGTTATCTGCATTAAAAAAGTTGTATTAACAGAATGCAAGATGCTAGCATTTTAGAAATGGCAAATGATTGTCAATTGTCAAATTAGCATCAAGTGGATGAATTAATAAATGAGCATATCAGACGCATCTGTGAAATGAGAATATAGATTCCTATGGTAACCCAGCATGACAATATTCATTCCTAATGAGCTACACCCCTATTTCTTAAATAATAAAAGGCTAGATGTATGTTTGTCCGGAGTTATCTTGCCAGATTTGACTGTTATCATTTCTAGAGGGAGCTGTTTCATTATGCATACAACAATAAGACTTCAAGTTCATCTTCCAGGCAAACAAAATGTGTATTTCAACAATGTCACCGCTAGAGGCAGCTGTGGCCTTATGCATACAACAATAAGACTTCAAGTTCATTTTCCAGATGAACAAAAGTGTATTTTAACAATGATAACATACAATTAGCTGCATAAAAAGCCCACGACAGGATGCCACTTTCACAGCATATTTCAAGTTGCATACACTAAGAAAATATATACATTTAAAAAACACATATAAACAGAAATTAATTTGCTTAAGCACTATTTCTTTAACACAATCAATTACTTTTCTTTTCAATGTGCTTATGTATTATGTCATTATTCATTGTAATGTTTCTTGGTATGTATTATTATATCAATAATATTCTTCATGTACATTTTAAATTTTATTTGACTTTACATGTATTTACACTTTGAAAATGTCTTCCTTTAAGCACATTAGCCCGTGCATACAGGTTTACCACTAGTCTCTAATGTTACATTCAGGCACAGGTAATAACTTCACATCTGCATGAATCTTTGAATTTATCTTTAGCAGCTTGTTACCCATTAGTGTTGGGGCCTGAGCCTTTCTACAGCACTTCCGGTAATGAACAGAAAACACTTTATTAATCTGTAAGGGAAAGCCATGTATATTTTGCAAATATGTCAGTTTTGTGTTCCATAGCTGCAAGTAGAATACCCTGGATGTTTTCGTTATTTCTAACCTTATTTGTTATGGGTTCCAAGACAAGGGAAAGTAACAGAGGTGAAAGTTGACCTCCTTGCTTGGTACCTCTATTCAAAAACAATTGATCAGTTTTTACCTCATGTACAATTGATATCAATGGGAACAATGAAAAAAGGGCTTAGCTAATGCCATGTATTTTTCTCCAAAACCAATAGCTCACAGTGTTTGTAATAAGAATGCCCTTTGTAACTGGCTGAAAGACCTCTTGCCATCTAGGCTCATCATGAGGGCTGGAACCTTTCTTTGTGAGGATTTCTCAATTCGGTGGACACCACTTCTTATTTTATTGAAAATTTGGTAGACCTAAATGTATTTTGATTTATGTACCTCTAATTTCATAGCTCGAATTTTGGTAAAGTGATTTGAGTCAATATTAATTAATGCAATAGGTTTGCCAGAAGTGCCTTCTATGGTATCCTCCCCATGCTTTGTGATGGAGGTGATTTTGATGTGGTCATAGGGGGAAAGAGGGAGACACTCAGATCAAAAATAAAGGCATTGAACATATATATAGTCCCTGTAAGTCCATTGGGGGCTAGGACCTTGTTCTTTTTCAGAGATTGTATGGCATTTGTAACCTCATTGTCAGTTATGGAGATTTTAACAATTCTCTTTGGTCATCACCACGTTTGGTGAGGCTAGCCCATAGTGGCAGGTTTGGCTTATTGTGAGGAGTGCTCTGCCGGAGCTCTTAATGTGACTGTTGTCATTTAAATTAAGGAATCCATGAGCATCTCTGAGTCACTTTATTTATTGGGAGGCATATATAATCATGTATTTTGATGCTTACAATTTGTCCACAATAAGATACTTTTCTTAAAATGTTGGTGGGTTGTGAATCAAGATGTTTTGGCTTCCCTATTATGCAGTCAGGGTATTTGGCCTTTACGACTTTCAACTCTTGGAAGAGTGTTTGTGATGGTTTGATTTTGTGAGCCTATATAGGTTTGCTCCATTTTATGCACAGATGGTGTTCTGTGCCTCTTCTCACAGGAACACTTTGAATGGATCAGTAGTATTAGACGGGAATGCTTCAGCAGTATCAGATGGCAAGTTTGTCTAAGAAAATTCATCAATCTTCATGGACAGCATCTTGAAAAGAGGGATCTTCTAACAACTCTGCTGGAAAATGCTATGTTCCTCCATGTCATTCTCTGGGACAGAGGTCTGATTTTAGCTTGAAGAGGGCCTTGATGGATAGAGTTAAGGGCTCGCTGATCGTGTCTGTCACACCATTTCTAAGGAGTGGGATCAGAAACGCACCATCTTTATGTGACTTTGTCCGATGAAAATACTATACCATTAAAGTTCGGCCAGCTTCTCATTTGCGCACCTCTCACCAGAAGTCCAAGTAACTTAAATCTTGCAATCTGTTTTTCAGTTTTTCTAGATGCAGTTTTAATGTGCAGGGATTTATGCACAGACCTTGGTAGGATGGAGATGCCATACTGAGTTAAAGTTGCTAGGAAGATCCCTAAGAGTATCTATAAACCGGAACAGAAGTGCTTAGTTCTGTGGGTTAGGCATGTAAGGTGAGACTTATGTGTTCTGACAACCTCCCAGATCTTATTGGGAATAATATAGCTCCCCTGTTTTTCTGTTTTGGGGGCCGTCACATCACATGGGCAGTCTTTGGGGAATGCTATAAGCACTACATTTTTTTTTAGATATGATTGAGGCTTCAACCTGCCACAAGTCTGCCAATGAAGGACAATGTGCATACTCTACAAAAAAGGCAAAAGGCTAATGTCCATTCCACTCAGCCTTTGAGATGTTGACGCAGTACATGAAATGGCTCCCTATCCCTGCCTCCAGCTCCAGTAGCTATCTTCATGGCTTATCAGCATTCTTGAGGGACAGAAAGAGTACCACACATATCTGTTTTACTAAGAACATATAAGAGACAAATAGTTACAGTCTGGGCGGGCCACATAACTGAATGAAAGCCTTGTCCTCTTCCATTGGCTACTTTCCATCTCCAGCTTGTATGTCACTGAGCTGATCTCTCAGGTCTCATTAGGGGGTGGTCCTTGCTAGATAGCTTCACAATGCGAGCAATGTCTTCTTGAGCGACCATCCTTTTTAAAGTTTTATCCAGGGAGAATTTTATGCTAAACAGGAACAGCCACTTCTATTTTATTTGTCATTTCGACAGAAACGACCTCTGCCTCACAATTTTACTAGGTCTCAAAATAGTTGAAATAATGATCCCACAACATAGATTGGCTCATGTCTTCTTGCTCCTTGACAAAATGTTTGTGTTCCTTGCTATGAAGGGGATTGCCCACAATAAATGCATCCCTATTGATCAAAGAATCGTTCACAGGGCCCTTTGGATTGTGCATAGGAGTCTATCTATCAGTGGTTGCAACTACTTCTCTTACAGAATCAGAATGCAAATTCCGACTAGGAAACTGAGCTCAGCCTCACTCCAGCTACTTTGTGTGCCCAAGATCATAAGGAATTGGTTTGATGGTTGAGCCCTTGCAACCTACAGAGTTTCTCTTGGACCTAAACAGTGAACCTTCTTTCAAATGGTTCCATAGGAAATCCAAAGCTTGGCTCCTGGCAACAACATACTGGTTTGGCAATAATGTTTTTTCAATGTTCCTAACTCACTGCAACGAAGACATTCCAGCACAATTCAAAACATCTTACAACTCCTTTTTAATCCATAATTCAATTTCATATTCTAGTGGTTAAAGCGAAACATGCTACTCAATTTACGTTAAAGCCAAAACAAAATGGCTTAAATCATTTGGTGTACTTTTTTCGGGAGACCCAAGATCATTTTCAGAAATCTATTTTTGTTATGCTTAAATTGGGGACAATGCAGTGTCCCTACAGTTCATAACAAAAGAGGTGATTGCTGGAAGGTTTAGAATGAATCTTAATCTCTGGCAATTGCTCTGGGCAACCCTCCAGACCCTTGCTCTTCGCCTGCCAAGCCATTACGGAAAGGGGAAAGACCATATGCAAATCATTATTGGTCCCACCACACATTTTAGAATCATAAAAGGAAGCAAGTCTTGCGTTCTTTAATATACTTGCATTGCTGGCTCAATTGCCCAGTTCCCAATAGAGGCTGAGAATCTTTGTGTATGACCCAAAATCAAACTGCTAATATCAATTTGTGCTTTCCAGCTGCCCTCCTACCCAAGCGGGGGCCCAGATAGTCGTAATGATCAATCAACTCAACCTCTGTGTCTTAAAAACAGTCCACCTATGTTTTCGGCATTTTGACCAGCAGGGTATTTTGATGGCACTTGTAGGAGGATTTGAGCTGTATATCCCTCCTCTGACTTCAAATACCTTCTGGTTTTACGCCACATGAGGTGTTCGCGCTGGCATCAAATCAATGGAATCCCATGGGATCTGCCTGTTTTTGCACCTGCTAAACGCAAGTGGATTCAATTGGAATCCATTGTAAATGCTGTCTACCATGCATTAATGGCAGGTGGCAGGTGGCATTTACACCTTTTTTTGCAAAACGAAGTGTGAAAGCCAGGCATAAAGGCAAATTCTCCCTTTTTATACTTTGCTCTTGTGTTCGTTTTGTAAAATGTGAAAAATTGCATGGAGATTCAATTGGTTTTAGTCCAGAATTAAATATTGGTAGCTGGACCTCTTGTTACAAATTAACCTTTGGAACTAACCATTTAAAGTAGGACATGCAAAGCAAGGCACTTCTGATTGCTACTTTGTTGGTAGGGCCCCCTCTACTTCCAGACCCTGAACTTCAGGGGGAAAAGTGGTTGAAATCATTGATGTAAATTCGAATGATGAGTGAGACATGGATTACTGGAATGCAATAAAGGTGTTACCGAAACTATTTATTATAATTTTACATTGCTTTGCTTACAAACAAGTTAAATAATACTAAGCCATATTAAACAGAGCTTTACAGACATTCAAGAGAATTTGCACTGATAACTTATAATTTTGAGCTTGGCCATTCCTTGGGATTTAAGTGCAAGCAAGTACTTCACTGGCAGAGTACTTCCTCTGCTCCCCAAAAAGAGGGGCTGTGGGACAGCCGCAAAGGAGAGGAACAAATAAAGGCATTCATAGTTTTTCGTACATTCAGACCAGAATACATTTGGTGTAGGGCCAGAACAGGAGGAAGAGCAAATTCGAGAGACCAACAAGTGCAGCAGATAAAAATGCTGACCAATGTACCAGGGGCCATAAAGTCCACAAAGTGGAAACAAAGTCTGCAGCTCCACGAAAAACAGAGCACCAAGGGCAGTCGATGTGCAGGAGGACATCGTTCAATGAATCTGTTTCAACAGATGAGTTTCTTTCAGCTTTCTGAATTCTAAGTGGCTTTCCACACCTTTTATGTTTAACAGGAGTTTATTCCAGAGGGAGGATGCCCCAGAATTCATTAGAACTCTAAGTATCTATTTGAAAGTGGTGGAGCAAAGATGTGTCATCATCGTGGATTTAAGATCGCTGTGAAGAGTGCATTTATTGATATGCAACCTAATATAAAACGGGCCACCCAAGTGACAGACTTATAAAGTTGATCCTTCCCTTCAATTGGAGACAATGAAAGCCCTTTGCGTAAGGGAACATTTAATCCTTCCTGTCGATTTTTGCCCTAGATCTGCCTTGTTCTGAATGACTTGCAGGGTTTACGCTTCAATTTTATGAAGGACCAGACTGTTTCTATAATCCAGTTTGACCACCAGCACCAGGGCTCTAATTGCTTCCACCTTGACTGCATATTATGGAAAGGCAAGATGCATTTAAGCTTTGAAGGTGAAAGTGGCCGACTTAGGCTACCTCCCTAGTCTGCTTATTAAAAGAGATGCCGTCATCACAGAAGAAACCCAGGTTTTTGGCTGCAGTGCTGGGGTGGGAGGTGGACCCCTACTAGATGCCCTCTTGCAAGGGAGTGTTGTGGGAATGTTGGGCTCTTAAAAATGACTTCTGGTTTGGATACCTTCAAGCAAAGTTTGATTCTTTATCATCCCATCTTGTAGAATCCCCCAGAGAGACCGATGTATTAGGCAGACTTTACACGTTTAAGTACTTTGAATGAGATTTCTGTGTCGTCCACAAACATCTGAAAAGGTGTCGAGGAGGAGTCCAAGATATCTGCCAAGGGTTGCACACAGCAATTAAACAGCCGTGGGACATGGCTGGTCCTTGGGGGACATTGAATCTGAAGTTGAAGGCGTAAGAGCCGAAATGTATTGATCCAATAATCAAACTTCTTTCTTGCAAAAAGTTGGTGATCCATTTTAGGTTTCTGCCCTTGATGCCACACATTGTCTGGAGTCTCTGTGGCATGATTTTGCAGGTCGATAGTATCAAATGCTGCAGAGATGTCAAAAGGACACATGCTGGCTGGGCAGAAAGAAGCACTTCCTTCATATGTAGCAGGGCCCATGGAATGGCTGATTGCTTGCAGTGAAGAAGATAGTTTGATTCTATCTATTCTATACGTTACTGCACTGCTAGACATTTACTCATATAAGGGTTGTTTATTATGTGGCAGATGGTAGCCAACAGGTTTTGATACGGAGAGTAGTTTTCAGCGGTAGGGAGATAATTGAAGTATTGCAGTTTAATGCTGATTCCCTATTTGCAAGTGAGTTGTTGATCAGTATAGTGAATGAAGGGGTGAAGCTAGTAACATTCAGTTTGATGCTGGTGGCAGGGCAGGAAAAGGTTGCTACAAAGGGTCATTAATTGTAGCCACCTTTTTAATCAGGTCTTCTGGTGAGATCTGTTTGGAAATCCTAAAGGCGCATCGACATGGTTGGCAGAGCTTTTTGGTTGGTCTGATCTGGGCTGACTAGTAGCGTGGTTGGCAATATTCATGACATTGTCTTAAAAAAAGGATGCCAGTTCATCGGCAAACTGCTAGGAAGACGGAGCAAGATCCAGGAGATTGTAGCTCATTGGTGATCTTGAAGATCTCAAATGATTTGTTGTTGTATGGTAAGATTTCTTCCTAAAGATGTTTTAATGGGTTCCTGTGCAGTGATGTAGACATGCTAATTTGGAATGTATGTTTTTTGGCATTATGACATTTTCATGGCAACTTCCTTTGAGGACACCCAGCTCTTCATCATACATCAAAACACTTGTTTTTTGCTTTCTTAGAGCGTTTCCGTGGGTTGAGTATGATTGGCACCAGAGGACATTTGTGATATCCTTTCCAATGGTTTGCAGAGTTTTATTACGATGGAGCTCAAAGCTCAGTGATGAGGAGTAAGCCCCTTTTAAAGTCTAATGAGCGACCATTTCATTGGTTGGATTGGGATAGCATTTGTACTGAGAGTGGTAGGGGTCTGTCTCTTGGCTGATTCTGGCTAGCATATGCAGGAGTAGGCAGTGGGGAGGTTAGAGGAGGCAATGGCATTCCACGCGCACCCTGCAATGTGTTTGGGATGCATAGAAAGGATGGAAAAGTTCAAATTGTCAACACATTCCATAAAGGAACATTTAGAAAAATTCGATGGACAGTTCAGCCAAAGGTTCAGGTCTTCCATGGTTAGGGTTGTGTCTACTATATATTGACTACTAGCGACAAAGTTAGCCCATTCTCATAGAAAGATGGTAGCATCACCAGGGGGCCGGTAGATAACTGCTATCAATAATGTGGGAGGCAGAAGGGATTGTGGAGACCTCAGTGATTTACAGCTGAGCCAGGGAAATGAGAGCAACACCTCTTCCTGGGCCCTTGGTCCCATGCTTGATGATAATAATGAGATCTGTGGCTAACAGAACGTCTAACACAGTGGTAGTGCTGAGCGTTAACCACCTTTCTGTGGAGCAAGCATATGATTATTATTATTATTTAATGTTTTATAATGTGTCAAATGCCTCAGGGCACACATAAAACAAACAAAAGACAGGGTTCAGGAAGGACAAATCAGGCCAAGAGAAGGTACTTTAGTCTGCTGAGTTAAAGAGGTGGGGTTTAATGGCATTCTTAAAGTCTGCCAGGGATGGAGATGTTCTTATAAAAAGGGGCAGGTCATTCCATTCCCATGGTGCGTGCATTTCAAAACTTGCGCCAGAAAATTTGACTAGTTTAAAATGTGGTTGGATCAATGTGTGGTTATCATTAGCCCATAATGTAAGTGTGGGTTGATTGATGGTCAGACGTTTGATCAAATACATAGGGGCAGAGGTGTTACGGCATTTGTATGTTAGAGATAGTATTTTATGGGTGATCCTCTGTTTGATGGGCAACCAGTGCAAGGTCTTTCTGCATGGAGCGACGTGGTCCTGTTCAGACACTCCATGGATTGCTCTGATTGCTCCATTCTGTGTTGTCTGTAGGCAGTGCAGGTTAGTTTGTGATTTGTCAATCAACAAGTTGTTGCAATAGTCTAGACAAGAGTTTACCATGGCAGTCACAAGTAGGGATCTGTTTTTGATTGACAGGCAGGGTCTGATCTGGTTTGATAGCTTAATCAGTTATCCACATGATGAGCGTATGCGAGAGACCTGCTGTTTCATTGATAGTTCAGGCTCCAAGAATCCCCCCAATGTTTTCACAGATTTGGAGACTGGAATCTGACTGCCCAAGACCGTGAGGTCTAGTGGGTCTAGCTTCTTTAACCATGGCCCTGTGCAATAATGAGGAGCTCTGTTATTTCATGAAGGGCCAGTGAGGTTGATGCCACCCATTACTGAATTGCCATGTACACCCTGTTCAAGGCTTTGGTGTAATCTGAGTAAGTCCCTGACAACTTCAAGAGCACCCGGTGTCATCAGCGTAGTTTGCATACTGGCCACCCAGGCTGTCAAGGAGATCAAGGAAAGGCCAGATGTAAATGTTGAACAGTGTGGGAGACAGGCATGTGGTGGTGATAGGGGAGGCATGAGCATTCTCAACCGCTACTCTGGATGTCCTTGGTCCCAGGAATGACACAATCCATTGGGTGTCCTTCTCGGGGCCAGTTGGCAATTCCTTCTATCTAGGTCTTTGGATATTAGCCATATTCACATTCGCTGTTCTGTTGTTTCGTATCTCAATTTTCAAGGCACTTTTAGGTTTGATAGTGTTAATTGGAGATAACAGAATGGGAGCCGATGGGACACCGTCGTGTTCAGGGGTAAATGGGGCGACTATGCATCTCCATGTGATACTTTAGAATCTTAAAGGCTGCAAAAAAGAACAATTTCTTTCGTCTGTTTTTATTCAGCCTTTAATATTTGCAATATCCTCTTTAAGGGGGAGGTTTCATCCCCCAGTCCACTCTGAAAACCAATCCCCCACTCGCCCTCACCCTTAAAATCAGAGGGTTTCACCAGCAGAACACCCGTTTAGTTCCTTGCCCCCTCCCCACCATAACCATTCCTACCCTACCTCTTTCCCCTCTCAAACATACAAAACACACTCACAAACACACACACATACACAGAAACACACATACTTACTTCGCTCTGCTGCCCCCTCCCTTCCACGCAACAAACACTCCTCCTCACAAACATACTTACACCTACCTTTTCCCCAGCCCCCTCCACACTACAAACATTAGCCCACAACATGTACACAGACACACACAAAGGCACACAGACAAATATATCCCTCTTGTCTGCGACTTCCGTCTTCTCTTGCCCGACCCGGCCGTGCCTGTTAGCCCCTGCGTGCACTTGTGTGCATCCAAGGGTGTGACAGTTTGATTTAGAAACTTTAAACAAAAAATACCTTTTCACTCAACACCGATTATGCTGCTATTTTATTATAATTGTTTTTTTATAATGTGCTTAATCCCGAAAAAGGTTTCTAAGCACAGACCCGGGATTCAAACCTGTGTAGCTTTACGTTGTCTTGCTTCCAAGATGAGCGCATTGCCACATAGCTATCCTACCCATGTCATTTGCTATGTTGCTGCTAGTCAACCCCACAGACCATCAGTTGCAGAATGAGCAGGGTCAGCAATGTGAACACTCAGAGGAGTTAGATTCCCAGAGTGGTGTCATAACAATGCAGGCAGAGACCCCAGAGGACCATCATAAGCACGAAGGTGCTTTTGGTTTCCTTGTACCATGATGGCCCCATTGGTTTAGAAGTTTTACACCATTTTAATAAAAGGGTGGTGATGGAGTAAAGACCTCAGATCAGCTTGTGAGTATAGCTAGTTGCAGGAGGCAGTGTAATGAGTGAAGACTAGGATATCTGTAACAGTTTCTCTGGGAGACACATTTGCATAAGGGTCCCGAATGGAGGTGCCACCATTGCAAGTAAGCAATAGTGTTTCAGCTTTTTATTGGTCATTTTTCACGGTGACCACTGTGGTGCAAGAAATACAGAAACAATCCTCAAACATTGGGGATGTGGAGATGGCCATGGTGGAAGCAGGGGTAGTGTAAGTAATGGGCATTACTGGTGTGGGGAATAATTCTGCATTGTATAATATTGCATATATTATGGTGAGGGCTGGTAGGGCAGGGGAATTTAGAAACCCAGAGCATAAATATATACTGAAGAAATGGAGTGATGATAGAAAATTAGTTAAGCAATATTGTGCCCTAGCGTGCAGAGGGAGAGTGATCACCACCCAAGAGAACTTCAGACTACCACTGACGTAGATGGCGGATCCAAGGCAGATAAGGGCAGAGTCATCAATCCCCACAGTCTACAGGGTGACGTACTCCAGAGAAAGCAGCCAGAGGGCACTCTTACATCCTATACAGGCTACACTAGACGACAGCATGAGAAGTAATCAGCTATCCGTGGCCTAAAGTAACCTGGTAGTTGAAAGTAAGCTCTAGCAGGGGAATGGAGGACAGCAAGTGAAGAGGCCAGGGACAAGGGTGGAATAGAATCGTATGCCTAGCAATTCAGAAGGAGAACAGATATCTCTCTGAATATACCTGGAGGCGTCCGGGGAGTGTGGGGTAGGAGGAAGGGTGAGGGTAAGTGAAGAAGTCAGAAGGTCAGAGTGGACTCTTAGGGCAGGAGTGATAGGCCAGCAGGAGGGCTTCTGTGCAGGAGGCTGAAATGAGTTTCAAGGAAATAAGGCAGAGGTGGAAAAATAGTGACCAAAGACGGAAAGGGTGGAGAAAATCTTGCTGGAGTGAAAGAGGGACAATAGCAGGCAAAAAGAGCCAAAAGGGCCCAGTGGACAGAGAAAAGGGTAAGCTATAGCTGCAGGTTCAACCAGCACATCAGAAAAAAATGGAAACCCCTTATTTGCTAGCACCTGCAGGCAGGTGCAAGAGAGGACGCAAGGTGCAAGAGAGAACCTGGTCTGGGGGTACAGCAGAAGCTATGGACCAAAGGCACTAGCCAGGGGGATGTTCCGTGGTGCGGAGGAAGGGGCGAGTAATCAGAAGATCAAGTAGCCCAAGGCAATGAGACAACTTAGAATCAGCTTTGTCACGCAATAGAGGGCTGCGGTCCAGGAAGTGAGGGAATGGAAGGAGGCAACTGAAGCAGTGAGGTGGGGATGGAAGCATAGCAGCTGAAGATACAAATCAACGGGTTCAAAGGAATAAGAGGAGGGGGCTTGGGCAGTGGATGATGCAGGGGCAGGGGACAAAAAGGTAGAGGTGGATAAGAAGGAAGAGAAAAGGAAAGAACAGTGCATGGGCAGGCAGAGTTAAAAGAGGCAATAGAGATTGGGTGGACAAGGTGTATGGGAGGCTGAGAGGTAGTGGGTGGACTGTCCTAGAGCTACATAGGAGATGAAGAGGTAACAGGCCCTTATGAAAAGTCATAGGAATAAAATGAGGCAAAGGAGGACCACTTCTCAAGATCTTCAATAGTCAAAAGGAAAAGCAAGAGCGGAGAGAGGTCACCATGAGTACTTTGGGCCTCTGTGAAGGAAAAGTGTAGCCACACGTCCACAGGCTAATGAGAACATGTCAATGTTGCATAGGAAGGTGAGAATGGAGCTGCAGATAGAGCCTCGCAAGAAGGATGAGAAGGAAAGAACCACAGAAAGGGAGAAACGTGAATGGAAAGTAAGAGGTGAAGAGGGGCATGTGCAGAGTGAAAGGAGGAGGAGAAGGCTAAAGGAAAGGAACAGGGTGTAAAAACTGTTGCAAGGGAGAGACAGCATCAATACAGATCACTACTGCAAAGTAACAATTTAGATATTCACAGCATGCATCGGATGGCAGACCCGATGCTAAGGGGATGGGCAAATAAGCATGAGACGGGTCAGGAGGATAGCTGAGAGGCAATGTACTTGTCTTAGAAATAAGACAATGCAGCCCGGCACAGGTTTGAAACCTGGTCCCGCGCTGAGAGGCTGGACTCAGGCACGGAGCCCAACATAAATAAAAGCTATGCAAATAATTAGATGGGCAGTCAGGCAAAGAGGCAAAGAGGTCATACCCTTTGCCAAGCCTCTCTTCATCAGGTCACCTGGGTGAGGGTCACCTTGTATGATGAACCCATGTAAATTGGAGACCTACCCCAGCATGGACCTATCACCCATCTTACTTCTGCCCCATGCAAGTTCCCAGGGATTAGGAGCTGTGGAGCGTATTGGGGCTTCCATGATGGAAAGGTGACTCTGGTGCAGCAAAAAGGAGAGTGGAGACAGAAAGGTAGTCTGAGCATTGAAACTTGCTCGTGAAACAAGCGATTAGGAAGAGGCAGGTGGCAGCCTTTCATGGGAAACAGTGCCAAAATATACCACGGGTGTGGCATTGTGGGTTTTAAAGACCACAAGTTACTTGTGTTTGGCCTGGACAAAGGCTGAATGCAGGCTTGTCACCCACAGACGTTTTACCCCATCCACACTCCCAGGTCGTAGGACCTATGGAGCTAACCAGGGGCCACAACAATGGAATGGCAACCCCAGAGCAGCAACAAAGCAGATTCTTGGCAAAAAGACTCTCAGGTCTCTGATAGATCACCCAAACCAGTGATCTATCAGAGGGAGGCAGATGGAAGAGTCTCAGGGGTAACAGAGCCAAATAGGTCACCACAGTCGCACTGGAGGGTTTAAAGGCCTTAGTTGTAGAATGTAGCCTGTCCACAGCCCCAGCATGGGCAATCACATGCAGGCATTGTGCCTCGTGCAAGCTTCCAGGTGCTAGGAACAGTGTATCATGTTAGGGACACAATGAGGCAGCCCTCTTTCTGGGTTCTGAAACTTGCTCATTCCAACCAGAGATTGATCAGGGAGAGGCTGATGGAATCCCTTAGGCGGAGCAGTGCTAAATAGGGCACCAGAGCGGCACTGCAGGGTTTAAAGGTCACATGTTAGTTGTAGACGTCAACCGGCCAGAGTCTGAATGTAGGCAATCACCCCCGGTTTGTCTGCCCAATGCAAGCTCCCAGCAGAGGCGGAGCCAGGATTATCTAACAAGTGGGGCCTGAAGCTAATGCAGTTGGGCTCAGCACAGTGGTGGCATTAACATCTGTAAATGCCCACACAGTGCTGCTGATTTTGGCTGGGCCTTCCGCTCAGGCCCTGCCCTGTCTACGTCTCTGGCTCCCAGGAGTTAGGGTCTGCTGGGAGCGTAGGAGGCACCAAGATGGCTTCAGTACAGCAACAAAGGAGAGTTCAGGCAAAAGGGCAGTTTTGGCTTTTCTGGGGCAGTAGGTAATATTGCTCTGAGAGAATGGCTGAAAAAGGTCTGTAATTATCAAAGAAGAAACATGCAGGAGGGGAATGAAATATGCTCCCACCCGTATTATTTAGATGAATTTCAGATAAATATCTCTCCATAAGCAGATTCTTACTCAAATTGAAAAGATTGACAGTTGCAGCACGCATAGAAACTGATAAACAAGATGTGTGGATGATACTGAGAAAATGCCCTTTGACCTCTATACCTGGAACTGAATATACATCCCTAAGTATCAAGCTGGAACTGTGAGGGTTTTGACACATGCTTTGGTCCTTCTCAACTGCGAATTCTAGAACTCATAATGAGTGCTAAATGGATATCTCCTGACAACATTAGCCGTGCTGTGCGGGCATTACATCATATGTAGGGGAAGGTTGCTACATGGGCCTGAGCGTTCTTTCCATCAGGCCTTTCCATTCCAATACACTGTAGCAGTTCTGAGTCATGTGCCAAAAAAGGACCGCTTTCTCTTTGGAGTGGATGCGGGAAAGGCCAGGGCCTGTTCTAATTAGGAAAGGTTTTTTAACTCCAAGGAAAAGATGCTCAATTCAGTACTAGAAGAGTGGGGATGTATATGCTGTTACTGTGACAAGCTAAGAAATATTGCACGAAAATAATAAACAGATTTGCTGACAACTCATCTTTGAAAAACAATAGTATTTGAGGGGAAATATCCTGAGTTAACATTGAACAGATCACTCCCGTTGGTCGTGCTGTTTACATAATTCTCTGCCTACTTACCCCAGGCTATGCCTCAACACCACTGACAGCAGAATGCAGCGCAGGCCTACCATGAATCCAGGCAGGCTAAACACACAGCAAGCCTCTAGCACTGACACCACCCCTACTCCTCGCAGCACCCATCCACATGCCTGGCCGCATGGGTTGCTTCTCTACCGGTGCCTGGCCAGGCCTGCTAAGCCTTTTATTTTGGCCACATTCACACACGCATCCTAATCGTACTCCATGACCTCCAACACTCTGGACTTCGGTCCTCCGAGGGCGTTCCCACTAAAAGCGCATTGAGACTATATTAATGGTAAAAGGTGCTATACAAATGGCAAGTACAATACAATACATTAACTAGCAGACCCTAACTTTTTACTCTTTTTTCCTCTTGCCTTGACCTCCTTCTGATGGACTCTAGTATATGTTGTGGTTTGAAGTTAACAACCCTTAGATGCTGCTTTAATGTTCTATCTCATACATGTCTTGCCCTTATAAAGAGCACTGCAATGTACCATGAGTGCAGAGGTGCCATTAGTTATTTATTTTATATTATGGCAATAGTCTTTCATACTGAGCCAATTAATCGCCACAGTGTTTTCAGGGTGCCTAGGCTTGCCAGTGAAGCACGACGGAGTATGCACACCACATTCAAGAGGATGTGAAAGCGAGAAAAAGATGCTACAAAGGCAGGAATGTTTTGAATGTTTTGTGATATCATCGGTGCATGTCAGACCTGTTAGGTGAAGCATAGTTCTGCAAAAGAGAAGAGGGGAGTGTGCTATTAGGTGTTGTCATAATTGGGTTGTGTTCCCAAGGCAGATTTTGCAGTATTTGATGTATGCAGGGCTGCATGGTGTGCTTGGGCTATCCTGGAGGGGGGTTGATTTATTTTCCTGGGGATCTCTATACACGTTGTACCACACTTCAAACTCCAGAATGTTCATTCTGTGACTGCCAAGACTAAGCCAAGTTGTATTGTGGGAAAATTCCTAAAAATAAATGCCAAATGCGCTGTTACTGCACATTTGCCATGCATGAAAATGGCGAACCCCATTATACCAAAAAGGGGTTGCCGGGGTGTCCCCCGCATCCAATGGAAGGAGTGCTGCATGGGGGAAAAATAAAGTGAAAAAATAAATTAAAAAAACAACCCTGTGACAGAAGTCCCTACCCAATTTAGGGGAAGGAGACTTATGTTTCAGGGGGATGGATGAGTGGAGGAACAGTCGGGAGTGAAGGTAAGTAGCAAGAAGTAAAGGTAAGTAGGGAGCGGTGGGTTACAGGTAGGGGCAAGGCGGTACATTGTGATGCATGTGCTCACTGCGTGCCGCCGTTTTCAGATTCAACATTTTTGGATTTGATAAAACGAGGCACGCAGTGATCACCTAGATCCACCAAGAGTGTCCTTAGTAAGTATAGACTGTATTTAAGGGGAATGTTGTTGGTAACAGAAAGTAAGGGAATGGAGTCGTGAAACTAATACAATAACATAGAAAAAGCCTGACACCTTGATGTTAAAAAGGTGACTTCAAGATGAGACAATGTGGTGCCTTACATGGGAGTAAGCTTTCATGGTTTAGTAAGACATACTATCTATAGTGATCAAATACATCCTGCACTCCATAAGCAAGAGTAGATTGTGTGAAAAAGACAGATGCAAATGTATGACAAGCAGAATAGGTATGGAGATACGGGGCAGGTGTCTGTTCTCCAGCATAGAGTGACAGGCTGACATCTTTTTGAGTGAAATAGTGATGGATGCCTGTGGCTCAGTTATAGTCAGGCTTTTAAGCCTTCCACAATACTACGCTGTTATGTTGTGCCTGGGTGTGTTGGCAACAGGTGAGCACACACCTTTCTACTTGCTCCTCTTGCCACGAATGGCTAGGCTTTATAGACAGGAAAGCTGGGAGGGACTACAGGCACTTTTAAAAGAGAGTGGGTTTTAATCTGCGGTTCCACTGGAAGCAAATTCCTGCAACGGCCTCCATGGGAAATTTTGGGGCCTGCTAGCAACTTTTTGGGAGATGCTTAAATTTGTAGAAAACAGGATTTCTCTTTGGTTCAGGTGGGGCTCTTCTGGGAGTTAATATACATAAGCCAGCCTTGTCTTTCCTCCTCTCCCTGGGCAGCAGTTACTTTGTCCTGTTAATAGAGAGCAGCACGGGGCCTTTAGGTCCAACAGGGGTGCCTGCAATATGTATACACAAATGTGACACCCCTACTCACCTTTAATAAAACACTTGCATCAAAAATCCTCCCGCCCGGTTCCAAATAACACCGTTTAAAAGGCAGCTCTCTAAGCAAAATGCAATGTGACAATGGAAGATCTCTTGTATCAGAACGGGGAGACTGAGTTTTAAAGGGGACGATGGTGTGATCATGTCTTACAATGAATCAAGTATTTGCTACCGTTTGTAAAAATGTTGTATGCCAATGACCTTATGAAGGAATTGGGCCTGCCACCGTATTCTTCTGTTTGGCAATGCAACTCCCCATGGTTTTGTAATATCCTTATAAAGTTTGATAACAATGACGTTAGCCAATATAAAACACATAGCATGTATATAATACCTGCCTAAACACCTGTATACTATCTCCTGGATTTAGGTGATTTTACGGAAAATAAGTGTTCGAAAATGCAAAGTGTTAAAAAATGAACATGGATAAGTGTTCGAAAAAGTGATCTTTTTGAAATTACCCGTAATGTAGAAGATATTACTGTATACTTATTTTCTCTGCTCTTTGAAGCATGGAGATATGCGATTAGTGACAGTGAAGGATATCTTTTGTCTGGTGCCTGCGCAAGTAAGATCTGTAACCTGCAAAATCGCTCTGCTTTCTGGCTCCGCTCCAGAGTATGGGCAGCAATACATTTGAAACAAACGCTGGCTGCAAATAGTGGCATTGGCACTTTAATATTGAAGTGTAGCAACTTTCTGTTTGTGCTTCAGGTGCTGTTGCTAAGATTGCACCGCCGACATTCTTGGCAATGCATATTACCATTTTCGGGCTGGCCAAGGTGCATTGTTGCGTATTACGCAGAGAGAACTAGTAATGTATATCAATGATCACGTGAACATTGGCAATGTATAGTTTTTATAACACACATACAGAAAAAGCACAGTAAGAATAAGCTGTATTGAATAAAATAATGACCATCTTTAGTAGCATTGGGACTTGAATCCTAGTTTACTCTCAGTCGTAAACAACGCAGCAGACTCTCCCTATCTCCCATCTCCCATATATTCTCTTAGCACACTACCTCCTTGTGCTGCCTAGACAAACCAGAGATACTGTAAATCTTGTACATACTGTAAATTATAGCACCCATGTATAACTGTATTTCTATGCCACTATTGTACTTGTATTACATGCCTGTCCAGCGCCCAGATACCCACGGGTTTGGGGCGCTCTACAAATGTCAAATACATAAATAGTGTAGAGAACTTTGATATGGTATGATAGGTTATTTATAATGCGCTTAATACCCAGAGGTTTCTAAGCGCGGACCCGGGGATCGAACCTGTGGTGCTCTGTGTCATGGTTGCTTGCCCCTGACCACATGCTTTGATCTTTCCTTTCCCTTTTCAGGAGCATCATCCATCCCAGCAGGGACAATGTGGCTTACATGGGATGCACTTGAGGGCTTTCTGTACATGGGGTGGACTCTTTACTGCAGGCCTACAGGCAGGCTCACTGAAGACACGAGCATCTTTTACTGTAACACAAAGGGTCTCTCTTTTCACGTCATCCGCCATTTCAGAAATCCTGGCTCCATTCATATTAAAAACTTCCTTCTGGATGAAAGAAACTTTGTGTGACAATGAAAGAATATTCGAAAACGTTGCATGTTTTGAATAAATCGAATTCGAAAAAGTTGAATTTTGTGAAATCGCATTCGGTATTATATACGGAAACGCGATTTCCTTATTACAGTCTGGTTGTGACAGGGTTACTGCTCTGCAGGACTAACGTCAAGGGGACGCGCGGGTTGGCGGAGTCCACCTACTTTCTTCAGAGGATGGACTCAGTCCCCACCCAGCTAAAATGAGAAACATTGAAAGTCTTCCTTGAATTTATGAATTTAAGCGGACCTCAGGGATCGAAACGCAGTCTCCTGGTCGGACACTTCACCACTGCACTATATAGCCTGATGATAAATAACAAACAACTAAAGATGAAATGTCCTATTTCGGTAATGCATGTTCCAGGAAAAACATTTGTATTGGTTCTTGGAGTTTAAAACAAGCACACCTTTTAACGTTTTCAAAAACACTACAAGAAGAAAATATCCTCTCTTGGTTTTGTGTGTGCTGATTTTATGAAAGGCAAATGCCGTTCGTCCTGTGCAATTTGGGTGGTTATGCAAAGCCAGTTTAATGAAATGTGCATATTTCACCTTGATATGCTAATTTCTGGTGATATCACATTCTATTGTGTTTGTTGATGAGTCCCCCCGCTTTAATTTTTAGGACTTGACCGCTGCTGCTCTGTAATAAGAAAGTGACATCACCACCATGCCGACATACTTATTATAGTTCAGGCCGGATGGCGAACTATAGTTGAGTATAGTTGCCGCCTGCTGCCAAACGAGCAGAGCCTTGAAAGCAGCTTTCTGGGCGCGCTGCCAACTGGCACTTCATTAAGCAGATGCCTCTTCACAGACTCTTTTCAGTCAACTTTCTTTCTGCGATAGATCGAAGTCATTAGCAGGTAAGGAAACCTGCACAGCTTTGATTGTTCAATGCATTGCCAAAGCGAAGCACAAGAGGCCAGCAATCCATCAGCGTGTTATCCCCGACGTCAGAGCAGGTGGCCGACAATACACGGCTTAAACGTTTGCTTGCAACTAATTATGCACTCCATATTATTTCCGTTTTTTGCACATATTTTCACCTGAACATTCAACATCAGAGGGGCTGTGCCACTTTGATGTGGTTGGGAAATGGGGGCTGCAATGCATTCCACGTAATAGGCGTCCCCTCTCGTACGTGACAATCATCGGTCAGGGAAACAGTTTGGGACCTGCTTCGGCCATGCAGATTGCCTCCCGACCAAGGCAGAGAGGCCAGGAATGGCTGAAGGAGCAGCATGATGGGTGACATGTGCAGCATGCCTGCGTGTCCCCTGCCGCACCTAGCCTATCTGCCTTGCCATGTTCAGTGTGCTTTGCCTGTTGCATTCCAC
Source organism: Ambystoma mexicanum (assembly GCF_040938575.1). NCBI lineage: Eukaryota > Metazoa > Chordata > Amphibia > Caudata > Ambystomatidae > Ambystoma > Ambystoma mexicanum. The sequence goes on along the minus strand of NC_090923.1, from coordinate 587,318,196 downwards.
ATCCCATGAGTCTATAACAATATCGTCGACACCATCTGGTGATAAAACACCTCACATGAGACTCGACTAATTAATTGGTGCTAAAGATCCTCTTCATGCCAACACAATGAAGCCACAATAGGCGGTTCTAATGCCCCACCCAGGGGAGTTGCTAGGTCTGGAAAAGACCTGGGGCTAAGCTGATGTCGGAACTGTCGGGACTGGGGGCTAGCTAGTCTTTTGGCTGTAGCTCCTGAGATTCTATCCGGGGCTACAACCAAAAGATCAGGGGCTATAGCCCCCTTAGCCCTCCCCTAGCAACGCCCCTGGCCCCACCTACGAGCCCAAACTAATCGTGTTGCTGAAGTACCATATATTAACCAAAACTAAATGTGGTGCCAGGCTCCAACAATGAGCCAAGACATGGGGCCTCATTACACGGTAGGCGGAAATCATGGCGCTATTAGCGCCATGGTTGCCGCCGGTATTTTACCGTGTCCGCCTTGGTGGATGGCAAAATTACCGCCCTACTCCAAGGTCAGCGGGGGTGGTAATTCCCCATTCACCAAGGCTCTTCCCCATTCCCATTTTTGCCCCCATAAGGCATAATGGGAATGGGAAAGTTGCTAATTACGGTACCGCAAATTGCAGTACCGTAATTAGCCCTGAGGTCCCTTTGCTGCACCCTACTTTAACGGCTGGGAAAACCAGCCGTTAAAGCCGGGTCCCGCAAAGGGAACTCGTAGTAAGGCGGTAGGGGTTTACCGGTACCGGTGCCCTTACCGGTACCGGTAAACCCCTACCGCCTACCGTGTAATGATGGTGTTGTCAAAGCACCATCAATTAGCCAATACTAATTTCAGTGCTTAAGTGCCTTCTATGAGCAAAAATAAAGGGAGGCCCCACCTGGACGCCAAAACTAATTGTGGGGTTCATGTGCCATATGTGAGCTAAAACTGATTGGCATGCTAAAGCACCACTTTATTGTCCCAGGAGGCTAGCTCAGCTGCAACGTGCTCGCATTGGAAGCAAGACGACACAAAGCAACAGAGGTTCGATTCCACGGGCTGTGTGAGCTCTTTAAAAATGTATATCAATAAAAAATAAATGAATTATGAGCAAAAATAAAATTATGTGCTATGTTCAAGTATCATCGTTAAGACAAAACTATGTACCCTCACTATGAGCCAAAGCTAGATGCAGCATTATAGTATGATATGATATGGCATTTATAATACGCCTATACACAAGTGTTTCAAGGCTCGAATAGTACCACCAATGAGACAAAATGCACTTTCGTGCTAAAGTACCCTCTAGGAGCTCAAACTAATTGTGGGGCTAATGCACCATATGTGAGCTGCAACTGATTGTGTTGCTAAAGTGCCACTTATGAGCAAACATAAAAGGATATTCTACGCTAAAGTACCATCTTTAAGCTCAAACTATCTACCCCACTGTGAGCCAAACCGAAATGTCGCATTACAAAACTAGCTACGAGACAAATTGAACTTTCGTGTCAAAGTACCCACTATGTGTCAAAACTAATTGTGGAACCAAAGCAACAAATAAGAGCCCCAAAACTATATGAGTCACTAAAGCGTCACCTATGAACCACAATGATTTGTATAGCGAATGGTCCATCTATTAGCCACAATTGTGCCACTAATGCTCCATCTATAAGTGAAAGCTAAGTGATCTGCTATAGCTGCACCTATGAGCCAAACCTTAGCAGCCTTAGGACACCCAAGATTTGTATGTGTGCTTTCACCATGCCATTCCTCTTTCTTCCCAACATTGTTGGTTCACTCTATACAGATTTGGAAAGAATCAGGATTTGGATTTGAGATTATTAATTGGCTGTAACATTAGTCACTTCTTTAGGGGAGTAAGGGTCATTCCGGGGTAAGAGGCCTGATTACGAGCCGGCTGATGCAGGATTACTGTGCCAATATTAACATTTACTGGCGTGTTTCCACACCAGCCAGTTAAAAGTTTCCTGGTGAAGTGCCTGAATTACCTCCAGAATTACCTCCAACTAGCTGGAGGTAAATCAGACACCTTACTGGCAGAAATCACCAGTATTACGGGTGCCGGTAATACCGGCAAAATCCCAGCAAAAGAATGGGGATTTACATCTGAAACCCACACTCGTAATCTGGCGGTAATACCAAGTGCCAGTATCAGTATTTTAGTTTGCCAGTATCCTGGCGGATTTACCTCTAGGAGACTGTCAAAGGTGTAATGGGGCCCATGTTTCCCTTTAATGGTCACAATTTTAGTCTTGTATGCAGAGATGTCTTTATGGGAGGGCAAAAGGGGTACTTGCCCTGGTCCCCCACCTCGGAGAGGGGCCCCACAAGGCTGGCTGATCTAAAGAAGTCAGTTTCCATTTTTTACCAAACATAAATGGCAGACGCCAGGATATTTTATGGCATGTTGCTGAGGATCAACCCATTGCCTGTCTCTTGTTGACAAGTACATTCTGATCTGATGAATTCATCCTGTAAGCTTTCTGTGCTCACAGTGGTATGTATAGTTTGCGCATTCACTACGGCACAACTGCTGTCGCATTGTCACCTTTCTGAGTGGCTCATATTTATCTTGTGCAACATCCAAAGTTGAAATGCATATTTATACATTTGAGTGCTGCGAAAGTTCATAAGATATAGCTCAGTGTTTTAAGAGCCTTGCAGAGATCTGTGTTCATATGCAAGATTACAAAACCAAATTCCAGTAAGGCTTACTCAGCCTTTCCTATGTCTGAAGTTAATAAACCTGCATGTATATATACCTTTTTTGTAGCACATCAGGTGCTATTATCAGCAATGTACCTGCACCTGGTAGTGATTGCTCTAAAAACAAACATAGCATCAGCATGGTGAAGGTCTAGAAATTGGTTTCTGTAGACAGTGCTTGTAAAACATAGGCACCCACCCCTAATGATGAGCATAAATTGTTAGTCTTGAGAGGTGATAGGGTAACCTAATTCAAGACTGTGGAACCAAAGCATTAGTTCTTGTATCCTGAGTGATGCTGGACAAATCATTTTATATCACTGACAGTACTGTGCTGTCTTCTGTGGAAAGGTTTGCCTTCTCACATGCTGATGGCATGGTTTAGCCCATTACCTGAGTTTTCTTTTTATATGGGCCATTTGAGTGGAAAGGGTTCTAGACAGAAGACAGCGGACCAGATATCACAGGCCTCTGGCAAGCATATTTTAGGTCTGCTCATTTGACACAGAACATGGTTTGCTTTTTTGTACAATTCCAATGTTTATCTACATGTTTAAGAATATCAATATCACGAGCCTGTGTTTGAGCATATTTAAAGTTATAAAACACAAAAGAGAAACCGAGATAAACATTGTTTAATATCACATCAGGTAGAATGCTGGTACTTGCCTTGGTGATGGAGACAATGTAAACGAGACCCATTCCCATTTTGTATATTATGCTTCTTTAACTGTGTGTTAATAAAAAAAGATCATGTCGGCTTTTGTGATTCGTGTAGTTTTCAAGTCAGTTCTATAAAATGTGATTATTTTAGATTATTGTTCGAACTGGAAAATAAAGAGGTAAAGTGCAGAAATTGCAGAGTCGGAGCAAATCCCAGCGTCACTTTGTAACCAATTTGTGATCCTCATCTCATTTAATCTGCTATTGACTAAACTGTAAAAATTACCAGTCCCTGAACTTTTCAAAATTGTCATCCTTCAGAGTGTTTTCATTCTCAGGGCATGATCTTTCAAAAAGCCTCCCTCGTGGATTTCCTGAATATAGTGTTGCTTCCTTTATAATAGTACCGAACATGATATATTGCACACCACACCCACTTGTTTCTTTGCTCGCTAATGGCAACACTACTTGAAAATGATATCCCTCTTCTAATCTCAGTCTGTCTGGAAACGGACACCTTCCTGGTAACTTCTAATCTTCATCCGCTACACCTGCTATGGCATGTGTAGCTTTCTTCCTGTTTCCGATTGCTGTCCTGTATCCACACTTGACCGCTTTTGCATTCTGTGAGGCAGCTAATCCGAGTCATCTGTCTATTCTGGATTATGTTCCCCTTTTTCATACACTATGTAACCTGCATTTATACTATGATCAGTATACCTTGTTCGTGGCTCCTATACCCATGTTAGAGCACCAGTACTTGGAGTATTAATGTTGCCCTTGAAATGCTACTTGTTTATCATTCTTATTACAGTAAGAATGAAGAGGGTAATGGGACTGGAAGTGAGTACCCATGCTTATTTTGATTGCTGTGAGGCAGCATATCAAGCTGTGGGTGGTGAATGCGATGAGGGGGAGCGCGACAGATATTCAGATTCCTTAATTCCGTTGGTTCAGTGGGGGTGGGCCCGAAACGTGTCTGTGCCCCGGGCCCCAAAAGTGCTTAAAATGGCCTTGCTTGTATGAGGGTAAGGATGGCAGTGCACATTCTCATTAACCATTGCACAAACATCCTAAGAGAAGTATACATAGGATACATTATAATACTCTGCAATACAAACATACTTTTGGATTCATTCTTGTTCATACAGCGTGCAGGTTGATTGCTTGAAGGTTTGTGGTTGCTCTGGACAGCCTCCCACACCGTCGTTTTTTCAGCCAGCCAAGCCATTACAGAAGGAGAGAGAGCATATGCAAATCAAGCATGGTCCCATCCCAAAAGTTCAGGCAAAACTACTAGGTCACATCCCTAATGCACGATACCGCCAGCAACCACAGACATGTTTCAGCCGCTATGGGGATCGTCAGTGAGGTATAGCTTGGATCTCTAGGCCCAGCAGGCACGGGGCCCACGTCTGGGCATACCCGGCCCAATAGGGTTTACTTTAGCACAACCGATGATGGATGGTTGGAAGGTTCCAAACTAATACTGTGTGGGGGCTTTGGTTGGAGTTTCCCCCACATGGATCCTACACAGTGTGGCGAATCCCCACTCACCCAACAGAGTTAGGCAGATGCGGTGGAAATTGTGGAAAGCCTTATTCTGTGGTTTTCTACCATCTTTTGCCCCGTTTGGGGTGAGCGGATTTACTGGCATCAAAAGTGGGACTAATCTTGCTGAAGCAAGTCCCCAAGATATGTCATTCCATGTTCTTCAGCTCATTTATATTTATATAGATGGTACTTTATACCTGTCTGTCCCCGTGAGGGTATATCATAGGGAACATGTTCTGCGGTAAGAGGGGCGCGCTTCCTTCCAGTTTTCGTCTCACTCACTGCACTTTACGTTTGATCGAAGGCACTTCTGCCCTGATCCGGGCCTGCGGGGGAGGGCAGAAAAGGGATCTCAGAAATGAGAGGATTAAACGCCTTTGTCTTTTTTCCCCTCTCTTCTACTTTTTTCTCGTCTCCATTTTTGATGGGGAGCTTTGGCAGATGCCGTCCTTTATCTGCAGTCCTTTCTCTCTCCTCTCAATGCTTTAGTGGCACTTGCCTTTTCATTCAGGTCACTTATCTGTGTTTCCCTGCCAGATTGATTAAACCTCCGAGCGTGAAGAGCCTGTGAGGCAGAATGCCAGAGTTAAAATGCCAGGCTGTCTCCATATCAACACCGCCTGCATCTCTGCAAAGTCTTTTTTATAGTCAATTTAAATCCATCTTTTAATTATTTCTTTTTGGCTATAATTAAGAATCCGTGCAGGAGTCTTTTATCTGCCTCAAAAGGAGTGATCAATTGGGACTGGAAAAGACAAACGCCAATGTGAAGACACAGTGTGGAAATATTAAGCAAGTATCGCCTCCGAGTACATGTTTTTCATCTATTTTAATTCATTTGATTGTGAAGGTATAGTTGTCATGGTTATACACTGTTAAAGAATGTAAACAGCATTACTCTGAAGCTGGCTGCAGGACCCCCCCCCCACCCTCCCCACTGAACCTCACCAACCTCCCCATCTCCCCAGCAGCAAATGTGTTGTCCATCACTATACTGCCCCGTGCATAGAAGCCAAAGTCAACGCTAGGGTCTGAGCTCAGGTACACAAGTGTGGTATCCAGGCTTGCCCATGGCAATAATATGGGGAAACTGGGCGTCTGTCTACGGTGCCAAGAGCACAGATGCATCAAAGTGCCATTTTGACCCTACAAGGATCACATGTATCCCCTTTGTGAATAGGGGCATACCGCGACATGACATGGCCGTTCTGGTGGGGATATACGTCCTTGCACTGACACTGTACTGTAATAAGGGATCTTTTTAGATCTAAGGCTGCAGCAATGGTCAAGCAATAGTGGTTATCCATGGATGGACAAATTGGAGCTCAGCGCAGAAATAAAGATCGTGCTGGACCATAACAGGAGGCTGAGATGGGAGTGGATCGAAGAGATGGGGCTGCTGCATGGAAGATCTAAATAGTTACCATGCTGGCGGGTCAAATAACTGAATTAAAGCCTTGTCCTCCTCCATTGGATAGTTTCCATCTCCAGCTTGTGTTTCACTGAAGCAATCTCTCTGGGATCGCATTAGGGGGTGGTGCTTGGTAGATAGCTGCAGAATGCGAGCAATGTCTTCTTGAGAGACCATCCTTTGTAAAGATTTATCCAGGGCGAATTGTAAGCTAAACAGGAAAAGCCACTTCTAATGTATTTGGCAGATTGGCATATTTCTGGTGGTTTCTTGTACTGCCCTCTGCCTCACAAGCAGTGATCTTATGCATTCTCACTCCTTGGAAACATGTTTGTTTTATAGGGTATGAAGGGGATTCACCATAACCAATGCATCCCTGTTGATCAAAGAATCATTTGCAGGGCCCTTTGCATTGTGCACAATAGCCTATCTATCACCGGTTCCATCTAGCAGAAGGCATATTCCGACTAGGAACCTGAGATTGGCTTCTCTCCAGCTACTTTGCGTGCCAAAGATCAGAAGAAACCAGCATGATGGCTGCACCCTTGCAGACCTCAGAGAAAAGTACAGGATCAGGCTTCTCTAGGACCTAAGAACGGAACCTTCAATCAAATGGTTCCATAGGAAACTTAAAGTTTGGCTCCTAGCCGCAGCTAACTGGATTGCCAAGAGTCCCCGCACCAGACGTCACAGTATCCACCCAAGACCCTACCTACCTGCCTCTTGAGATGCCATTTGTGCCCAACTGCTCTTACTTTTGTACCGTCCTGTTCCTTCAATGATCCCGTTTTTCTTTAGCAGGAATGTGTTTTGCAGTGATTTGTTGTGTATTTACTGTATATCTACATTTCACTGAATACAATTTCACCTAATGAGAAATCTTCGACAAAAAGTTTCTTCGAATTTGGTAGGGTAAGTGGTTACATTTTAAAACATAGATGGGGGTGGGGTAAGGGTATAGGGTAAGGTAGGGGGAAGTGGAGGAGGTGACAGGGGTCTCCCCCCGCATAATTAAACTAATAAATGTGAAGAAGAAAAAAATCAAAGATTCAGTAAAATCACATACATCCCCTATTTACATCATGCTTTACCCCGACTGCTTCCCCTGCATTGAAGTGGCATGCACTGCAATTTCAATGTGACATTTACATGCAACGTCCATTAGTAGCAGGGTGAAGTCAGTGCCACCCTATGCACAAGGTCATTTTGCTACTGCCCCCCACTACCAATCCCATGTGCCCATCCCCCCAACAAATGTCTCTTCACCTCTTCAGATGCATGTGTCAGCGCACCACATTCATAAGCTGCTGTTTCACCATAATGTTTTAGAACTTCTGTTGATGACAAGGACAATGCAAATCCCCCTTTCTTATAATCACACTCTATGCCACTCATTCAGGGGTCAGAAACCATGACTGGACTAGCTAGGAATAGAAATAAAATATCAGGCAGGATTAGGAGAAATATTTTTTTACACAGACAAACACACCTGTGTGAGACAGTGTGAAGAATTTGACCATCCGCACAGGGAGAGTGTGCTTGCCTGGGCTTTTTTGATTTTTTGATATATGAAAATGAATCATGGGAGACCAACCTCTGAAAAATGAGTGTGGCCATTCCACACCCATTTCATCTGCTTCCCGCACCAAACACATAGTCACCTGTACTCTGGGAAGAAAGAGCCTACAGGCACCATCATCCCCTGTCATATTTTCATGGAATGTGACAGCCCTGGGTACATTAAAGCATTCCAAGAAGGAGGAAGGCACACCTTCCTCCAGCCATGAGCAGCCTAATTAAAATATCAAAGGTTCCAAGGATCTGCATTCCTTAGTTCTCTGGCTGGTTACAGTGCATTCTAATGAGAAATAATTGAGGCAAGCCTGTCGAGTGCACTTGGTTGCCGGAGAGACAACAGGAAGGCGGGACTTGGTGTGCAATGTGTCAACATGAAGCTAGTGAAAGGCAGTGAATGCATGTCTGGGTCCACTATTTACTGTAGGCAAACCCCTTCAGAGCAGATCCCTTTCAGAGGGGAGAAGTATGTGGTTTGGGGAGACAGGAAGTCTGCTCCCAGCGCATACTTCAAGGGAAAATCTGTGCTTTAATCAAGAGTTACAGAGGGCTCAGTTAACCAGAGGGACACTTTGATCTACAACAGACAGGAAAATGGGTGGGACTTAGGTATATGTTGTCACCCCCTTGTCTGTCCTGTTGCAGAGCACTCTGGTTCTGATCTCATGCATAGCAGAAGATTGTTTGTGAGGACCCATGATTGGTTCATTAAGGTAGGCTTAGCCTACGCCAATCACTGGGGCCCATTTGGCTTTAAAAGAAGGCTGAACCCCTCACTTAGCAGATCATCTGAAGACTTCGCAAGGTGTAAGAAGAGGGACTCATTTGGACCCGAGCTGAAGGTACAGTCTACCTTACTGGCCAGGAGCTCCAAGAGGCAAGCAAGATCCCCCCCCCCAAACATCTCTCAAGGAACAGAGAGAGATAACGGACTCAGAGGACCTGTCCAGCAGCTCCAGAACCGGTATCCAGCCAGCACACAGCATGCCCTGCTAGGTTTTGACAGCAAGCTTTTTAGGTGGCAAATGACAGAGAGGCTCTGGACAAATGACAAGGCCGTTGTCTGCTAACACCCTCCTGAGCTTTTGGCTGTCCGCCTTGAAAGAACAGAAGCCCTTGCGAAGAAGCTAGGAGGAGTGCCACACAAGCATCATCTAGCGTCTATCTTTTTTTTAAGGACAATTTTGAGGCAGTCGAGTCCTCGAACCACATCCGGCTGCACCACTGACTGTTGTCCACCCGCAGTCGCCAGAGCCCTCTGAGATGCCTCGACCACCATTCCAGATCCACCAACCAGCAAAGAGACAACTATTCTTAGCCCTGAGCCACCACGCCGGACAGCTTGCAGATGTCCGTCCAGCCCTGCTTGCCGAACTGCCTGCAGCCTGGTACCCACAGCTGTCTCCCGCTGCTAACTCCTTCTCACGGGCTGCAAAGCACCCTGGAACCACCTTGATGCTGTCGAGCACCAATAACTTCTTCAGCACCAGGTACATTGTGTTTCTGCCCCCCGGTCCTTCTCGGAAGGCCCATAGACAGTTAAGACCCTTTACCCCTTTGGTGCTGGGACCAAAATAACCTTGAACAGTAACACTGATTGCTTTACCAACTACCTTCCTGTCAGTATCCAGAGTGCATCCCTTTCCTTCGGGAAGCTGGCTTTCCTCTGTGTTCCTTTACAGTGTGGGTTGTCATTGTAGTGTGCTAGAACTGTGTGTTGTAGTAATAATAACATAGATATTGGTATACAACCTTGACCGGACAGTCCCTTTAATCATTGAGTAATAATTGTATTTTCGCTTTGTTGCAACTAACCACAACCTCGCAGAGATAAGCCTGCCGTTCTGTCCACGTTACCAAAATTGGACAAGGAGGTCTTATAATTCACTTGTATTCCAATATGTTCGGATCCCTTCTAATGTACTAGAGGTGTGGAGTTGATTGATAGTTTAGAAACCAATATTCATCCCTGGACCACTGGTGCCCCGGAAATAGATTTGTCAAATTGGTGGCAAGTGGTCCGATCAGTTGGAGCCTTGCGCACAGCTTAGTCATAAAAGTACTGTTGCATGCAAGGTTTAGTCACTGCTAGTTAATTGTAATAGTCATGGAGCTTGACATGGAGACTATAAAAGGCATGACCAAGGATGTCCTGCACACTGGTTTTTGGGTCTCGAGGCATGGGGGGGTTAACTTCACCGTAATAGCCCACAAACCTTGTAATGCACAGGGAGGAGGAGGGGGTGACTCACTCTCCCGAATTTATGTGACCATGGAGTTCGTGGGACACAGATAGGATGCAAAAAGGCACACACAATCTGCAGATCCTCATGAGAATTACGGTCCGTTATTTCCTTGAATCAAACGCTTATTGAGGCTTATAAATCCCCTGAGACTTGTCCTTATATACACAGATACGGACACGAACTTAAGAGACCAACACACAGAGGAAGCCTCAAAAACAGTTTTGGGTACATTAAGAGCGATATGGACAACTCCACCTGACAACCTGGGGATCTGGAGAAAAGGTGAATATTTATATCATTTTCCCAACATGTACATATAGGTTGGTAATCTACAACATAAAGGATCAACCTTCATATTTTATTTATTTTTTCTTTTCCTTTCTTCTCTGTCTTCACTGTTCTAGAACCAATTTCATTTGCAGTTGTCGTACAGCATACAAGGTTGTACGAGCCCTGTCCTTACCTTGAAAAGATAACAGAGTACGTAAATTCAACTCTGACCCTTCCGCTCCGGATTAGTCCATGGTCTATTGGGATTCGGTTACTGACCTTTTTGAAATATAGCTGGTAACTAGAGTAAAAATAATAAAGTTATGTAAAAGCTGAGCATGTACCAGCATCTAGTCTGAGAACTACTTACAGGTCTTTTTTTCTCTCTACATTTAAAACGGGGTCTACAATCAGGACGCCCTGAAGAAGGTGGTTGTAGAACCTTTGTACATAACCCACTGAAATGTGCACACACTACAGGTAACATTGAAAACAAAATTGGTCTAGTTGCCATTTTCTACATAGTGTGTAACTTTGACCTTGACACGTAGGCAATACAAAGATATCTTGTAAGTCCAAGATCCAAACTCCATAGATCATATAAACTAGGAGGATAGTGAACATAACTCCAGCAACACCACAAAGAACTTGTGACTCTGGAAAGGTGTGCGCCTTAGAAGCATATGTCAACATGTAAAATTGTTTTGTCTTCTGCTTCCTGAAACAATTAAGTGACACAATATGTTACAGTTGATATGATCTAGGAGATTTCTCATAAAATGAATGTTTTTTCTTATTTTTACTTTATGTATATGTTATTGTAAGTATTTGAAGTGGCAATACACCCCCCCCCCTTTTTTTAAATTAGGAATTAAGCATAAGAAGATGAATGTTATGTTTAGTTAACACTCCACACAAGTGCCATTGTGAATAATTGATGCTGCACTACACACTTCTCTTGTTTGATTTTGGATTTTTACCTTATATAAAACATATATAATTGTATGTTGGGGTGAAGTTGTTTTTTCTTTTCATCATATAACTTAGGTAAGACGAGTATAAGAAGTGTGATAAGTTCACTGACAGCTTCCTTGTCCCCAATTGTCTGATGACAGAAGCAAGGACAGGGAAGGAATAAGATTGTTCCTCACTGAAGTAGAGGAGGGGCAAACCTAAAGCATTCACTTAAGGAACACTTTAACACAGATAGGGCACATTTCCTTTGGTTAGACAAGGATGTCCAGCGTGTCTTATGTCAAGAGAGGGGACTTCCCCAGAGCACTAAGGTTAATAAACCTGAGTTGCTGACCAGCCTCCAATGTTGGGTAGAAGCGAGGGCGTTTGGAGAGAAGCCCCAGGGGGTGGGCTAGGCTCTGTGTACCTGAACAGACAAGATCTTCCAGAGCGGGTAAATGACAAGGACGACCGCATGACCAGTGTTTATCGCCAAATATCACGCCGGGTGGCAAGTGTGGTTTTTCAACACTCGAGAGTGTAAGTGAGGAAAGGGGCTAGTGCAGCATTCCGCAAGTCCCAGGCCACAGCACAGTCTCTAATGGACCCAGTAATTGTTCCAGCTGTTAATGAGGTAGTGGCTAGAAAGCTCCTGCTCGAGGAGAGTAGACTACCGCTAGAGGAACAGAAACACTGGGACAATGTCTCCATTGAGTGGGGCAGGGCTGCCAGAGAGCTGCACAATCTGCCACTTGAAGAGAAGAAAGAGGCCAACAGATTCACCTTTAGCGAAGGCAGCAGTAGTGGCTCATATCAGATTGCCCGGGATGAGCCCCGACGGCACATCCCCAAAGATTTAGTACAGGCTTATGAAGTGGGGAAGGATTTTCTCGATTGGTTTGAAGTGCTCGAGCTGGCATTCCAGCTGTAGGAGATGGATGAGGTACTGTGGGGGGTATGGCTCTGATGAGTTGCTTACTGACACCAGTGACTGATGCAATTCTTCAGTTAAGTCCTGAGGAAATGCCTGTTTATGAGAGCATGAAGGAAGCCCTCCTCAGGAAGTTCTGTAAAACCCCAGTACAGTATCTCAAGAGCTTCAGAGAGCTCGGAAAGAGAACTGGGCAGACATTTGAAGCGTTCAGACACTTGTGTTGAAATATCTGAGCAGGTGGGTGACTGGTAACAAAGTTGACACATTTAAAGGGATGTACAATTTGATTGCGTGTGAGCATGTGTTGAAAAATTGTGAGTTTTGACCTACACCATCATCCAGTGGACAAGACTATCACAGATCCTAGAGAGCTTGCAAAGGCTGCCAACAGGTTTGTGAGTACTCGAGTATACAAAAAGGCTCAGGCAAGCACACCGAAACCGGAAGAGAAATCATCGGACAAAAAAGGATGGGAAGGACAAAGGTCCAACCCAATCCTCTTCAAAGTCAGGTCCCCAAAAGAGCAAAGGGAAATCCCCAAACTCTAGTTCAGCCGTGCACAGGGAAAAGAACAGCACGGGCACCCCTAACACTGGGACACCTGCGTTCTCACCACCAAAAGGTTGTTTGGTGTTTAAGGAGCTGGGCCATAGGAATCCAGCTTGCAAAGTCTTACCCAAGCAAGCTATAGTGAATGTTGGACTCATGCAGGAGGCCATCATTAGTGTGGGCCTCTCAGGGGAGGATTTCCCACTAGGCCACCGAGTGGCTGAATGTGGATTGTTATACTGAGTGAGAATGGTACCAGATCTCCAGAAGAGACCCCAGTTCCCAATAATACTCAATTCTATCTAGAGCATGTGTACATCAATGGACACAAAACTCATGCAGTTCAAGACATTTCGGCTAGCGTCACCTGTAGCCACGCCAGTATATTGATGGGCATAAGCGGATTTGATGGTAAGAGTAAGTGCCCCTTGCCAATGGTAGAGTTCAGCTGGTGAGGTGTAACAACCCAGAGCTTTGTAGTGGTGAAAGACTCCATACCTGTCCCATGTCTGCTGGGAAATGATCTACCTGATCCCGAAATAGTTGCAGTGGCTACGCGATCGAGGGGCAAAGAGAATGCCAGATTGAATGCTCTGAAAGCCTTAGGGCCTGGACCGCTTCCAGAGGGCTTGTTGGAAGGACTGGTGTGACCGGTAGCCCCTAGTATAGTTCCACAGACTACTGAGTAGCCTACTCCTGCGGGAGAGGGACAAGTAGCCACAGAGGACCCTACTTTGGTAGCAAGGCACCCCGTGACTGCAGAGTTGCCTGGTGCCGTGCAGGAACCTGAGGTGGAGGACCAGGTGTGCGCAGATCTGAAGGATCTGCCCAAGCTGGATGAGTTCACATCAGCTGGGGGCCCAGATCAGACTGACTTCTACACAGCCCATAAAGAGTGTCCCACTCTGGCGGGTCTGCAGAAGTAGGCAGAGGAGCAGGCTAAGGGTGAGGCCCCTGGACTGTTCAAAGTGTACTGGGAGGATTGACTCCTGTCTCTTCGTCGTCCCATCCAAGGGAAGAGGGCAGGAGCCCTTTCCCCATCGCTGGAACCCGTAACAGCTGGTAAGCTGCAACGAAGGCCTGCCTGGCCTTGTCCTACTTCCTGCCTGACCCCCGCATGCCGGGCGCATCGCGGCGCCACAACGAGGCTAAGCCTCGCTTATCCAGCTCACTACATCCGCCGGCAGGCGGATGTGCCGGCGGCCCTACGAAGGCCATACAAAGGCCTGTTGAGAGCCTGTTAGGAGCCAGGGGCCAGGAACTCTGCCCTCACCGCTCCAGGTAAGCCAGCGTTACCACCTGCCACCTGTTTCTGTGCCTGCCTATGCCCGACTCTACCCTCTGCCATACCCTATGCCCATCTTATACCAGGGAACTTTCGGCCAACAACACTGCACTACTCCCAGTTACCTACTGTCTCCAGCACTATGTGCGTCCGTGACACCCCAGGAAATAGTAACCAAAGTGCATAACCCATGTGTACCACAGGACTGCAAGGTGTTACCCCACTGCATTTTTGCCAAATTGTGCTATTGGAAGTTAGGTGTTACCCCAATGCATTTTTGCCAAATTGTGCTATTTGAAGTTAGGTGTTACCCCACTGCATTTTTGCCAAATTGTGCTATTTGAAGTTAGGTGTTACCCCACTGCATTTTTGCCAAATTGTGCTATTTGAAGTTAGGTGTTACCCCAATGCATTTTTGCCAAATTGTGCTATTTGAAGTTAGGTGTTACCCCAATGCATTTTTGCCAAATTGTGCTATTTGAAGTTAGGTGTTACCCCACTGCATTTTTGCCAAATTGTGCTATCTGAAGTTAGGTGTTACCCCAATGTATTTTTGCCAAATTGTGCTATTTGAAGTTAGGTGTTACCCTAATGCATTTTTACCAAATTGTGCTATTTGAAGTTAGGTGTTACCCCACTGCATTTTTGCCAAATTGTGCTATTTGAAGCTAGGTGTTACCCCACTGCATTTTTGCCAAATTGTGCTATTTGAAGCTAGGTGTTACCCCACTGCATTTTTGCCAAATTGTGCTATTTGAAGCTAGGTGTTACCCCACTGCATTTTTGCCAAATTGTGCTATTTGAAGCTAGGTGTTACCCCACTGCATTTTTGCCAAATTGTGCTATTTGAAGTTAGGTGTTACCCCACTGCATTTTTGTCAAATTGTGCTATTTGAAGCTAGGTGTTACCCCACTGCATTTTTGCCAAATTGTGCTATTTGAAGTTAGGTGTTACCCCTTTGCATATTTACTGCCTACCACCTACCACTATTCCCGCGCATATTCCGTCTACAAAGCCACCTTTTTCAGATAACACCCACTTTGCTACTCCCACTCTGCTCACATAACGCCAGTGCAGTACTGCAGAAAATGCTAACCATATTACTCATCTTCTGTGCAATGGCCACGCCCGCATCCCTAGACATTCCCATCCAGGATACCGACTCAGGAGCCCCCCCTCCCCAGCCAGGTACTAGTCTCACCTACACAACTAGGTACTATCCTGACCCTTCCTACCTAAGATATCATTGCAAGTCAGGTCCTACAACTTTTGCCTCCCACCCTTGCACTACCACCCAAAGAAACAACAAACTTCGCGCCAGACTCTCTAAACTTTATGAGCCGCCCCGAAGATTCCTGTCTGATTCCAAATGCGCAGCCAAAAGTTCTACCAAAGGCACCACTATCCCCACAACCAAGTCCAAACCTATCATTCATACAAACTTCTCGGCAAAAACGGATGTACATTCTTACAAAGGAGCTCTCCTCAATACCAGATCACTGGTTGCACATGCCCTTGATATTGCAGACCTAATTATCAAAGACAAATTAGACTTTATTGCTCTAACTGAAACGTGGCTCCACAATGCAGCAGGCCCATCTCTAATGCTTGCCATCCCAGACGGCTACACTATATCTAGGCAGGACCGGGTAGGTAACCGGGGCGGTGGCATCGCCATCATATCGAAAGTAAGTTTAGCTCTCAGACTAGCCCCGACCCAAACCCTGCAATCGTGTGAATCCCTCACCGCCAAACTCCCCATAAACAATACCCAATCCCTCACTATCCACCTGATCTACAGACCACCAGGTCCACTTGGAACCTTCGAGGAAGATCTACATAACCTAATTTCTAACAATGCGAAAACCACTTCACAACTACTGCTACTAGGGGACCTTAATCTAGGGTTCAACGACCCAGCAGACATACATGCCTCTACCATAGCCAATACGATCTCATCACTTGGACTCTCACAAAAAGTTAACCTACCCACCCATCTGAAGGGTAGAACCCTAGACTGGGTTGCTGATGCCAATTGCTCAGCGGTCATCTCCGCCACCACACCACTTCCTTGGACCGACCATTCGCTGGTCTCATTTAACCTATTGACCTCTAGATCACCTACCACAACTGTGTCACTGGCACCACCCTGCCTCACTAGAAATAAGAAAAATATCTCAATAGAAAAAATCATCCCAGCTATCCTTCCAACCCTAAACGCATTGCCAGACAATCTAGACCCCAACACACTAGTTCACGAATATAATAAAATCATGTTAACTACCATGGATAAAATTGCCCCACTCAAACTTCGCTCCAGTAAGCCTAAAACCCATTTAAACAAATGGTACACACCCGAACTCAAAGAAAGCCATCCTGGACACGATTTCTCGTCAATACAAAGCTGAAATTTGCTTAGCTAAACGGAATTCCTATAACATCCGCATTGCCAACTCCAACTCAAGTATGAAGGAGCTCTTCTCCATACTAAAGGAACTTGAGTCACCCATAGCCACACCCGACACCTGTACCAAGAACCAGACCTGGTGCACAGACATCCAACAAGCACTAGCAAATAAAATAAACACCTTACAAAATAAAATTCATCTAAAAAAAGATTCCCTAAACCTCTCTAACCCTCCCACTTCTCCGCCCAAAGTCTCACCAAGTATACACACTAACTCATTCACCTTCTCTAAAACCACCACCCTTGAGGTTGAGAAAATCATCCTCTCTCTTAAACCATCAAACTGTAAAGGCGATATCTGCCCTGCACACATAATAAAGGACGCAGCCAGAGACCTGTCACCCTTTATCTCCAAACTTATAAACGCCTCCTTCTCCTCAGGCAGTATCCCCTCCAACTTAAAACAATCTTGGGTACTCCCCCTCCTCAAAAAACAGACGCTCGATCCCCTCATCCCCACCAACTACCGACCCATCACAACTGTACCCTTCCTACTGAAAATCTTGGACAAAGTTGCCTATGTCCAGATTCAAAAATACCTAGAACTACATAAGCTACTAGGCGCCAGACAATCAGGTTTCCGCCCACTACACGGCACGGAAACAGCCCTCATCGATCTGAAAACCCAAATTGATGACCTGAGGGATAAGGGCAAGACAGCACTCCTCCTCTTACTTGACCTCTCCGCGGCTTTCGACCTCGTCGACCACAAGGTCCTCTGCAGACACCTTGACTCAGCTGCTCATTTCTCCCCAGAAGCTATCAAATGGATTGAATCCTTTCTGAGTGAGAGAACTATGAGAGTCTTCTCCCCTTCAGCAGCAGCAGACCCCTCTCCTATCACTTGCGGAGTCCCGCAGGGCTCTTGCGTCTCCCCCACCCTATATAACATCTTCACCAAACCCCTGTTCGACGATCTGGACCATCTGGGTGTCACCTACACTAATTATGCTGATGACACTCAGATTCTCCTCCCACTTTCAGGGGATCACAGTAAGGACAGTGAGTTGGTGAATAGGGTATATCTCATCATTCAGGCATGGATGGCATCTCATGGTCTATGCTTGAACGATGACAAGACAGAGCTCATCATCTTAGGTACCCCTGCTAATATCAATAAACTAGGCCTTGAATATGCTGATTTCAACATAGATGGTAATCTCATCAGAGTATCCAGGGAAGTAAAAACCCTTGGCTTTTATCTGGATGCCACTATGTCATTCACTAAACAGGTTAACTCACTAGCATCTACCACTGCGTACACTTGCAAATTAATAAGGGCAGGTAGACCTTTCCTATCCAATGACAGCTGCCTGATCCTGGCAAGAGCACTCATACTATCTAGGCTTGATTATTGTAATGCCCTCTATAGCGGTGCCAACAAAGCCATTATCCACAGGCTCCAAATCCTACAAAACAATGCCTTGAGAGCTGCCCTCGGCATTAATAAGAGAGATCATATCTCAACCACTAGACGCCAACAGAAATGGCTCTCTACAGACAACAAAATCAAACTAAAGTTGGCCTCCCTAACCCATAAAGCCCTCAACAATGCCGCCCCCAGTTACCTGATGGACAAGGTAAAGAGAAAGTCCTCCATCCGACTAACAAGAACTATCAATTCCAACCGTCTGATAATCCCCAGATTCAAACTCTCCACCATTGGTGGGAACAGCTTCCCGGTGAAAGCTGCCACGCTCTGGAACTCTCTGCCTCACAACCTAAGAGCTGACCAACCATACTCGCACTTTAGAAGACACCTCATCAGTCACCTTAACTCCAATAACCCTTGTATCTAGCTGCACTTTCCTACACCTATGTATAGATAGCGATACTCTTGTTCGTATCTCTGCCTTCGCCTCTAACAGCCCCGCACACTTCTGTACACTTACCTCCTGTATAGATATTGACTTTTAATGTTTGAAGACTTGTATACCTCTTATTCCTTATTAACTCTGTAATCCTGAATATTCCTTTAGGTTTACCCGCCTCTAACAGCCCTGTCCATATCTGTATATTTACCCCTGCATAGATATTGACTCTGTATATATGAAGATTTGTATATTTTTTATTCCTGTAATTCTGATTATTTTTATGACTACCTCAAAGTGTATATTTCTGCAACATTGTAAGCCTCGAATTATCTTTTGCCTGCGCCCTGTTGCCCCTGGGTAAGGTGCGCTATACAAATAAATAAACAAACAAACAAAACAAACAGTGAGCCACCAATCGATTCTCAGGGAGAGGAGACCAGAAGGTTGGTGGTTCCCCAATACCACAGAAAGTTCCTTTTGGATTTAGCTCACCAAATTCTTTCAGTGGGCTACTTGGGAGTGACTAAGACATTGGACCGGTTGTCTGCGCCCTTTTACTGGTCGCAGTTCAGCGTAAAAGTTCAGGAATTCATCCGGTCCTGCCTGACTTGTCAAGCTTCTGGCAAGTCAGGTGGTGCCACGAAGGCCCCCTTTATTCCACTACTCATGGTTGGGTGGCCTTTCGAGAGAATAGATGGATATTGTGGATCCTTTGGATCCTCAAACCAGCTCAGGGAACTGATATATCTTGGTGGTGGTGGACCACATCACAAGATACCATGAGGCTGTCAAGCATCAAAGCCCTCATGGTTGCGAAGGCTCTGATTGGGATGTTTTCCCATGTTGGATTCCCCAAGGAAGTCGTTTCTGACAGGGGAATCAAACTTCATATCTGCATATATGCGTAATGCATACCTTAGGTGCTCTGCAGGAGTTCCTGGTCCGGACTATTCTGAAGTGTTGCCCCACTGGATAACCAGGTTATGGTGGATACCCAAACCACTCCTTCCCCCACTGGTCCACTGAAGAGCTAAAGCCCCAGTAAAAGATGAGGTTGGGAGGGACCCGGTAGAACTCGGAGCCTCTGGTAAGATGTGCGAGGGGGACCAGGATGGAGAGCTACGTGCAAGTAAGTGCAGGTATTCATTATGTGTCTCCCTGCTTCCCCCATCTCCCTCTTATGTCTCCGTTAGTTATGCTGGCTGGCGCGCAGGTGGTTGTGCTCACCATCTTTACATGAAGATGGAGGGCTGAAAGTGCCAGGTAAGCATCCGACTCCAGTTGCTTCACTGTGAGTAGTGGTTCAGGCCAGCTGCGATACACTGGATACTGAAGGTGTAGAGGTAAGTCTTTGTACCGCACTCCTTTGTCCTTATGGAGTTTTAGCAGTTTGCGGTGCGGACCGCGGCTTGTTTAGTATTGTTCGTTTTGGTCCGGGGCATGGTTTTATAGCCTCGGGCCGCACCCTGTAGCACTAGACCACCAGGGATGTCAGGTTTTCGGGTCTGCCGGGGGCCTTCTTGAGTTCCACAGCAGGTTCTATCTTGGCGGCCATGTTGGCGTGGGTCAAAACAGCTCCTAATAAACACCTGCGCCAGCCTGCCACCCTGAATGTCCAGTCTCTTCCTACACTAAAATAGGAGTGTGTGCCTTGTTTCCTTCTGCATATGCCTCGTGTTCTCACTCGGATCGTGACAGCACTCCCCTCCAAAGCACCCCCAAGGATAGCTAATCCAGGTCCTCGCCGGGTTGGGTGATTGTGATGATAACGAGCTAGTAAACAAGGGGCATGAATGTTTTCCACTGGTTCCCATGTCCTATCTAACACGCTGTAACCTTTCCAATCGACCAGGTAATGTAACTTCTTTCTAATGATTTTGGAATCTAGGATGTCTCGTACCTCGTATTCTTTTTCCCCATCTATAGTTTCTACTGGAGGAGGTTTGTGCATGTAGTTTCGTGTGCCTGGGTCTGCAGGTTTTATTAGAGACACATGAAAGACAGGGTGCATTTTTAGAGATGAGGGAAACCCTAGCTTAATTGCCACATGGTTAATAATAGAGACAACAGGATAAGGGCTGATGTATTTGAGATGGAACCTTTCGGGACCTTTCAGTTGGATGTGCTTGGTTGACAACCACACTTCTTCCCCTACTTGACATACAGGTCAGTCCCTTCTTTTCTTATTAGCGAAGGGCTTGTGTGAGGCTTTGGTGTCTTGCAGAGTTTTGGTAGCCTTACTTAGCGTTTCTTGACTACTGGTATGTAGCGATATTATAGCGGAAATTTCCAGTGGTGTGTGTCATGATCCCAGCAAAGGAGCACCGTTCCTTTCAGAAATACCAGGGAAGCAAGGAACTTCATATCAGTCAGTCAGTGGGTCAACAGTGGCTTCAAGCCTGGCACAAAAGGCATTTGTCTTATTCATAGCATTGCACCCATAGGCTCACATAGCACATACATTGGTTTTTCCTACATTCAACATGGCTGCCGCCAAGTCCATTGTAAACTCACAGCACATACAACACCTATTGCAGAGGGAGCTCCTTTAGCCCCGCCTCTGCTGGAGCGCTCGCTTCACGTCTTCTCCGCTGACAGTGGGTAACGCTACTAGCGATCTCCTGACAGAGCCTGTCAAAGGAAAAAAGAAGTTAAGAGATATTAGTTTCCACAGAAAATCAACAGAATTTCATAGTTTACTGAAAAGACTTACCGTACCGAAGTATTTCAAAAGTGTTTCCTCAGTCAGCTGTTATTTTCATAGCCTCTGCGTCTTCTGTCAGAAGTTCTGTTGCAGCCGCAGCATTTCCTCACTGCAGTCTTCATTCGCTGTCACAGTACCTTCATTCAGAAGTTTTCCTCAGCAGGTTCTGCATCGCCTGAAGGTACTTCATCTACAGTTTTCCTAAAACTTGCAAAACAAAAGGTATTTTCATTAATGAATGAACTTTGTGAATAAGAAAGAAGAATTTTTACATATATTGCTTACTTGAAGTCCCAGCAAGTTATTCTTCGCTGAGTTGTCATCGCGCTCGTCTCTGAAGGCTGCAACTACACAGTTGAGACAAAATCACGCTTATTAAACGTTTCCTCCAACCGAGCACAGTCGCAGCCATACCTCAGCATTTAACCTTTTCTGAGAACCAGGAACCTGCTAAATAAAAAGGGAAAATTTAGAAAGAGAGATCTCTCCAACATAGGGACTGCCCAGGATTCTGGAGAACTATATATATTTTTTCCCCAAAGAAACCACCCAAGATAACTCTAAAAAGAGGTAAGGACATTATCCTGACAAGAATCCTTTGAACACTGCAGCCTCTAAAGTTAAAAGTTTAAAACCAATGCACCCCTGTAGAATACAGGAAGGAGAGCTCCACAAAACATAAGCACAGGTGAGGAGGGAGGGATTTATCAAGGGCACACTGCAATACAGTTATTTTTCCTGCCAATAGAAATTACAGTAGTTCTATTGTTCTCCAGCATGGGGTCTGGCATGGATTCACATGCTCATGAATATTCCCCGTCGTCAGGCCGGGAATCCTCGGTATAGAAAAAAATCAGTATCAGTTTCGTTTCTGATCTGTCCTTCTTAGTAGTAACCAATCACTGGTCTCTGGGTCATACTGCCCCCAGCCAATGACTGCCCTCTCCCTAAGCCCCACCTCTGGCAGCCATCCTCAGATTTTTACCGCACGTTCAAGTGTTGGGAGTCCTCGTGCTGTAGCTCTCGAGCTTTTGCTGCGTTTTCACGCTTTTTCAAGAGATTTTTCTCATTTTTCGGTTAAATAGAGCCTCAAGCTCCACCGTTTCTGCATCCGATCAACGGGGATCCGTTTCAGAGTTTTCTACGCCCCTCAAGGGTGAAGATTTCGTCGAGTTACGCTTTTGGAGGATTCCAGAGGTTCTGAGGCCTACCCCGGACATGGCCCAGGAGAAAGGAAGCTCGACGCCCGGGAAGCTGTTCAGGACCTGCCCTGGATGCCAGCTTCAGAATGTTTTCAAGGAGAACGAGCATTCGTTATGCCTCTACTGTCTCCATGAGGACAAGACGCACACGGAGAAGGACTGCGCATTTTGTGGGAACATGTCGGAGCGGACCATGAAGGATCGCCACCTCCGTCTCGCCAACTGGCTGGAAGGGAAGAGCCCGTCAGGCGAGAAGAAGAAAAAGAAGTCCGAGCGGTCTTCTAAGTCCTGTGAGGGCGCCCCGGCGACGGGGGCCCAACAAAAGGCTAAGCACCGCGAGTCCGCGGGCACCGGGAGCGCCGAACGGTCGGGCTCCTTGGCTGCCAGGCAGGGCGCATCCTCCCCGGCGCCACCAACCACGAGCCAACGCTCGGGTAAGAGGAAGTCCGAGAACCCGGCAAAGCTTCTGGAGAGGCCCCGGTCGATCTCGAAGATTCCGGCAGAGGGGGAGTGAGGCTCGGACCCTCCCCCCAAGGTGAAGGCCCCAGGCGTCCAGAAGGTGACGATGGCCTTAATTCACACTGCTAAGACCTCGATTGAGGATGTCGCCGCGGCCCTGGCTCAGCCTGTGGAGGCTACACCAGTGGAGGTGCCCTCAGGACCCAGAGTCTCCCTGCCACCGCGGAGAGAGTTGTCTTTCAGGCCCATTGAGAAGACCCCCACGAAGTCCTCGTTGGAAAAAGGTGGGGGAGGGGCTGGTGGCCATCGTGGATACGGACACAACCTCTGAAGAAGAGCTCATCGAACTCGTGGAAGAAGCCCAGCCCATCGGGAGGGATCCCGACGAGGGCGACGACGAGAGCGACGGGGTCACCGACAAGGCTCCTCAAGAGCCCTCGCGCCCGTCATTTCCGGCGCAGCAGGACACTTCGGTGGCCATTTTGTCAGCGATTCAGTCCTTATGTTCGGAGATAAGGACAAGGTTGCCCCTCCCCCCGATGGAGGTACCTGAGCCAGACCCGACGGGGGAGCCGAAGCCAGGACCTTCGGAAAGTCCACCGCATAAGAGGAGGAGGACGCATCCTACGCCACCTCTCCCACCTTTGCGGCCTGCTCTGCCTTCCCCCCGGTCTACTACCCACGGGGATGATACAGGCACGGACACGGCTACGACAGGTACAGATGACGACGGAGGCGATGACGGGACGTGTCCCCCGTCGCCCCCTGCTCGTGCGTCCCCGCCGACGAAATTGGATCCTTTCATGCCATGATTTCCAGGGCATCCGAGCTCTTCCAGCTCTGCCCAGAAGAGAAGAAGAAGGAAGGGTTCCTTTACCAACGGCGCAAGGCTAAAAGGGAGACGGTCCTCGCCATACCGCTTCTTGATGACATCTGGGATGAGGGGCTCGCCCTCCTCAAGAACCCTGCCACGGTGCCGGCAAAGAGGGATCGGTACGAGAAGAAGTACCGGGTCCCCGACGCTGCCCCCTTGTGCCTTCGGGCGCAACCTACCCTGGATTCGGTCGTCTCGGCGGCGGCAAAGAAGAAAGCTGGGGGGGCATCGGCCTCGACATCAACTTCCCCGCCGGACAGCGAGGGCAGGAAGTTGGACACGATGGGACGGCGGATCATCTCATCCTCAGCGACAACTATCAAGGCGGCCAACGCCCTGGCTATCGTAGCCCGCTACGACAGGGAGTTGTGGTTCAAAATCGCCCCTCTGTTGGACTTCCTTCCGGACGCCAAAAGGGCTGAGGCCCTTCAAATCCTACAGGAGGGTGAGATTGCTTCGGACCACGCCATCACGGTGGCAACGGACATCGCCGACACCGGTTTCCGTCAGTTGGGCAACAGCGTTTGCTTGAGACGACGAGGATGGCTCAAGGCCACGGATTCCCGCCAGGACGAACAAACCAAGGTTATGGACATGCCCTTTGACGGGAACAACCTGTTTGGGAAGGCGGTTGATGAGTCCCTTCAGGCCATCAAGACAGACACAGAGACTGCCCGGTCACTGGGAGTGCTCCAACAACGACGGCCGTCCTTTCGGAGCTCCGGAGGCAGACAAGGTGCCTCCAAGGGATCCGGCAGTGGCTCCTCCACGTACCGCCAAGCGGCAAGATCTTCGTCCCAGGAAGCCTCCAGGGGACGTGGCAAGTCAGGTGGTGCCCGTCATCGTCGACAGGGAGGTCAAGGAGGCAAGGCGGCCTCCAAACAAGATTGAACCGACCATGGGTCGAGCCCCCGCCAAAGCACCCGGGGGGAGGCCGGCTGGCGAGGTTCGTCAGCGTGTGGGAGTCCATCTCCACCGACCATTGGGTGCTGGATGCCCTGGCCCAAGGGCACGCCCTCGAGTTTCAGAAGAAATGACCTTGCGTTCCACCCGTGGCCAGGAAGGAAAATCACATCCCTCAACTACTGTTGGAAGTAAGGGCGATGCTCAGGAAGGGTGCCATCGAGCTCGTCCCAAAGAGGCTTCGGGGCTCCGGAGTTTACTCAAGGTACTTCCTCGTAAAAAAGAAGACAGGAGGATGGCGCCCCATCCTGGACCTACGACGACTGAACAAGTACATCAAGGCACAGAAGTTCACCCTCCAGCACGTGCTGGGACAGCTGGAGGAGGGCAATTTCCTGACATCGTTGGACTTGGAGGATGCGTACTTCCACATCCCCATTCTAAAAAGACACCGAAGGTTCCGAAGGTTCGTGGTACAAAGGCGGCACTACCAGTTCAAAGCCCTCCCGTTCGGATTGAAGTCGGCACCCAGGGTGTTCACCAAGTGCCTCGCACCGGTGGCGGCGCGGCTGCGCCTACAGGGGATCCACGTCTACCCCTACCTGGACGACTGGCTTATCCGGGCAAGGACAAGGGAGCTCGCCGTGGAGCACACTGTGAAGACCGTCCAGCTGCTCATGGACCTGGGTTTCTCTATCAACTTTCCAAAATCCCACCTGGTCCTGTCGCAAGTCGCCCTGTTTCTGGGAGCCAAGCTCGACACAGTGGCGCGGCTGGCCTCGCCGTCGGAGGAAAGGACCAGGACCATTCTGGGCAAGGTGCAGCGTCTGCTGGCCAAGGACATGGCCAGGGTAAGATCTATCAAATCCCTCCTCGGGATGATGTCCTCATGCATTTATCTGGTGCGCCTTTGCAGGCTTCGGATGCGCCCCTTACAAGAGTTCCTCGACGCCCGCTGGGTCCAGTCGACAGGCAGCTTCGAGGACAGGATCCCTCTCAACGGGACGTTCCGCCAGGCGATCCGGTGGTGGGGTACCCGCTCCCATCTGTCGGCGGGCACGGACTTTCAGACCCCAGCTCACCAGGTGACAGTGACGACAGACGCCTCCCTGGAAGGTTGGGGAGCGGACTCCGGAGATCTTCACGCGAGAGGCCTTTGGCTCCCGGAGGAGCAGTCTCTCCACATCAACATCTTGGAGCTCCGCGCAGTGTTCTGGGCCCTCAGGTCCTTTCTTCCGTCCCTCAAGGGCAAGGTGGTGAGGATCTTCACCGTCAACACCACCACGATGTTCTACATCCGGAAGCAGGGCGGAACCAGGTCCCCTGCCCTATCCAAGGAAGCCCAGGATCTGTGGCATTGGGCCGTCGCCCAGGGGATGTTTCTGGTGCCTCTTCATCTGGCAGGAATAAAAACACGATCGCCGACTCACTCAGCAGGGAGCTGCGCTCGTGCCACGAGTGGGAACTACACCAGGATCAAGTGGATCGACTCTTCCGACGATGGGGCGAACCCCAAATTGATCTCTTCGCGACGGCGACGAATTCCAAGTGCCGGAGGTTCGCCAGCAGGTTCCCCCAGCCGAGGAGCATGGGCGATGCTTTCTCGTTCCCCTGGGACGGCCTATTTCTTTATGCGTTCCCTCCGCTGTCGTTGCTGCTCCGGCTCATCAACCAGCTCAGGAGGTCCCGGTGCAGGATGATCCTTGTCGCACCGGCGTGGCCGAGACAGATCTGGTTCCCGGACCTTCTGGACTTTTCAACGTCCCCACCAGTCAAGCTACCGACGAGAAGGAGGTGCCATTCTTCACCAAAACCCGGAGTCGCTGAACTTGCAGGCCTGGCTCCTGCAGCACTAGAGTTTGGAGGGTACGACATCCCGGCCGACTGCAGAGAGGTTCTTGCAAAGGCCAGGGCGTCCTCAATTCTCAAGTGCTTACGGACATAAATGGAAGAGGTTCTCTGTCTGGTGCCGTGCACAGAAGATTAACCCTCTGTGGATTACGGCCCCTCAAGTACTGCCGTACCTACTGTCGCTGGCCAAAGCTGGACTGGCTCACGCCTCCATCAAAATACATCTGGCTGCAATCTCCCGATATACTAGGACTACGGGACGGGCGTCCTTGTGGTCTCATCGTCTGGTGAAAGAATTCATGAAGGGACTATTCCGATCATTCCCGCCGGTGAAGGCTCCTGCCCCGGCGTGGGAGCTTAATGTGGTGCTGACCAGGCTCATGGGGGCCCCATTCGAGCCTATGCATTCGACGCCTTTGAAGTTCCTGTCATGCAAGACAGCTTTCCTCGTGGCCATCACCTCCGCACGACGAGTGGGAGAGATCCAGGCCCTATCTTGCAAGCCTCCATTCTTGACTTTTCATGACACGAGGGTGGTGCTGAGGACACACCCCTCCTTTATGCCCAAGGTGCCGTCGGACTTCCACCTCAACGAGCCCTTGGTGTTGCCAGTTTTCTTCCCGTCGCCTTTGTCGCCGGCCGAGAGGACCTTGCACTCGCTGGATGTAGCTAGAGCGCTGAAGTTCTACGTGGACCGCACAAAGAGTTTTCAGAAGACGTCACAGCTGTTTGTGAACTTTGGGACTGTGAATCAAGGGAAGGCTCTCTCGAAGACTTCCATTTCCAGATGGCTCTCCGGCTGCATCATGCACTGTCACCGGTTGGCAAACCGACTGCTGCCCGGCCGTCCGAGAGCCCATTCGACCAGAGCGATCGCTGCTACCACGGCGTTCCTGTCTGGTGTGCCCCTGCTGGACATCTGCAGGGCTGCTACGTGGAGGTCGACGCACACCTTCACAAGATTCAACTGCGTCGATCGGGACTCCAGGGAGGAGTCCAGGGTCGGCCAAGCAGTGCTGCGCAACCTGTTCGCCTAAGGTGAGCCTGGTGAGGAGGTAAGAGTTGCTTAATGTTGAGTTATTGTATTGCTTAATGTTTAGCCTGTTGCCACCTCCCGTGGTTGTGCATGTGTGTACTGCTATGTATTCTTTTATTCATGAGCATGTGAATCCATGCCAGACCCCATGCTGGAGAAGGAACAAGTTACTTACCTGTAACTGTTGTTCTCAGGCATGGGTCTGGCATGGATTCACATGCGAACCCTCCCGCCTACCCCTCCGCGGCTCTTCACTTGGTCATACTGCCACTTTACGTGCTACCAAATCTGAGGATGGCTGCCAGAGGCGGGGCTTAGTGAGAGGGCAGTCATTGGCTGGGGGCAGTATGACCCAGAGACCAGTGATTGGTTACTATTAAGAAGGACAGATCAGAAACGAAACTGATACTGATTTCTTTCTATACCGAGGATTCCCGGCCTGAGGACGGGGAATATTTATGAGCATTTGAATCCATGCCAGACCCATGCTGGAGAACAACAGTTACAGGTAAGTAACTTGTTCCTTATTATTGTTGTTTTCACAGAATAAGAACCCAGATAACTAGTCCTCTAGCTGAGAAGGCATTACGCTCCCACAGAGTCCCAGGTAAGCGTCACAGTAGGTGGATCTAGGCCTGTGGTGCGTGGATCTCTCCCATGTAAGAAAAAGAAAGGTGAGACACCCGTGGGACTCTGGACAATGTTGTTATACGCATACTCAGTTGCCCAAAGAAGATCGACCCAGCTGTCTGCCTGTACAAACATGCAACGCAGGTATTGCTCTAGGGTTTAGCTCTTTTGGGTTTGGCCATCGGTCTGTGGGTGTTGACTGGTGGATAATCTGATTTCGATTTGGGCTTTGTCGCAGCAACTCTTCCAGAACTTGGATACAAACTGGCTTCCTCAGTTTGAGATGATCACTGAGGGGAACCCATGTAGTCGTACGATGTTTGTCCGGAATGTTTGTGCAAGAGTCTTTGCATTAGGTAAGCCTTTCAGAGCAATGTAGTGCACCATCTTTGTTAAAAGTTCCACAAATACCAGAATGGTATTGTACCCATTACAGGGAGGGAACTCTGTGATAAAACCCAAAGATATTGTATGCCATGAAGCAGGTGGTATGGACAATGGGAGAAGTAATCCTGGTGGCTTAGTCTTTGGTGCTTTATTACAGGTGCACACATCACAGGTCTTTATGTATTGTATAACGTCTGTTCGCCAAGTAGGCCACCAGTAGTGTTGTCAGATTTTTGTCATAGTTTTGGTGATCCGCTGTCAGTATATCATGGTAGGTGTGCAGAATCTTACATTGCATAAGGGAATCTGGTAAATACAAGCATTTTTGGTAGTAGGGTAAGCCGTCCTCTATGATTCGTTGAGGATCCTGGGAAACCCAGGCCCGCAAATGCTCTGGTTTCAATGATTGTGTGACTTCCTTCCATAACTGGTCTAACAGTGGTAGATTTGAGCTTGTCAAACTCAGCAATTTGTCCTTAGGTATTATTGCCACTGGTTCTGGAGCTGCATGCACATCCTTCCCTTCTACATCCCATCCTATGTGGGATAAGGCATCAGCTTTTCCGTTCTTCACTCCTGGGCGGAACGTTACTGTAAAGTCATATTCTTTGAAGAATTGGGCTCACCTTAGCTGGTGCAGAGATTGTGCTTGGGCTGTCTGTAAGTATTGCAGGTTGTGATGGTCCGTGTAAACTGTGACCATGTGCCGCGCTGCCAGCAAATAATGACGTCACTCTTTGAAAGCAGCCTTGATGGCGAGTAACTCCTTATCAGTTATTGCGTAGTTTAGCTCGGGTGGGGAGAATTTCTTGAACCAGAATGCCACTGGATGCAATTGGTTGGTTACAGGATCTCGTTGGGATAGCACAGCCCCCATTGCCACACTAGATGCATCAGTTTCAACCAGGAACGGGAGCTTGGGATCCGGGTGCTTTAGTATTGGTACAGAGATAAACTGCATTTTGAGTTGGTTGAAAGCCTGTTCAGCTTCTGCTGTCCACATGAAGGTTTTGTTTTTCCTGAGCAATGAGGTGATTGGATGTGCAATATTCGAGAAGTTGGGTACGAATCGTCTGTAAAAATTAGAGAACCCCAGGAAGCTCTGTACTGCTTTGACGGTTGTGGGTGTGTGCCATTGCAGGATCGCTTCAACTATTCGGTTGTCCATTTGGATGCCTTGCAGGGTCAGGATAAAGTCCAAGAATTCCGCTTTGGTCACATGAAAGTAAGATTTCTCCAATTTTGCATACCACCGGTGCTGTCGTAACTTGTCCAGGACAGCCGTTATGTGGCATACATGTTCCTCCAGGGTTTTGGAGTAGATCAAGATGCCATCAATGTTGACCATAGCGCAGACATCCAGGAGTTCTCGCAGGACATCATTCATAAAGAACTGGAAGGCCGCTGGGCATTACGTAGGCTAAATAGCATAATGGTATGCTCGAATAACCCGAATTTGGTGCAGAAGGCTGTCTTCCACTTGCCGCGTACTAAATGGTATGCCCCACAGAGATCTTATTTGTTGTATATTTTTGCATTCTTCACTTGGTTCAGAAGCACCATAATCAATGGTAGGGGGTACCTGTTCTTTAAGTTGATTTTGTTGAGCCCTCTATAATCAATGCAGGTCCTGAGGTCCCCTTCCTTCTTGGGTACGAAAAAGAGAGCTGAGGAGGCTGGGGATTTTAAAGGTCAGATGAACCCAATCGCTAAGTGTTGGTCTAGGTATTAAAGTGTTGATTTTCTTTCTCGGTGAGGGCATAAATGTGGCTGCATGGAATATGTGATCCGGGCATTACGTCTATTTGGCAGTCGTATGGTCTATGAGGGGGTAGGGCATTGGCCTGCTCCTTTTGGAACACATCTTGATAGTCTTCGTACATTGCAGGTAATTGTCTGGTCAGGCCAAGCAGCACCACTTCCCCCTGATTTGGAGTATTTGACGCTGTTAACTGAGCCATGGTAGGTGCGAACGGGTAACAAGTATGAAGGCACTCTGAAGGGAATACTATTGCGTGTGTTCACCAGTTGATGACCGGATTGTGGCACTCCAACCCGGGCATACCAAGTATGAGCTGGAACTGGGGTGCATGAATCTGGTTGAATACAATGTGCTCCCGGTGGTCAACCTCTTCAATACACTGAGTTATGGGTCCAGATAATAGCTTTGAACAATCCACTGAGACTATGTTGTCTACCTTCTCCTTCTCCTTCCGTTGTCCAGGTACGTCAATCCGTTGGGCCACCTTTAGGTCCATGTAGTTTCTGATTGCTCCACAATTGATATAGGCTTCCATAGCATACATACTCCGAGGTTGCCCTGGATTGATGAGGATTACTGGTATTGTAAGGTCTGAGCCCGTTGGTGTTTTTTCTTCCCCTGACAATCCGATCCCTACTCTTATTGAGTCATTAAGTTTTTTTGATGTCTGCTTGAAATCATTTGAGTTCGCTGAGTTAACATCGACTGCTCCTAACGGCCTTCTAGGGGGCTTATTGGGCCAGCCCTTCAGGAAATGGCCTGCCTTGCCACAATACAGGCAAAGCTGTTGTACACGGCGCCTCTCCCTCTCCTCCTTTGTCAATGGCCCTCTCACGCTACCCAGCTGCATGGGTTCCGACGGAGTCTGTAGGGAGCATGTACCTCTCATGGGCGTACGTACAAGGGCCGCCCTTCCGAATGGGATCGATCCGTCTTTCTTTCCTGCAATCGATGGTCTAGTTGCACCACCAGGTCTATATATTCAGAGCAGCGCTCAGGCGGGTTGACCACTTGGGCTAGGACATTCTTGAGTTTGCTGCGAAGACCTCGGTAAACTAGGGTAGTCCTCTTCTCCTCCGGCCAATTTGTTTCAGCAACAAGTTGATTAAAGGCAGCGATGTACACTAGCAAGTCTTGTGAACCCTGCCGGAGGGCCAATAACTCCCCATCCAAAGCCTGCCCCTGAGCCCGACATGCGAAGAGCTTATCTAGTTCACGTTGAAAAGCAGCAATGTTATACAGGATGGGGTAATCCCGGTTGACTAACGGTACTGACCAACTGGCTGCATGACCCCCATGTATGATAGTACAAAGGCGACCTTGGTCTGATCAGTACGGAAAGCCCCAGGCTGACACAAGAAGTGTAACCTGCACTGGTTCATGAAGATGGCATACCTCTGTGGATCCGCTAAAAACCGCTCAGAAGGAGCCAGGAGAACTGTGACAGGGGTTGTTACCTGGATGGGCCACCTACAACCCCACCTGGTGGGCCAGGCAATGGAGCCTGACCTGCTTGTGTTATGGTTAGGCATTTTGCAAGGTTGTCTGTCCATTCCCGGTTCACCACTACTTCTTTTCTCATGGTGTTAGTCTCAGAACGGGCTGTGTGCACCTCTGCTCGCAAATCCCCAAAAAGAGCTGCCAACTGATCTACCTCTGGCTCCATGACAAGCGGCCATGGCTTGAAACGTGGGCTTAGAGTTCTGTAATGCTTACCTCTGGTGCCCTGCAGGAGTGCCTGGTCCTGACTGTTACAAAGCCTTGCCCCCACAGGATAACATGGTTTTGGTGGATACCCAAGCCACTCCTTCCTCCACTGGTCCACTGAAGAGCTAAAGCCCCAGTGAAGGGTGAGGTTGGGAGGGACCCGGTAGAACTCGGAGCCTCTGGTAAAATGTCCAAGGGGGTCTGGATGGAGACCTAGGGGCAAGTAAGTGCAGGTATTCAGTATGTCTCTCCCAGCTTCCCCCCACCCCCTTATGTCTCCCTTAGTTATGCTGGCTTGCACGCCGGCAGTTGTGCTCACCATGTTTAAATGAAGAAGGAGGGCTGAAAGTGCTAGGTAAGCATCCAACTCCAGTTGCTTCACTGTGAGTAGTGGCCCAGGCTAGCTGCGACACACTGGATGCTGAAGGTGTAGAGGTAAGTCTTTGTACAGCGCTGCTTTGTCTTCCTGGAGTTTTAGAAGCTTGCGGCGTAGAGCAAGGCTTGTTTAGTATTGTTCCTTCTTGTCTGATGGTGTGGTGCGCTTAAACAAGCCTCTTTCTCTCTTCCTTTTCACAGGTACGTGTCTTGCGAAATGCTGTTCCGGATTGACCGGAGCGCGAAGATTGAGTGAAGCGGCTGATCGCTTGTTCAGGTAAGTTTGTTCTTAATGGGAAACTCGGATGGGAATTGACAGTAAACTTCAGACTTGTACTGTTGTTTTCTCTGTTTCAGGAGCTACGATTGCTGCGGACCTCGATCAGCAACAGTTCCAAGTGAGTGTCAAGACTGAGGCTGTTGCAGAACTCGGACAATGAAGTCTTCGGGTAAGTATGGCTGCAGATGACTTTGGGCGTGCGCCGGTAAGCTACAGTCTCCGTGCACATGAAAACGGGAGCAGTAAGTATTACACTGCTCTTGCAGGTAGCAGAAGAAACGCTAAGCAAAAGGTGTGGTCAGAGCCATTGTTTTATAGCCTGTGGCCGCACCCTGTAACTCTAGACCACCAGGGATGTCAGGTCTTCGGGTCTGCCGGGGGCCATCTTGAGTTCCACAGCAGGTTCTATCATGGCAGCCATGTTGGTGTGGGTCAAAGCAGCTACCAATAAATGCACGCGCCTGCGCCAGTCACCCTGCATGTTCAGTCTCTTCCTACACTAACATAGGAGGGTGTGCCTTGTGTCCTTATGCATATGCCTTGTGTTCTCACTGGGATCGTGACAATATGAAGGCTATGTGGGAAGAGTGTGGAGTCACCTACCGGTTCTCTACCTCCTTTAATACACAAACCAATAGGCTTGTTGAGTGGTTCAACAAGACCCTGAAAGGCATGATATGTGGTTTGGAAGAGAACCTGAGGGGAAAATGGGATATTCTTCTGCCATGCCTTCTGTTCGCCTACAGGGAGGTGCCACAGAACAGAGTAGGGTTTAGACCTTCTGTGCTTCCATTTGGACACCCTGCATGAGGTCCCCTCAATCTAGTGAAGGAGGGATGGGAAAGAAAACCCTAATCCCTGTCACGAGATGTGGTGGCCTCTGTACGAGGCCTTTGGTTTAGAATGCCAAAGTACATGGGTGTGCTTTGTGTCCTTATGCATATGCTTTGTGTTCTCACTGGGATCGTGACAATATGAAGGCTATGTGGGAAGATTGTGGAGTCACCTACCGTTTCTCTACCTCCTTTAATACACAAACCAATAGGCTTGTTGAGCGGTTCAACAAGACCCTGAAAGGCAGGATATATATTTTTTTTAAAATTTATTTTATTGTTTTATCGTAACATACAAAAAAGACAACCTAACTTTCGTGAACCCCCCCACCCACCCCTCCCACTTCCCCAGGTCCAACCCATGTTCTCTATTGTTCGACTTAGTTGGAGAGCCCTTGTGGACTGCTTGCTTTTTCGTTAGAGGAGGTTTCCTCTCAGGGGCGGAATAGTGTCACCGTCAGCGATACCCATTGTTGCAGGTCTTCCCTAATGTCCTGTTTCTGTTCCCACTGGGCGTTCTCCCAGGCCCCTGTTTCCGCAGTCGACCATTTGCGGAGGTCCTCCCACCACTGTGTTACGCTTGGAATCCTAGGGCTCTTCCACTCCATTGCGATGCGACTTTTGGCCAGTATGTACATCAGATCTTTCATCTTGTTGAGTGGTCTGTTCTTCTTGTTTTTTGTGTATTTGCCCAGTATGCACGCCTTTGGAGACTGAATGTCCACGTTTATGTCTGCTTCCATCACTTTTGTCTCTATTTGCTTCCAGTAGGTTTGAAGTGCCGGGCAGCCCCAAAACATGTGGGTCATGCCAGCACGAGGTTCTCTGCATTTAGGACATTCTGTGACTCCTGCACCTTTAAATTTAGAGCTGACCTCTGGGGTAAGGTAGGCTCTGTTAATGATATAGAATTGTATAAGCTGTAATCGGGCGTTTCTGGACACTTTCTTGTGGTAGTTTATCAGGACTTGCCATTCTTTGTCCCCGAACTGAAGGCCTTAATTCCTGCTCCCATTTTCCTTTACATTTAAGGTCTTGACTGGTTGTGCCGTCGAGCAGCGACTCGCAAATCCTTGAGGTTTCATGTCCCTCTTCAGCCGCATTAAGCATGTTTTCCACTACCTCTGTCTCAGCTTCAAAGTCATCAATCTCAGGCCATCGGGTCTTGAGAGCGCTTATTACGGCTCTGTGCAACAGGAACTGACCTGTGGGTAGTCCCGTGGTTTCGTGCAGCTCCTCAAATGGTAGGATGCCTTGTTTGTTCGCCAGGTCGCCCAGGGTGGCAATCCTATAGGGCTCCCATATGTTCCTAATTATCGTCTGGCCATCAGGTCTAGCGGTCATTGTGGCTGCCAGCGGGATCTGAGGAGAGTAGGGGTCTTTAGCATTCACAGCTCTGCAGGCTCGCTTCCAAATCTGGATCCCGAGGTTGATTAGGTATGGGTGGTTCTGCTTTGTTTTGGGTGTGGTCCAGAGGAGGTCTCTAAGGAGCCCCGGGGAGACCGCTGGCTGTAGGAGTCGGGTGTCTGTTGTTGTTTCGTCTGCCATCCATTGGATCATATGTTTTAATTGGCCTGCTAGATAGTATAGTTAGAAATTTGGGATTTTCAAGCCCCCCTTGTCATAGGGCCTCTGCATTACCTCCAGTGCCACCCTGTGCCTTCCCCCCTCCCAAAGGAAACTCCTGCAAAGCTTATTCAGTTCTCTGAAGAATTGCTGCGGGATGTAGTATGGGACATTTGTGAAGTAATGTAGGAGACGGGGGAGTGCTACCATTTTGAGTAGTCCCGCTCTACCGGCCACTGAGAGCGGTAGCCTGCCCCAGAGGATCATTGCTTTTTCTAGGCTGTCTCTGGCTTTTACTGTGTTCAGAGCATGTTCAGTCTTGAGATCTCGGTGGATAGAGACACCTAGATATCTGAAGGAGGATGTCTCCCAATTGAATGCCAGTCTAGGGAGGCTCGCCACTTCGTCCCCGCTCAAGGCCGCCAGGGGGAAGAGGCAGGATTTGTCATGGTTGATTTGGATCCCAGTGATTCTGTGGAACCCCGCTAAGGTTTCGAGAATGTATGGGAGTAAGTGTCAGGGTTACTTAGGTAAAGGAGCATATCGTCAGCGTACATAGAGACTAAGTGGGCTACCCCGTTAATCTCAATGCCCCCATCCCCGTATTCTTGTCTTAGGTATGCAGCAATGGGCTCAGCCGCTATGATGTATAGCATGGGGGAGAGGGGACAGCCTTGCCTCGTGCCTCTGTGGAGATGCCATTTCTCGGAGTAGGTGCTATTGGTGCGCACTCTGGCTGTGGGGTCTGTATAGATTAGCTTAACCCATCTTCGGAAGGCTGGCCCTATTCCCATCTTGGCCATAGTGGCTTGAAGCCAATCCCACCTGACGGAATCGAACGCCTTAGTGGCGTCTAGGGATGCCACTGCGCATTTGCTTGACCTGCCTTCGGTGCTATGGATGACGTGGTGTAGTCTGCGTATATTCTCTGTGATGGAACGCCCAGGTCCATATCCCGTCTGGTCCTGATGGATCAGCTGTGGGATCACTCTTCTCAACCTCCTGGCCAGCAGTGTCGTCAAGATCTTGTTGTCTACATTTAGCATGGACAGGGGCCTGTACGAGCTGCAATCGTCCCCCTCTTTGCCCGGTTTCAAGACCGGTATAATCACAGCTTCGCGCATGGTGTCCGGTAGGGTACCTGCGTCGTAAGCTTCCTGATAAACTTGGGTCAATAAGGGGGCTAATGTGTCCTCATACATTTTATAAAACTCCCCAGGGAGTCCATCGGAGCACGGTGTCTTACCGGAGGGGAGTGATCTGATGGCTGCTACCACCTCTTCGGTGGTAATGGGGTCGTCTAGGGCCTCGGTATGCTGCTGTTCTAGTGAGGGCAATCTGATGATATCTAGTACGTCCTCAATATCAGTGTCGGCAGCCGATGGGGGCTTGGCATAAAGTGCCTGGTAGTATTTCGTGAATACTGAGTTAATCTCGGTCTGCGTGTGCGTTGATGTTCCATCGGGTCTGTGTATGAAGCAAATGGGCCTCCCAGGGGTTTCGCGTTTATAGAGCCACACTAGTAGTTTCCCCGGTTTGTCACCCATGGCGTGCTTCCTCTCTATGTGCTTTTCATAGCTAAGTCTCCCCAGTCTTTCCCAGTGGACTAGGCATGCCTGTTTGAGGTCCAGAGTCTTCTTTATGTGGGCAGGGTCAGGTGAGGACTCGGCCTCGAGTTCTCTCAGCTCGCTTTCGTCTCGACCCAGCATGGTCAATATGGATTTCTCAGCTCCCCCTGTGGCAGCTATCATCTCCCCCCTCATCACTACCTTGTACGCCTCCCATGCCGTGCGGACGTGTTGGACACTGTTCTCGTTAATTTGCCAGTAATCCAACGTGCGGCCGCGGATCTGTTCACTCCTGAGCCTCCACGTGGGTGCAGGAGGTCGAGGCGCTAGCTCTGTCCAAGCGGCTGTGAGTGGGGAATGGTCAGATAGCACTCTAGCCTGATATTGTGTGTCTTCAAATGAGGCCTGATGTTCTTCGCTCACTAGTAAGTAGTCTATTCTAGTGTACACTGCGTGCGGAGGCGAGTAAAAGGAGTATCCTCTTGCTTCAGGGTGATGTTCCCGCCAGAGCTCTACCAGTGCAAACTGTTGTGTCAGATCTTTCAGGATTTTGGCCGGCGGGGAGGGGCGGGAGTGCTTGCTGTCAGATCTGTCCATGCGGGGATCTAGGGTGCAATTATGGTCTCCCCCCCATATCAAGATACAGGGCCTCATTACGACTCAGGCGGTAAGGGTTTTACGGTGGCGTAAACAGCGCCAACCCTTACCGCCTGAGTACGAGGTCCCTTAGCGCCATGGCGGACTTAACACCTGCTTTTAGCAGGTGTTAAAATCCATGGCGCTAAGGGACCATGGAGTTAATTACGCCACCGTAATTTACGGTGGCGTAATTAACGCCTTCCCCACTCCCATTATGCCCTATGGGGCAAAAATGGGAATGGGGAAGGGTAAATGGGGATTGGGGATTTACCGCCCCGCCAAGGTCGGAATGGGGCGGTAAGTCCGCCAACCACCATGGCCTAAACGTAGTTTACGCCATGGTGGTAAAGTCACGGCCCAGGCGGTAACTTACTGCCTGGGTCGTAATGAGGCCCACAGTCTCTGTACGGGCCCATCCTAGTGTATAGAGAACGGAAAAAGACTGTGGCATCATGGTTGGGGGCATAGGAGTGGATCAGGCAGACTTTCCTCCCTTCTATGGTGCCATGTATCAAGGCCATTCTTCCCTCGTCATCTGCTTTCGTGTGGATTAGATGTATAGGGATGGAGGGGGCTATCCATATGAGGACAGCCCTAGCATATGTACAAAGCGTGGTGCCTATCATCGTTCCTTTCCAGATCCGGGCCAGCGCTGCCAACTTAGGAGCGTTCAGGTGTGTTTCCTGCAGGAAAGCGATTCCGACTTTGCTTCGTTTCAAGAATGAGTGAATTCTACGCTGTTTGACATAGCTGTTCATCCCTCTGACATTCCAAGTCATGATTCTAATTTTATCAGCCATGTGTAGTTGGTAGTCTGGTGTTCCGGGCTTGCACCTAGGGTAAGTCTATAAAGGGTTCCGGCGACTTTGGGCGCTCTAGGTGGACCTGGGTCTGAATACTCGCTAATTCCCAACTGGGGTCCCCTGGTCTGGGTTCCCCTTCCCAAAAAACTTGAACTTCCCTTTAACATAACACGTCCAGTGAGGTTCCCCTCGTTCTGACTTTCCCGTTTCCGCTCCATTTGACCTAAGGTCTCCAGGTGCCCTACGGGTAGGTTTAATGCACCCAAACTTCTTCAGGGGTCCTGAAGCAGGAACTCTTCTGTTGTTGACTTGTGAGGAGTTATCGAACTCCCGAGCAGCTCCTATGGGGATCAATGCTGCTGCGGTGCGGTGCTTCTTGAATTCCGTACTGGCCCAGCTCCATAGCTGGGCGACTTGTGTCACTTGGGGTGCTGCTTTCGCGGCCTGCGTTCTCTGGGTTCAATATCCGGGATCTGCTCCCTGTCCAACCACTCACTGGCTTCCGCTGGTGTATCGAACAGTAGTGCTTTACTGTTGTGTATCACTTTCAGCCTGGCTGGGTAGAGAAGCATGTAGCGTAGGCCTGCGTTTTTTAGTCGTGCCTTGGTGGAGATGAATTGGGCCCTCGCCATCTGGACTTGGAATGTATAGTCCGGGTATATGGCCACTTTGGCTGAGTCGCGTTGTATGGTGCCACCCGATCTGGAGAATGCGAGGATCGCCTCCCTGTCTCTATAATTGAGCACCTTGGCTATTATGGGCCTGGGTGGGTCCCCCGGGGGCAGCCGCTTGATGAGGGAACGGTGTGCATGCTCAATGGTAAAGCCCTGCAACAGCTTACCGGCCCCAATTTCCTGTAGCAGGAGGTTCTCTACGTAATTCGTGGGGTCGTTCCCTTCAATACCCTCAGGAAGTCCAAGGAGTCTAACGTTGTTTCGGCGCGCCCTCCCTTCAGCTTCATCAGCTCTGTCCTCTAGGTTTTTAACCTTTTGCGCCAAAGCATCCACATCTTTGAGTATCTGGGTTTTTGCCTCCGTGTTCTCGCGGACCTGGGACTCCAGTGCTTCCGTTCGATTAGCTATAGCGCGGACATCCTGTCTCAACAGGTTCAGGTCAATTGCTACAGCGTCAATTTTAGCCTCCATGGTCTTCTGTAGGGCCTTAATGGCCTCCAGTAGCTGTGAGTTTGCTGGTTCTGGGGTCTTTTCCTGCTGTGCTACTGTATTGGAGGTGCAGGTGTCAAGGCTGGCTGGGCCACAGGCGGTATATGTTTCCATGGTTGTTTGCCGCTGTTTACTTTTGTTGCCTCTAGCTGACATTTCTAACTGACCAGGCGGGCCACTGCGAGGCTGTCTGCGGTACCGTGCTGTGGTTTAGGCCAGTAGAATGTGTTGGCTGCGACCCCTCGGGACCACGGGCGCAAAGCCACTCGACACCAGCGCAGCAGGGGGGCGCACGCTCACGCCCCGGGTCGAAGCGGCGCCTGAGGGTCCCCAGCCAGCTGTTACGAGATCTGGCCACTGCACAAAATGGGCGCCTCTCCCTGGCGTGGGCACCCCTAGGCCGAGTCCTCCGCTGCCACCACGGGCGCAGTTGGCTGTCGGCGCCAGCCCGGGACCCGCGTCCCACCGGGCCGGGTGCAGTCCCTGTGTGCGTGCAGCACCGCAAGCTGGGGCGCTATTGAGCTGCGTGGAAAGCGTCCTGCTTACATGGCGGTTAGCCACGCCCCCCTGAAAGGCATGATATGTGGTTTGGAAGAAAACCTGAGGGGAAAATGGGCTATTCTCCTGCCATGCCTTCTGTTCGCCTACAGGGAGGTGCCACAGAACGGAGTAGGGTTTAGACCTTCTGCGCTTCCATTTGGACACCCTGCATGAGGTCCCCTCAATCTAGTGAAGGAGGGATGGGAAAGAAAACCCTAATCCCTGTCACGAGA
This sequence comes from Ambystoma mexicanum, assembly GCF_040938575.1. Classification (NCBI taxonomy): domain Eukaryota; kingdom Metazoa; phylum Chordata; class Amphibia; order Caudata; family Ambystomatidae; genus Ambystoma; species Ambystoma mexicanum. The sequence goes on along the minus strand of NC_090923.1, from coordinate 587,278,244 downwards.
TGTGGTGGCCTATGTACTAGGCCTTTGGTTTAGAATGCCAAAGTACATGGAACAGTCAACAAAGAATCTAAAGGCCAGTCAGGAGCCGATGAAGCACTGGCACAACCATAAGGCCACAGTGACAGTCTATTCTCCAGGCCAGTGGGTGTGGATTATGGAGCCTGTCAAATCCAGTGCCCTTCAGGGCAAGTGGACTGGGCCGTACTGTGTGCTGAAAAAGGTCAGTGAGATTAATGATCTCACTGATGTGAAGGGAACTAAACAGATGTGCAGGATCTTTACAGGTACAAAACGGCGAGGGCTACTGCATGTTTCCCTCAAAATCCATTAGGTACAGCATGAGCTGGGTCAGTGGAACCTTTCCTCACAAACAGGTGTAGCGTATGCAGGATCACTGCAGGCTTCTCTAAAAAACAAGAACGCATACACCATGGACAGGGTCTATTGCAAGCTTCCTGCTCAAAGGTAAAGCATGGCAACTTGAGTGCAAGCTTCACTTACAAAAGATTCACCATGGGCAAGTGAAGGTTTTCTCACAAAATGTACAGCATGGTCATGGTCATTCCAAGCTTCCCTCACATGGTTAGAGTGGGCAAGGCCACTGCATAGTTTCCTCGCAAGCAGGTCAGGTACAGTATAGACAAGGCTAATATTTTTTAGCTGATAAATAGAAAGCATGGGAAGGGTTGAGTAAAGCATCACACAGATATGGGTACATGTACAATATGGGCAGGGCCAGTGAACATTTTTCTCAGTAACAGATACAGCATGTGCGCAGGGTCACTGAAAGCTTCCCTCACAAATAGGTGAGGAAAGGGAAGATGCTGGCGGCATCCCTATACACAGTGCTGTGTTTAGGCTGGCTGCTGCCCTAGGCCCAAATAAGTGCATGAGCCTCCCCACCTTTATCCCAACTCTTCCAGACTCTGCACCTTCACCAGATTCCACCCCTTCAACAAACTCTGTCTGAGTTGTCCAAACTACACCCCAACAACCTTCATTTGAGACCCATCTTGGCTCCATAACATTATAAGGATGTTTTTAAGGATGCAGGGATTAGGAAGTTATTGCTTCCTCTCTGTTTATTCATGCCTGTCATCTTCTGCGTTATGTTAGTTGAAAGAGTGTTTTCAGATCGTTGTTGCCCAAGATTTGGAGGAGGCAGTGTGTTCTATAGTTGTGTGCACTATAGGTAATTGTCACAGTTAATTGTCTACATTCGGTTAAGTCCGACAAAAATCTTTTAGAGGAAATGATAAGAACATAAACTGTCTTCCAACTGGACACAAGTGAGAGAAGGTTGTAATGAGGGATTTTGGTTTCAATGAGCACCTAGACCGGTCTGTAATTAAATGTCTACATCCGGTTTTGTCAAATGGTAAAGTTTTCATATGAAATATATGTAAGTGGTACAGGTACATCTTATAAAAATGTTAAATAAAACAAACTCAACCCCCTTCCCATGGTTACAGCTCTCATGTTTTCAGGGTGCAAACTGGAAATAAGGCAAGTTACCTGCTGCAGCCGAGTTACCTCCAATCCATTGGGCTGGAACACCATTAAAATATGGCAATATCACAAGTGTAATTTGTAAACTCTGACTGGGCATAAATACCTCAGTATGGTAAAGACAGTTGGAGAAGGTTCTCAGAATCTTTGCTGTGCATTCCCAGGTCGGAGTAATGGATCAGGGTGACCCTGAACATTCATGTGTGGGAAGCACCAGCATTACTCGTAGGTGCACAATGCATGGACCTTTTATAACAAACTAGCTGGGGTACCCAGCGATGCCCATGTCCTGATCGAGTGGTGTCTCATGTGCCCTGGAGGATATTGCTCTTGTCCTCTTGTCGGCAAGTCTTGCTTCAGTTTGCTCTGGTGTCTCATGTGCCCTGAAGGATGTTGCTCTTGTCCTTATGTCAGCAAGTCTTGCTTCAGTGTGCTCTGACATCTCATTTGCCCTAGAGAAAGTTGATCTTGTCCACTGGTCAGCAAGTCATGCTGCTGTTTGTTGTTGTGTTTCAGAAGCTCTTAATATACATTTTCGCTTTGCCGCAGATGGAGCTTTTCTAAGTGATGTTCGTTGTTTGTGCAGCATGTTTCAGTCACTTAATGGCCTCAGCACATTTGAGAAAATGTCCAAGGAAGATTGGTTGATTGTGCTCTCTTCTCGTGAATGAACTTAAATAAACTGTAACCTTGCCATTTCCATATTTGGAGTGGCGTGATGAAAAAAAGTACATTGTTTTTTTTTATTCCCTCAACAAATGCTTTAATAAACACTTTCAAACTGTATATAGTAGTAATACATTTCAAAGGAATAACCAACACATCGAACATTTTGCTTCAGACACTTTTCCAAATTTTGCCTCCTTCTAGTACCTTCTATAGTGAAACGGGTTGAGCATCAGTAAATGAAGGTGTCTACGGAGTGAATTTTTTGCATCCAAACATAGGCTACAATCTTGCCCGAGACAAATGAGGAATCCATGCAAAATTTGGTAGCAGTGTGTTCAACAGTGTGGATTTGTATAGCTGGAAAAACATACACACACATCCCAAAAATCTTTTGCATTTAAGATGTTTGCATCCAAACATAGACTACGATCTTGCCTCAGACAAAAGAGGAATCCATGCAAAATTTGGTAGATGTGGGTTCAACGGTGTGGATTTGTATAGCTGGACAAACATAAACACGCACATACATACATTCAACTTTATACATAAAGATGAAGGGGTACATACTGTTTATATCATTGCTGTTTGTGCAATTGTGCAAAATACCCAAAATTGATCAATGGATCGGGCATTCTAGCACAATATTACCTTTGTGGGTGTGGTTTAAATATTGGTCTTGGCAGCGTGCGTTTAATGTAATTTAAAATGTTTGTTAACTCTGTAGAGTTGGTTGGACTGGACAATACATAGGAACATTTTGAGATGTGTGGGTATAGATCTAGGTGTCCTGCTGTCGTTGGAAGTACTATTTCACAGTAAAAGTCCTTTCATGTATTTAAAATATAATTAATGTAAAGATTACTTATAAGCATCACAGTTATGCGTTGTGTAACATACTTTGCAGTTGGTTCACCTGTTAGTACTGAGCGTGTAGCCGAATGTCATGAAAGACACATGATAAACCCACCTGGGATGCCATCTGGCTGCTTAGCACTGAGCAGCTTCTGTAAAGAAGGCTGAATGGATATCTTTACATGATTCCTTTTCAGCTGTGAAACAGTGTGTACCTTTTGCACACAGTTTTTGTTCTCACCCTTCTATTGCTTTGCCTATCTTTTAACAGATTTCTTGATGCACTTGTGAATTCATATTTACTCTTTGCCATTTTAATTTCTCTACAATCTATTTCATGCTTGCACCTTTTGGACGGCCATAGACCACTGAAAAGTGGGACCGGGGAGGGAAATGAGTGCTTGCTTCTGAGCATCATTTCAGTGTCTCCTGTGGGAACTCTGTGCTTGACTTAAGCACAGGCAAGCGTTTAATATTGTAAAATGATGCATCATTTTTAACCTTTACCTTTCTGAAGGGAAAACTCTCATTTCTGCAACAGTTTAAAAAACGCATGTTGTGTTTGAATATAAAAGTGATTGCTTAAGACAGTGTATGTGTGTATTGATTAGAAAGAAGTCCAACAATAATGTGAAGTGGCACCAATAAAACCAATGAGGTTTTGGCTGTTTTGCATATTAAAGAACATTTTGAGAAGCTAAGACTTACCAAAGAGCTTTATATCTGTCATATATGTCTGTGAGAGTTGTTTGACTGAATCATTAAATACCTAAATTCACTGTAACAATGAAGCTTTTGTAAATATCAAGCATATATACAATTTTGGCCATCACAAACATTAACTGTCAGAGTTGAATGAACGCTAACAGCTCAAAATTACTTGCCGTGTTGTGGATCAGCCAGACTCGGAGAAACAAAATTGGCTTTATTTTAAAAAAATGACAACCAGTAAAATGAAAATATGCTGCAATAAAATGCTGCTCCTCTCGCAATCTGCCGCACCTAGGCCTGGGCCAAATCTATGCCTACACACCCTGTGGCCTGGAGGCCTCACCATTGCTCCCCACTGCAGCCTGCGACACAGCTCCAGCTGAGGTGGGCCCTGTTGGGCTTTAATCAAAATATTGTGCAATAATTTGACGATCGTACTTTAAAAAAAAAAAAAAACTGCAAAATATCCTGACAAAGGCCTGTATGTTTTGATGACTGAATTGTGCTTTCCTGGTTGTATCTCTGGCCCGTGATAACATGCAAGGCCTGGCTGGGCAGCAGCACTACAGCGTGTGGCTTCACTCCATCATTGTCCACTGGTCAGCAAGTCATGCTGCTGTTTGTTGTTGTGTTTCAGAAGCTCTTAATATACATTTTCGCTTTGCATCAGATAGAGCTTTTCTAAGTGATGTTCGTTGTTTGTGCAGCATGTTTCAGTCACTTAATGGCCTTAATGCAATGCAATTGTGTTCTTTTTTTTAAAAAAAAAACTGAATGCAGGTGTGTGTGTGTGTTTTTTCATCGTAGCACTCATTTCTGCACTGCAATTGTGTTCTTTTAAAAAGAAATTCAAATCTAGGTGTGTGTGTGTTTATATCCTTGCACCCTTTTCTGCACTGCAATTGTGTTATTTAAAAAAATAGAATCTTGCACCCTGCATTTTGTATTGCAACTACTAGTCCACCTGGTGAATTTGGGCCAGGATTGCACAGTGCAGCCACCCCTCTTTCCTTCAACTCTCCTCTGTCACCCTGATGGCACTCACCATCTCTCCTATCTTCTCTAACTGCTACACTATCATCTACCTTCTCTCTCTCACGAAGTCTGGAAGGAAAAAGCACAAAAAAGACTTCCTGATTGCCAACTCTGTCCTACCCATCGCAGGCATCTATGTCAGTGCAACTTCCAGAACAGGTCTTCACCTATTTCCTCTTCTCTGTCCCCTACCCCAAAACTATGGCCGCCTCATCTCATCTCAACTCTCTCCCCTTTCACATTCTCTCCCATTAATGGCGGCACAAAATAGGAAATCTTCTTGGTGGACTTCTCATCATCACGCTGCATCATTAACGTCTACGACGCTGGCACTATCTTGGTTCAGGGTCCTCCACCCAACCTCCTTCTCTTTAACCGGCTCCTGCCAACCCTCATTAACTTCCTTCCTTCACCTGCCTCACCTCCAACTGCTCTCTCTGTCCCTCCCCCTCCGACTGGTGTACCACGCTCCTGTACTCCTCCTCAGAAAACCTTCAAAGTTCAGAGACCTCCTTCACCTGGCCACACCTATCGCCCGTTCAGCCAACAAACACTCTGCCGACTTCTGCCTCCTTCTTGAAGACATTGACCTCGACATTGTCTCTCTTACTGAGGCAAGGTTCAATGCCAGCTCAGGCACTGCTTTTGACTCCCTTCTACCCGATGGTTACAAGGTTTCTTCCAAGCCACAACCTAACCGTGCTGTCGCAGGGGTTGCCTTTATTTTCCCCGATTGGGTTCCTGCCTCCCTCATACCCATTCAGACTCACTCTTCCTTCAAGAGCCTGGTCTGCATGTTGGTCATCTATCCTCATCCTCTCTGACCATTGCCACTATCTACAGGCCCCTTGGCATTACCACCCTGTTCCTCTCTGAATGGGCTGATTTCTGCTCCTCTCTCCTCTCAACCACCTCCAATCTCCTCCTCTTGGGCGATTTCAACATCCAATTAGACTCCCCTGTCACAGCATCTACTCTCTTCCTTGACCTCTGCACTTCTCTTTCCCTCTACATTCTCCCTTCTGGTCCAACCCATTCGGCTAGACACATTCTGGATGCCCTCATACATTCTGACCTCTCTCTCTACCTCCCTCTGGTCACACCACTCGCTTGGTCCGTCCACTCTCGCATCTCTTCTTACCTGGGTCCCCTTGGCCCTCTGACTGCACCTCCTCCAGCCCTGCCAACCTCATTCACGAACATCCGTCCAATGAAACAAGTGTTCCCGGCTGCCTTTGCATCCACCTTCATCCCCCTAACCGCCTCCACCCCTGCCTCTACTTCTGACTCTGCTCTCAGCAAACTTCATCTGGCCTTTACTAACACTCTGGTCATTCTTATCCCAGTCAAGAGGATCCACCTGAAACCTGCCTCTAAGCATAATTCATGGTACGACTCCAAACTTTCAGCTCTGAAACGCAAGTGCAGAGCTGCGGAACAGAAGTGGCAAACCTCAGGCACACCCACTGGCAAACTGGCCTGCTGCCTGCTCCAAAGGCAATACAGACTCTCCATCCATGCCAAGGAAAGGGCCCGCATCCAAGCTCGGGTATCGGGTGCTTCAAACAACACAGTTGAACTCTTTAAAACTTGCAATGAACTAGCCAATCCTTCCGCAGTCTCCTCCTCTTCTCTACCTTCCCAGTCCCTCTGCAATGCACTGGCCACACATGTCACCATTAAAACGCTGGACATCCTGAGAACCTCTTAAGCCGGTCAAGTGGCACAGCGAGTAGAGCGCCCGCTTTGACACCCGTGCAGAGCCTGTTAACGCAGGTTCGAATCCCGGCGGGGCCAAACTCAGCCTTTCATCCTTCCGAGGTCGATAAATGAGCACCACACACCGTGGGTAATAATAAGCAGCGCTCAGATACCTGAGGGTTTGTAGCGCTATATAAAAGCCTAATTATTATTATTATTATTATTATTAACCTATTTACCCATTCCCCAACCCTTCTCCCACCCCCTGTCTCCTATGGCCTCTCACCCTCCTTATTCTTCCCTCTCCTCCTTCTCCCCTGTCACACCCGATGAGGGTACTAGAGTTCTCCGCTCTATGAAAGTCTCCTCCAGTCATGGTTCCCCTTGCTCCTCTAGAACCATCAAGGACACCATTGGCTCTCTAGCCCCTGCTCTTGTGGATTTTTGCAACCACTCTTTTGCTACTGGATCCGTCCCCTCCCCCCTCAAGCACTCCCTTGTGCACGCCCTCCTGAAAAAACCTTCAGCAGATCCTACGTGTCCAGCTAACTCCCGCCCTATTTCTATCACCCCCTTACTGAACTTTTTGGAGGTCTCCACAATCATCAATCTGGATTCCGAGCATCCAGAGGCACGGAAACTGCTCTTCTGAACACCTGTGAAGAACTGCTTGCATCCCTTGATTCCAAATCTTCAGATGTCCTCATTCTACTTGATTTCTCATCTGCCTTTGACACGGTAAACCACTCTATCCTCATAAAACGATTCCATGTTACCCCGGGTATCTCGGAGTGGGCACTGGACTGGCTGACCTCTTTCCTAACTGATTGTCCGTCCGAGGTTATTCTGGGCACCTTCTCCTCACCTACCTCATTCTCCACTTGTGGTGTCCCCTAGGGCTGCAACCTTTCCCCCTGGCTCTTTAATACTTACCTTGCTCAGCTAGCACGCATCATTTCCTTCTACTCCCCCAATTTCCAGTGCTACACAGACGACACTCAACTCTTCTTCAAACTTCCTGCTGACTCTCTTGCATCTTCATTCATCCCGGTCTGCCTATCTGCCATCCATTCCTGGTACACTTCCAATGATCTTTGTCTCAATGCCAGCAAGACTCAGATCATTCATATTGGGACCCCTGCTCCCTCTTTTTTCCCCTCCATCTGGCCATTTTCTATGGGCTCTCACCCTTCTCTCCTTCATCTGAAGCCAGAAACCTTGGAGTCATCTTCAACTCCTCTCTATCCTTTCTCCCTCACATCCAGGACATTGCCAAAAAGTCCAACTTTCAACTCTTCCATTCTCCTTGTTCTCACTTTCCCCCAGAAGCTCAATATCACCAGAGCTCTGGTTCTCTCTAGGCTTGACTACTGCAACAGCCTTGTCTTGAATTGACCCTCTTCCTCTCTTCAACCCCTCCAGCTATTTCAGAATAGGGGAGCAAGACTTATCATTGGCCTCAAGCCCAGGGACCACATCTCTCCTGCCCTAAAAACTCTTCCCTGGCTCCTGGTTGCTGCATGGATTAAATTCAAATCCCTATGCATCATCCACAAGGCTGTCTGGGGCCGGGGACCACGCTATCTCCAACTTGCTATTTATAAATATTCTCCCTCTAGACCTCTACGTTCCTCTGGAACAAACTTTCCGTATGTGAAACGTTTCACTAAATAGAGGGCCGGAGGCCAATCTCTTGCTTCTGCTGGCTGCCTCTTGTGGAACAACCTCCCCCTTCCTCTTCGCCTTGAGCCGAACCTCATCAAATTCCGGAAGCTCCTCAAGACTTTCCTTACCTCCTTCCCTTCTTCGTAAACCTCACAGTCACTGTGATTGGTGACCAAGGCCCTTTTGTGTCTTTGGGGCCCTAGCCTTCCCAAACCCAATCGCCTCAGCTTCTGCTTACACACAGCATTTGCCTCGGTACCGACTGCCCCACACCATTGTAGGCCTGAACTTACCCCCTTATTGCAGCTCAATGCTTCCTAACACTTACTTTACTTAACACTTACACCTGCTGCTCACCCACGAGCATGGACGCTTCAGCACTTACCCCCCACTCCCTCTTCTCACTCTGCACATACACGTTCTGAATATTCACAAAGCATAGTAGGTTTGTCTTTATCCTCCATGTATATATTGTTGTTCAATCCTATGTTCCCTCTCTGTTGCCATGTGGGCACTTTGAAACACAAATTTACATTTTGTATAAGCGCCTAACAAATGCACAATAAATAAATATGTAAATAAATAAATAAACAAACAAACAAACAAACATAGGCAGGACCAGTGGAAGTTACTTGCAAATGAGTACTGTTGAGGTTTTCCCTTAAAAACATGCAAAGGAACAACATTGCCAGGATGACTGTCTGCAAGGGCCTGTGCAAACCTCTCCCATAAAGGAGTATAGCATTAACTAAACCAGTGCAAGTTTCTCTGAGACCCTGGTACAGCTGCAGCATGTGCAAAGGTAGTGCAAGCTTCTCTTACTAGCCATTACAGGCGCAGCAACAACAAGACATTGCAAACTAACTTAAAATGGGTACATGCACAGCGTGGCCCTTTCTGGGGCAAGCTCCCCTTATAGACATAACTGGCACAGCGTGGAAAATACCAGTGCACGTTCCATTTGCAAAGAATGGTTATAGCATCGGAGCCAGATCCATGCAGCCTTCGAGCTTCAATACATAGAGCACTCTCTGCTTTTGGATGCCCCTCTCTCAGGGACGTCATTTCACCAAAATGCCAGGGGTAGCCTAGGTGACATCACACAACACTTGACCCCTGATTATATCACAGGAAGTCATTTAAATTGACCCTACCCTAAGTGACATCACATCATTGATGGCACACAACCTTTCAGCCCCTGATAAAACAGGAATTGGCATCACATAGCATTGTTCCTCAGGACACTAAGACGAATATGGTAACGATATTACTGTAATTTGAGATGCATTCCATACAAGAATGGATTACTATATGTAGCATTACTATCAGTGTAAATAGGCCCATATTACCGAAATACTGTCAATGTAAGCATTTTCACTTACCTTGGCTTGCCTGCAGTTGCGTTCCTCTCGACACAGCAATATAAGCTGCTCCTGCTTGGTGCTGGTGTGCTCTGGCCATCCTGCTCCTGGCATAACCTGGCATAGAAGAAAATGTCAATGCATGGTCAGGGTGCACAATTACACTTAAACTCACACAACGTGCACCTAATGAAAAAAAGAGGCAAAGCAGCATGCAGCAAAAGTGACAGCAAATCTTGACTATCTGCAATTCCCTTGGATTTAGTAGGGCATTTTGAAAATACAATGCTGTTAAGAAAATATTAAGAGAAAAGAAAGCCCAAAAGCAGTGTCTCTGGGTGAAGTCTTAAACAGTTTATTGAGAAGCCATACTCAACAAAGAGATTTCCTTCCTTCCCACTTAAGATGTCACACAAGAAACTGTTTAACACATAATTTTCTTTAACTCTATCTCAGACACATATCATGCCCCTTCGATCCCTCTCCTCTGAGCTAACAATTAGCCAAGAACCACGCTGGTATATGGGAAATATATTGGTATTTATTTCAATTAAAAGTAATAGAAATGATCACATAAATGTCAAACGCCAGTTTATCCGTGGCACAACCCAATCAATTTCTCTCAGCATAAATAAATCACAAATGTGAACTGAAAAGAATACAATCACAATTCTTAACATGCTACAAATTTCACTTCACAAAATAATTACACTGATCAATAACAAAAGCAATTATCATGTAGTGTTGTGCGATTCTGATTTTCCTGCTGGCTCAAAAGGCTAGCAGTAGGATTTTAAGATTGGTGCAAATACATATGGCAATTATCATTTCACCCACACTTTTTGATTTGAAATAAACATAGGGCATTTTAGCAGTTTGTTTTTCAGGCACTCCCTTGCTTTGGTCTATGTTGGGAAGTCAGACAGAAAAATGATCTGGGGAATTTTGGATTTCAGACCCCACCTTACTGAAAGGCCTGTGTTGGGGAAGCTGGATAAAAAGGTTGGACTGATTTAAATACAAATCTTCCATAAAGAGGTCGGGGTCAGCAGGACAAAAAGGATTACCCAATGAAATGACATGCTTTAGTTTCCAGCACACACTGGGAAGTGAGCTTTGCTAATTGAATTTTAATAAAATTCACCCTGTAGTGTTCTGCCAAATGGGGACATAATTAATGAATATATTTAGTTAAATAGGCTAAGGATCTACATGGTTCCCCACCCACTATAAAGGGAAAGGATTCAAGGAAAGCAGACTCCCCCACCTTTGTTTTCCCAGGGCTCAGTTCTACTTACATAGAAAGCCTTTTTTTTAAGTTCTGGAAAGCCAGCCACATCTCAGGACACTCTGGAAAGATAGGTCAGGGACCTGATCACTCCACTCTCAAAGATGACCTACTGCTCTCCAGCATAGGACCCAGTCAGCTTTGAGGCCTTCCTATAGATAGACAGCTCAACCCAGATGCACTCTCAGAAATCTCCTCTGGGGTTTTCTTCCAGCTGTCAGATGGTAAGTTTCAGCATCCGTCTCTGTCTTCCTGTTCCTGTCTCCCTTTTTCTGTATGTGTGTGTCCTTATAGAGCAGCGATGACACCGCCAATTTACAATCTTGGGGCGGCACCCTGAAACAATTCCTGCACCTAGGATTGGACAGTTACACTTCTCTCTCTTCCCAAACCCAGCCTCCAAATCAGGATTGATTTAGGGGTCTGGAACACCATATGGCAATTCCCATTTGTAATTGCCATTTGTTTTCCTTTCAAATTTTTTGCAAAAACTAGTTAAGTATCACAACTTCATGGGGGCGTGGCTAAGCAGCTGATGTAGTGAGACATGCCGCTGAGAAGCTCCGGAGCGATCCTTACAAAATCTGATAAAAACTAGCATAAATTGGTTCCAGAAGACCGCCAAAATCTCTCCACAGAGACCGGAACACCTGCTGCCCACCCGGCGAAGCCCCCAGAGAAAACCGGGTGGTGGAAAAGAAGATAGACTGCTGGAGAGGAATCGTCCCGCGAAATCAAAATAGCGGACACGCGAGCTGTGGGAGGACCCCGGCCGCGTAATTCAGAGTGTGCTGGAGAATCTACACGATCGGCGAGAGGGACACATCCCGCGCATAACGCAGAAACCAGCGCAGAGCAGACCCGAGCCTGGGTCAACCCCATGGCGTTGGGATCACCGCGACCGGTGGAAGTGGGACACAGAAGCGGGAGAGGCCCGGAGGTGTAGACGGGGACGGCAGTACACAACCTACGGAGACTGGTGCCGCCAGAGGAGAAGGACGACAAGACAGAGGAGACCCGAGGACGCAGACGGGGATCAAAGCGTACACTCTCTGAACGGCCAACCCCGCCCGCGAAACCCAGTGAGGGGGTTAGAGGCACACGAAGCTGCACCACAGAGTAGGCGGTGAGGCTGAAGGAAAGAGTACCCCTGTATCAATACTGAAGCCGAACCCCAGTGCCGGCGAACACCGACATAGGGGCGAACCTACCCCGTGATACGGTGAGGTGACTCCCGGAGCACTCATACGCAACGCAGGCAAAACGGAGACACATGCAGCAGGCACAGGGAAGGCCTGATCCCAAGGCGACATCCGACAGGCGACATCCGACAGCAAAAAGCATCGGGAGCAACAAGGGCCTAACGTATATACCTGCCGGAAGTGTGTAATAATCCTATTACAAGGTGGAAGGTGCCCGACAAACATACACCGGAGAGACCCGCAAACACCGAGGAGCAGGAAGAGCAGGGCGGGGGAAGAAACAGGGGCTTACGGCACGTGGGCCACAGCCAAGACTGGTACTGGCAACACAGGCAGAGGACGGTACCCCCCGCGATGCCAAACAAGAAAACAGAAGGGAAAACCAAGCAAGTAAGCATGGAAACCTTTACGAAGGCATCCGGACACAAACTGTCGCCGACAGTGGACAAGGCAGCAGCTGCGGATGACACCTCACGCCCAGTGGAAGCCGCTAACGAAGGCACGATACTAGAGGCAATCGCCTCCATGAAAGCATCCCTCGAAAATAAAATGGACACAGCAATAGGGGCTCTGAAAGCATCTCTAGAAAATAAACTGGATACAGTAATGGTAGATGTGGGCCTCCTCTGGCAGGTTGCAAGGAACCTAACAGAGAGAGTGACGGAGACGGAACAGCAGGTGCAGCACAATTCGGCAGGGTTTTCTGTAATGCAGACACAGATGTCGGAGATATTACAGAGAATTAAGGTTCTGGAAAGGAGAGTGGAAGACGCAGAGGGGAGAGCGCGGAGGAACAACATCCGCATAATTGGAATTCCGGAAGGTGAGGAAGGCAAAGACCCCACTGAGTACGTAGAAAACATGCTCCTCCAGGAGGTCAGAGTAGGTGTACTATCCCAGGGCTTTGTGGTAGAAAGGGCACACAGAGCCCTGACCGGAAGATCCCAGCTGGGTGCCCCCCCCCCGAGAGCGATGATTGCTAGGACCATGAACTACAAAGACAGGGAGAAAATACTAGCGTTCTCAAGGAGGGGGGGGAAATCATCAGAAACTCTTCCAAGATCACAATGTATCCGGACTATATGGCCATGGTTCAGAGGCAACGGGCACAGTTCGGCCCAACAAAAGAACGCCTCAGGACCGCGGGGGTGAGATACATGCTCCTGTTCCCCGCTAAACTCAAGGTGATACACCAGGGCAAAACATGTTTTTTCGACTCCACCGAAGAGGCCCACAGTTGGATGAACTCACAAGGCATCCCTCAGCTGAGGCAGAGAAACGCTAGCAATTCCGGAAATAGACCCCGATGAGGAGTAACAAAGGCAACCTGGAACAAAGAAAATAAGCATTACATAAGTTAAAAGAAGCCAGAAGAAAGCATAGAGGAGCAATCAGCCCCACTTTCGCTGTGTTGGCTGAGATAAGCGGCGCCCCCAGGAAGAATGAACTACTGATTTGGATGTCAGTTTTAAGGCATCACGCTGCGGTGAGTCTGCCCCCCTCACAGGAGCATGACGAGAGAAGCGGCGGAGCCCGAGCAGGGGGAGGGTGGCTGGGCGTTATTTTTCCAGTTTCTGTTGAAGTTAAGGACGTTGAATGGAGTGAATGGGCAGCACACGGCACAAACCACGGAAGGACTATTGTAAAGGACATTCAAATAATACAGACAATAAGCGAGTAACATGGGGCAGGAACCATGTGACAGCAGCAGTGGCTGCATCAAGAGGCAAGGATCCAGGACCAGGACACCGAGGGAGATAGGTACGAGGAGACCAAAGCGCAGAGTGCAAGGACACGCAGTGGGATAATGAAGACAGGCAAACAAAGAAGATCATGGGACCAGACGAATTGACAATAGCCACCTGGAATGTGAGAGGACTCAATGCGTATGTCAAGAGACTTAGGGTTAATGCCTGGCTAAACCGGATGAAAATTAAGATAGCGATGTTACAGGAGATACACCTCACAAGAGACAGACAGGCCAAGGTGGATAAGAAATGGGGAGGACAGATATACAGCGCCACATATTCAAATTACGCACGAGGAGTACTAATATGGATTGCCCGGGGGTCCCGTTCCAGCTACTCAAGCAGGAGATCGACACAGAGGGACGGCTGGTATTGGTGCATGGCATGCTAGAAAACAAAGAGATGTGCCTGGTCAACACCTACGCACCGAATACTGATGCAACAGACTTCTTCAAAAAGCTAGCACCCAACTTAGCGCAATATAGGGAGGCTACGTTCATCTGGGCCGTTGACTTCAACTGCACCTTGAATCCCCTCCTTGACAGGTCTGATAATAAACACAAGAAGTTGGCGCCCCCAGCCAAAGAACTGCATAGGATCCTGGAGCAGCTACAGCTAGCAGAGGTATGGAGGCAGGTACATGGGGAGGGAAGTGGTTATACACACTATAGCGCACCACATGGAACATTCACACGTATAGACTATATATTCCCGGGCAGGGAATCACTACAAGATATCACGGGAATCACCATTAAAGCACGCACACTCTCTGATCATGCCCCAATAGTGGCGACATGGGCACACACCAATAGGAAAGCCCCTATCCCAACATGGCGACTTCGAGCAGACGCCCTGAGAGAGGGTGAGTTTGAGGAACACCTCCAGGAGGTGATCGATGATTATTTCGAGCAGAACGAGGGCAGTGTTGAGAGTGGCGACGTATTATGAGATGCATTTAAGGTGGTAATAAGGGGAGCGGCAATAGGCAAAACAGGAGGATTGACGGGAGCGGCCATGAGGGAGTTCAATGAACTTGAGAGGGTGATCGACTTGAGAGAACAATGAGCAGGGCTAGAGGGGGAGGAACCGGGAGAGCTGATAGAGCTGCAGACTAAATGTATGTTGCTCTGGGAAAAACTAGGGAGGCTAAACTATGGGAGGTACCTACAGCGGTTACATGCGGAAGGGGATAAACCTAGTAGGCTCCTGTCCTGGCTCACCAGACAGGAGAGTAAAAAAGATCCCATAACGGTGCTAGAAGACCACACCGGGACAGAGATCAGGGACCAAGAGCACATTAACGCTATGTTTCCGCGTTTCTATGAGCAACTGTACGCCCGAATCCGGAAATAGACCCGGAGGACGTAGCAGATGCACTGGTAGAAATAGGGTTGCCGAGGCTAGAGGAAGAACAGGTTCAGCTACTGGATGCACCCCTCAAGGTAGAACAAATAGAGACTGTGATCACAGAACTTCCCACTGACAAAACCCCGGGCCCGGACGGGCTTCCGGGAGAGTTCTACAAGACGTACAAGAGCACCATTGCCCCGAAACTACTAGAGACATTCCAAGATGCATATGAGACCATGCGTCTCCCGACAAGCCTGTCGGAATCAATAATTGTCCCGATTCTCAAACCAGGGAAGCCCCCTAGGAAATGCGCCTCCTATAGGCTGATATCCCTTATTAATCAGGACGCTAAAATACTAACGGCAGTCCTAGCCAACTGCTTAAAACAAGTAATACCCACGCTGATCCATCCGGACCAAACGGGCTACGTTCCGGGAAGGAACACGTCCTGGAACCTCCGCAGACTTCACCACGTGATAGATGAGACAAATCGACTGCAAGACGAGAGCGTAACAGTGTCTTTGGACGCTGTCAAAGCTTTCGACTCTGTGCATTGGGAATGGCTGGTGGGTGTACTCGCACACTTTGGTATCGGGGAGGGGTACCTCCGATGGATCAAGTTATTATATAAGGAACCCAGAGCAAGGGTGAAAACTGGGCGATTCATTTCCAAGAAGTGGAAGATACATAGGGGAACCAAGCAGGGGTGCCCGCTATCGCCAATGCTATATATTCTGGCCCTAGAGCCATTTGCGGTATTCCTTAGAGCAGAATATAGAGACACCGGACTGGACATAGATGGGGTACTCGACCAAATCTCGCTATACTTGGATGATATGCTCCTATTCGTAAGCAAGCCAACCACAGACCTACCCTGCCTCCTAGAAGCGATCAGGGCAGACACCAGGCTTTCAGGCATAGCGATTAATAAAGAGAAGTCCCTCCTCTTCCCCTTGGCAGGTCTAAAACACGTCGCCCCATATTTTCTGCCGGACCTGGGTCTGACATGGGCGCCCGCACCTTCAAATGTTTGGTTATAGGGATACATCATGACACCGCTGATTCCCATGCATCCAACACGCTTGTTGCTCTAGAAAGAACACAGCGGTCAATGACCTTCTGGGGGACAGTCCCACTGGGAATGATGGGAAGAGCAGCCCTCCTGAAAAAGGTGGTGCTGCCCCGTCTATTATACTTCCTCACGAACATCCCATACAGCATACCCAGGGCCTTTTTCACTAACTAAACACGATAACGCGTTCATTCCTATGGGGGAGAGGGAGAAATAGGATTGCAATAAGGACCCTGCAGAAGGACTATGAAGAGGGGGGTATCAGACTACCGGACTTCAAGAGGTACTACTTAGCAGGGCAGCTGCAATTTGCAGTAAAATGGCTGGGGGAAGAGAAACAATAGACACACGTATTTTCCAGCCAGCACTGAAACAGTATTATCTAAGGGAAATGCTATGGGTCGACAGACCCCGGCTCAGAACCCTGCCGAACATGCTCAACATTGCAGTGGACTTATGGAAAAGAGTGTGGAAACTCAAAGGGGTAAAAGATCCGCAGTCAACGCAAGTCCCTCTAGCGGGTCTCCGGGGAGGGAACACAAATACATTGGCAACATATCGAGCACACTGGGAGGCTAAAGGTGTAGCACAAATCGGAGACCTGAGAAGGGAGGGAAGGTGGGCGGACTTCCACGAAATGGTAGACGAATATGAAATACATGTGGGTCAATTCATCCTATATACTGGCATGCTGAGAAACATCACGAGAAGATGGCCAGATTGGGAAGACCAGGATGAGGAAACGGCATTAGACGTATGGTATGACATTGCAGAGGGAACGCACACAACCTCCAGGTTATATGAACAGCTACTGAAAGTCAAAAACCCACAGGAACAACACACAAGGCAGCGTTGGGAGGAGGAGTTGGGGAGACCCCTCAGCGATCAAGAATGGACCAGGGCCCTACGATACCCAAAAAAGGTATCCAGAAATGCAAGATTTAGGCAGGCGCAGCTATATGTAACGCACAGAGCGTATCTCCCACCCAAAAAGATGAATAAAGTCCAGATAGGAGGCTAGAGCGGGTGCCCCCGCTGCTCGTCGGAAGAAGCGGACATGGTACACATGTTCTGGTCCTGCCCAATGATACAAGAGTTCTGGGATGGGATCAGACTTAAGATAGCAGGAAGCGGACTTCAAATCCGAGTGAGATACCCCGAAAAGTACCTACTGGGCCTCTTCTCGAGAGGGGGTAAGCACGAATCGCATCTGGCAAAGATGAAAGATTTAATAAGTATACTGGCCAAGAGAAGGATAGCAATGACATGGAAGTCAAAGGAGGGCCCAGGTGTAGAAGCATGGTGGTCAGACCTTCAGAAGTGGACGCAGGCAGAGACAGTGGTGTGGACAAGAGCAGTGATAAGAGGGGAAGGTGAAACTGCGCACAAGTTGACTGCATGGAATACACTAATACAAGACCTCTTTGGCCACCCGGAGGAGGGAAACTCCGAAGATCCCTCGGAAACAGAGGGTCCATAGACGAAATAGAAAGGCCAAGCACGAAGCCCAAGAATAGAACATTATGCGTACCAGACCTGGTGCTCGACCCAACGGGAGGTCCGGACTGAACTAACAAGGTTGTTGGGGAAACCATGAAACCACAATGGAAGGGCAAGATCCGTACGAAGTGCCAATAAGCCATTTATGTTAAGGTTGTTTGTATGTTATGTGTTTTGTTGTTGTTAAAAGAAAACAATAAAGATTTTTTTTTTAAAAAAGTATCACAACTTCATAATTTTACTAGCAACTGCCATAATAAACATATTTTCCGATTCAGCTAATCATGGAGATTTAGATAAGTCTACCACCAAGTCCGTACCATGTAGCACGGCCATTTGGCATGTTTCTGCCGTTTCCATAAAAGGCATAACAGTTATGAATGTAAGTTATTACCCATATCCCTCATTGTATTATCTACCCTCTTACCAGCTCTCATATTTGGAGCATGTTCAGATCAGCCAGAAACACATCATAGATAGTCATTACAGTTCCATGAGTCGGAGGTGGATGTATTTTATATCTCCAAAATTGCCTGGAAATGATCTAAAAAATTGTACATAGATGAAATCCATCCGCCTTATGATTTCTGGCAAAAAGGCCTAAACGATAATATTCTTTTTCAATAAATTATGAATCTTCATGTGGGATAAATGGCCCCCCTCCTGCCTTGTGGCCATTTGCTTTCAATGGCTCAGCCTGTACTCAGAGTTTTATTTTATCAGTCTCATTTGTGTTGTAAGCTTGCTCTTTAAAGTTGTTACCCTCATTTTTACACATATGATTCATTCTCCATCCAAGGGGAACTTCTCTTGCAGTCATGCCTTCAGAGCCAGCAGGTCAGGAGAACACTGAATTATGACCCCTTTAGCAGGATACTTTATTGCAGTTGGCATTTAGATGGGAGATGTGACATCCAGACTGGGAATGGGAGATTTCCTTGTGACGTTTCCCACAGCCAGCAAAAGGGTTTGACTTGGGCTGACATATTTCCATGAAATCAAAGTGCATTTTTAAATGTCACAGGAGTTTTGTATGTGAAACATAATATACATTGCTTTTTGTCAACCCGCACATCCAGTCTTTTCCCTGCCATTTTTATGTTAGCAGTGATACCTTTTCGCATTTAAACTGCTTTTATATGCACACATCAGTGCCAGCCATTTTTGGTGTTACTGCTTAAAAATCCTGTGTTTCATGTGAAAGGGATCTTTGAATTTTACAATTTTTTGTAAATTAAAATGCTGCTTTTCCTTTGGTAATGACAGGTAGGCCCCTTTTGCACATGGCCATTCAATTTTACTTGAAAAAAAACAAAGGACCAAGCTGTTTTTGTTTCAGGGTTTAAAAATCTGTTGTTCATGTGAAAGGGCGTCTGTTTGGGGCCTTTGAATGCACCCCACACAACACCTGCATAGGTAATTTCAACTACCTCTACCGAAGAAAAGAAACGTAACTCGGGAAGCTATCAGATACACGAATCCCATCAAACTCTAAAGAAGCAGCAACTCCAGTAACGCATGCTGAAAGAGATACCAAGATGAGTGACCGTTTATTTTTTTGCCAGGCTTATTCTTGCAGTAGATGTATGATACCCATCTAAATCATCTAATAATAATGATTCAACAATTTTGGAGGACTCATCAACTGGGCTATGGTGCAGTAGTTAGCCAGGTTTGTGTGTTCACCTTTCTTAAAGATTGGAAATATACAGGAGGATTGCCAAGTAGATGGAAAACTTCTGTATGTCACAATTTTTGAAAATTGCTTAAATAGGATGTCTGCCCACAAATTTCGCGCCTTGAAACACTTGTGAATAGGCGCATTATAAATGCCATATCATAAAACAGTGTCTCCTTTAAGGATCAAATTTGGTATCCCATCTGGGCCACCTTACCTTGATGCTTTACATTGGGCCCAATGAGTCTACATTCAATTTAGACAATATAGTGAGAGGATTACCAACTTTGTTCTTCCAATACTTCTTCCAAGTAAATTCAATTAATCAATGACATTTTCCATACTGATAGATAGATTTGAATGGATGATGTTAAAAACATTACAACTGTGGGGTATTTCTAGTTGCATCCTTCAACATGTAGCAGCTATCCTGAACAGCCAGCTGAATTTGTGCCCTTTCACTCAGTTTCGATATTGTTTATAATTTTTTGCCCAAACAAGAAGAATTTTCATGGGTAGTGTGTCATCTAGATTTTGTGATCTCGGCAATGCCATCTTCTTTGTTGAACAGCTGAAGGCTGTTGAAACTGCTGAAACGGTGCAGCATCATGAATATGCTGCCATGTCAAGTGGTGACAGTCCCAATAGAGGCAGAGCTACCGGCAACCCACAGTGGGATTCAAAGCAGGCACAGGAAAGTATGCGCGGAGCCGAGAAGAGAGAGAGAGACTGCCTGGAGGATCCGCCGAGGACTGGTGATTGAAATAGAGGGATTACTCATTCCGTGGCGCTCCTGGGCTATTGTGAGCAACATGGGGATGCTGATTGAAGGGTAATGTATGCACAAGTGACAGTGAGCCCGAATTAAAGGGGTTTTTGCATACTACAAACAAAATGCTGAACTTTAAAGTGAAAGCGCACAAATTAGAGGCTTGTGTCATTGAATATTGAAGTAAAGAAATGCTTTACAGATATCATTGAATACCGAATTGAAGGAAAGCTTTGAAAAACCCATGAAGGAAATGGAAACAGGAGTGAGAAACACCTGATGAACATTTTGAAAAGGCAAAGGATGAAACATTTTGAATAAGGTGGAAAGCCAGTGATGAATATTTATAAAGTTTGTGAAGCCAAGGTGTTGGAAGAGAGTGAGCACCACGAAGTGAGGTGTGTGGAAGAACACATTGTGGCAAAGTCAAGAGATTGGCAAGGAGAATTCAGAGTGAATGCAAACCAAAGCACAGGTGTGATGAGAGAGAAAAGTCTGGAAAAGTCAAGGAAAGTCCAGATAAAGAATCTTCACTGATAATTAAGATTACTGAAGTGAATGGGAAAGATAGCAATCTTTATCTACTGAACCTGAAGGATTCTATAAGTGACCTAGAACTGGTCATGAGATTAAGAGACTTGAACTGATTGTACATTGGCAAGCTGGAAGAATTGTCGCCTTGGTGAAAGGAATCATGAGGCCATTGTGGAACTGTGTTATAGCCTTGGGCAACGGAGCCTTGAGACCGTTTTGGGACTGTGGATCTGCTGAGGGGAAGGAACTCAAGACTTTGTAGAACTGATTTGAAAATGGGGAAGGGGTATTGGAGAGTAAGCCTAGAACTGGAAGAAGCCCAGGACTTTATTTGAAACACTATTTCATTTGTTGCTGACATCCTTACACATTGTATAGTTTAGTTGTGAGGGCAAGTATAGGTTTTGGACACAGACAGACTTTTAAGTTGAACTTACTGATTTGGAATTTTCCTAGTTTCTTTAGGTAGGGAAATGCCACCTTAGCATAGGGAAAGGTAGGCCTTACACCATCCTGACATGTAAGTTAATAAATACATTTTTGTTTGGACTTTGAATCTGTTATCTGTGTCTTGCTTCATGATGCCTTCACAACTGGTATACTTTGTAATGTGACCTCTATACTGGGTGAACTTAAAATGCTAATAGACCATTCCGATTCAATGGATAGTTAGGTAATCCCCACCCAGACCATTTTAATGGGTTTCCTCAACACACAAATTGAGCTCCTCTTCAGTATTAATAGCTTAATCAATGAAGTGGATAATTGCTGGTGTATACCTGAACTGGACTGCCCAGAACCTAAACTTACTGACCATTGCTCAAGAGAAAAAATTGCCTCATTTTTTAAACCTCGGGCATGCAAGGATGCAATGACCGTCTAACTGCTGATTGTCCAGCAATCCCAACTTTTAGAAGAAGCTCCCAACCGAAACATGTACACTATATTTTCTTGCCAGTAGTAAAGTGGGAAAGTGGCAAAACATTAGAGATAATACTGTGCCCAAATGTCATCATGATCCTGTCTCTTTGACAATATACCGGGAGATATTCATGAGTGTGATGGCGCTGATTTTACTCTCACTGACAGTAGGAGGATCGGGGCGGGGGCAGTGTTTGACAACAACCTAAAAGCCCCTCCGATCCACAGAGTACATATTTTTTTATGTACCCTGATCTGAGAAAGACCAGACCCAATAGACCTAGAAGCATTCTACCATGCTTTGGAACTAGGGTTTACCCCAATAGTCACAGAACCATCCAATGTGATTATGAAACAAGCACAGTTATGTAACACATGGTATGACACGGAATGACGGACCATCAAGATGGAACTCCTGAAGGAGATGAAAACGAATAGAGCTTCTGACCAAATACATACTCTCAGAATTACCTAATGCATTTTGAGAAAAAAGGAGGCTAAGTGGGAATCCTTAAAAATTGCCTCCCAAAATATAAATACATGCTTATTCTTGGACCTTATTTGTAATATGTTATCAGGTTCCCTTATAAGAAATCAAAAAGTGGATTTGTTCATCATGAAAGATGCTTGGTACACGTACTACTGCAATTTGTATGCAACTAATACTGAACATGATAGGTGATGGGCCCCACTTTAAATTAGTGAAGCAGAAGTTAACAGGGCTCTAATGACACAAAAGAAATGCATGGCGTCTGGTGTCGATAGGATCCCTATCAATCTCTTTAAAGAAAGTCCAAAGCTATGGATCCCTTTTCTTTGCTAGATTTTTAACTGTTTGAACTCTGCTGATTATGTCCCGGCAAGTTGAAATCAGGCCAAAATCGCCCCCATATGCAAGAAAGGCGATAGGCAAATTCCTGCAAATAACCAACCCATTAGCCTCATTGATGGACTTAAAGGTCTAAGGAAAAACCCTCTTATGCCACTTCGCGAAAGTGGTGGTGGATGGAAATATTATTTCAAACCTCCAAGCTTTAGCAGGGGCATGAGTACGACCCTTATGAAGGACCCTTTAAATCTGTATTTGATTCAGTGAATCGAAGCATCCCATGGCACATACTAATTGATCTTAAAATTACTCTTGATATCCTCAGCCCCATACAATGTCTCTACGAGAAAAATACAGCAGTCGTTAGGTGTGGACTGACTGGCGAAATAACTAATCCTTTTGCTTTCGCAACCAAAGTGCAGCAAGGATCTGCCCCTCCCCTCCTCTTCCTTACTTATGTTAACAATATGGTGCTGAGAATCTACGAAATTAATGCTGATGCTCCTGATGTATACTGACGACCCAGTACTTATCTCAAGGACAAAGAAGGGCACAAAACGCAGTTTGCAGTTCTTACGGAATTCTGCAGGGAAAGAAAGCTCCTAATTCATAGTTCCAAAATGATGACAATGGTTTGCCACCCCACAGGTAAAACTTGGGTGAATATTGCAATCATAGAAGATCTCCTTCAGCAAGTGAGCCTCTATGATTATTTGAGAGTTACGTTTCAAAACAAAGTATAATGGACCATCCAACCAAACAAAAGGGAACTTACTTTTAGAAGACGTTCAGGTGCACTGCATATAATGAGATTTCAACCTGGCAACCGGCTCCCCTTAACTTTCTTTGATATTTATAAAGCCCAGTCACATTTTGCTGAGCTGTATGACAGTGAACTCTGGGCCTTTAAGGATACATCTACTTTACCTAAATATGAAAATAAGTACATTAAGGGGGTAATTCATAGAATTGGGTGCACAAGTGGCGCACGCGGCTGGCGCTCAGTGTGTGCGTGTGGCAGTCTGTGCCAGCCGCGTGCGCCAAAACGCATTTCAGCGAACAGCGTATTCATGGATTTCAACATCCATAATCAGCCGTGGTGCAGAGTGGCGCAGCGACCCCGCAGAAGCGCCAGTTACGCCTCCAATCCCGCTATGTGCGCCATGGACAGCGCACAAATCCAGTACATGGCGCAAAGGCCAGTGCACCAGCACACAGCCCCCCAAACACGAAAACGCATGAAAAACTCCCCGCGCTTGCCCCAGAACACACATACCCCGCTCGCGCTAGGCCAATAGCGTGTAAAACTTCCCGCGCACGCCCCAGAACACACGTACCCCGCTCGCGCTAGGCCAACAGCATGTAAAACTCCCCGCGGACGCCCCAGAACACACGTACCCCGCTTGCGCTAGGTCAATAGCGTGTAAAACTACCCACGCACGCCCCAGAACACACGTACCCCACTCACACTAGGCCAATAGCGTGTAAAACTACCCACGCACGCCCGAGAACACACGTACCCCGCTCGTGCTAGGCCAATAGCGTGTAAAACTCCCTGCATACGCCCCAGAACACACGTACCCCGCTTGCGTAGGCCAATAGCGTGTAAAACTACCCGCGCACGCCCCACAATACACGTACCCCGCTTGCGCCAGTGAAATCACATGTAAAACGTGGGAAAAGTCCCCCCTGTCGAGTGGGCTGCCTGCGTGGCATGCCCAGGGGTGAAGGGCTGCCTGCGGGGTATGGGGAGGGTGGATGTACTGCCTGCGGGGCATGTCCAGGGTGGATGGGCTGCCTGCCGGGCATGCCCAGGGTGGATGGTCTGCAGCGGGGTATGGGGAGGGTGGATGGGCTGCCTGAGGGGCATGCCCAGGGGTGAAGGGCTGCCTGCGGGGTATGGGGAGGGTGGATGGGCTACCTGCGTGGCATGCCCAGGGGTGAAGGGCTGCCTGCGGGGTATGGGGAGGGTGGATGGGCTGCCTGCGGGGCATGCCCAGGGATGAAGGGCGGCCTGCGGGGTATGGGGAGGATGGATGGGCTGCCTGCGCATATTCTGGGGGTGCGCGGGGGATAATCACACACGATAGCCCTTGGGGAGCGGGGTACGTGTATTCCGAGGGGTGTGCGGGGAGAATCACACGCGATACGCCTTGGCCGTGCGGGGTACCTTTATTCCGAGGGGTCCGCGGGGCGAACCACATGCGATAGGCCTTGGCCGAGCGGGGTACGTTTATTACTGGGGTGCGCGGGGAGTTTCACATGCGATAGGCCTTGGCTGAGCGGGGTACGTGTATCACTGGGTGCGTGAG
Source organism: Ambystoma mexicanum (assembly GCF_040938575.1). NCBI lineage: Eukaryota > Metazoa > Chordata > Amphibia > Caudata > Ambystomatidae > Ambystoma > Ambystoma mexicanum. The sequence goes on along the minus strand of NC_090923.1, from coordinate 587,253,538 downwards.
GAGTTTCACACACGATAGTCCTTGGCCGGGCGGGGTACGTGTATTACTGGGGTGCGTGGGGAGAATCACACGCGATACGCCTTGGCCGAGCGGGGTACGTGTATTACTGGGATGCGCGGGGAGTTTCACACGTGATAGACCTTGGCCGAGCGAGGTACGTGTATTACTGCGGTGCATGGGGATTTTCACACGTGATAGGCCTTGTGCGAGCGAGGTACGTGTATTTGGGGGGTGCATGGGGAGGTTTAAATGTGGTTTCGCTGCCACGGGAGGGGTACGTGTACTCCTGGTGTGCCCCAACGCGAATTGGCAGTGTGTGTCCTCCCAGGTGTGCCCTCTCACCCCTCCCCAGGCCCTGAAGGCGGCCCACAACACAGGGGACTAACCTGCCCCCCTGGCCATGCCCCGCAGGCAGCCCATCCACCCTGGCCATGCCACCCCACATGTCACCATGCACAAGTGAGCACCGACACATGTCCCCCTGCACCCCCACCCACCCAGCAGTGACAGGCACCTGCCATTAGGCCCCGACTCATGTCCCCATGCACCCCCACCCACCCAGCAGTGACAGACACCTGCCAGCAGGCCCCGACTCATGTCCCCCCATCCACCCACTCACCCACCCAGCAGTGACAGGCACCTGCCAAGAGGCCCGACTCATGTCCCCCTGCACCCTCACTTACCCAGCAGTGACAGGCACCTGCCAGCAGCCCCTGACTCATGTCCCCCTGAACCCCCACCCACCCAGCAGTGACAGGCACCTGCCAGCAGGCCCTGACTCTTGTCCCCCCCAACACCTCATGACGATCCACAATCATGGGCCTTATGGCCACCCAAACCACACCCCCACGCCACCCCAGTCCAAACACACAACCAGGTATGACATCCACTCCACAATGAAATCCCCATCACATGATACATCCAAAATGGCAAATATGCACATGAACATATTTCCGTCTCACCCACACAATGGGTGCATGTGATTAAGAAAACACACATTGTGACATGCATGAAACCAAAGAGAGAATACCACACATTGAAGTAGGAAATAAAAATGTATTAAATACAAATGCAAGGGAATGAAATGAAACGCACAAAAATGGAAATAAATAATGAAAAGCTGCATGTCCAAAATATAAACCAAAAATGCATGATAGCAAAATCCAAAGCAATCCAAAAACACATGTCCAAATTGTCAGTCCGGCAAAACAAATCCAAAGTGCAAAAACAATAAAAAACCATTGATCCATGGAAAAAAAATAATAAGAAGCCAAATCCATTGTGGAACTATTTACAAAGTACAAATCCAGGGTCCATCAATCATTGAAATGAAACCTATAAATAAAAACGACCTAATGAAGAACTATATACAAAAACGTGGGGCATTGTCCAAGCGCCTCAAAATAAATAAAAACAGAAAGGAAACCTAACACTAACTAACTATATACAATGACGGTGTGCAAGTCCTATGGCTCACTCTGTGATGTCCCGGGCCAGGGCAACAATGAACTCCATGTCAATGTCCCGAAGACGGGCCTCTACCCTGGCCTCGAGGTCTTGCAGGGATGCAGTCATGGCCTGTTCCAACTCCCTGCGAGTTGCCTCGAGGCACTCAGCCCGCCTCAACGCCTGGCGCATGGAGAACACCGCCCTGACCATGGTGAGCCGCGCCTCTTCTGCCCGCCGCCGCTCCGCATCTATCTGCTGGCCCAACCGCTGCCACACGGAAGACACTCCCATTCCAGGGTCCTCCTGCCCTCTGGCCGATGCCTGCCCCTCTGATGTTGATGGCCCTGAGCCATCATCGCTCCCACCTTGAGCCTGCTGCTGCTTCTGTCCATGTGCCCTGTCCGATGATGCCTGCACATCCTCCATCTGCTGGTCTCCAGTTGGTGGGGTGTCCACCCCTGCTGGACCTCCGACTTCCTACTGTGGCAGGGATGGGATCTCCACCAAGCTGGCTGTGTTGGTCGGACCAGGTCCACAGGGGGCCCTGGTGGAATCTGGGCCGGATGACGGCAGGGAGAACGACTGGCGCATAGTCTCCACAGAGGAGGAGATGGCCGCCAGAGTGCTCGACACATGTAGGAACCCTCCGACCATGGTCCCTTCCAACTGTGCCATGTTGCCACGCAGCTCTTCATGAGGGCGTGCGTGGTCCCCCCAGGAAGCACGCACTTCATCACAAATGACACGCGTGCGCAACGCAACACCAATCAGGACGGACCCCATACGGTCATGGGACTCCTTGTCCGCAGGTAGTGGAGTGCCAGCTGACGTGGGCCTCCCCCCTACCTGAGGACGGGCCTGGGACGGGGCATCCCTGCTGGTGCATGGTGGTGCAGTCACAGGGTCAGGGACAGCGACATGCACAGGCCCCTCCGGATGACCTGTGCTGCCTCCTGCCCCTGGCCCTGGACTGCACCACTTGCACCAGTGGTACTACCCCCACCAGGCCCCATGTGCAGCTCAGTAGCGGCCTCCTCCTCCTCTCTGGAGACCACCAACCTGGATGTCTCTGCACCGTCTTCCGCCATTGCAAGTCTCTGTGGGGTCTCACCCGGCCCTTCCGCTACAGCCGTAGTGGCAGACGCGGCACCAGTCACCTCGCTCCTGGATGATGGCTTGGCCTTGCGTCGCCGCCCGGTGGAGGCATCCCTGCCGCTTTGCTCCACAGCGCCGTCTCCGCCCTCTTCTTCACTCGACGCTGCGTCGAGGTAGACATAGAACACAAGAATCAGGGTACTGTACAATAGTCCCCTAGACAGGAAGCAATAACCCATGAGTGGAACTGTCAAACATCACTTCCATCCTGTCCCTCCACAACATATGGGTCAATGCAGGCAACACACATGCAGAAAAAGGCACGGCGCATGCAATCAGCATCAGCATCCATGTACAAGGGCCTCTATTGACATAAAGGTTTGGCTTCAAACTCACACGCATCGTGGCTCGTACTGATCCCATGCACACACATCACCGGAGGGTCATGCATCAGGGCTCGTACACCACAGACACAGTGGATACAAGGGTGACTAGACTGCATAAGTGAATCAACACATCGTCACGGACATGTGTCATGCATCCATGGCGTTTCAAAGTCACACACACGCTTCTCAGACACACAGACATGTACACCATACATGTACATGAGAGCAGCACCCATCTCTCACCCCCCATCCATGTCCAAGAACAGAGACAGGCATGCATTCATGTGTGCATTCCGCATGCTGCTCCCCGTGTTGCATTGAAACCCTTGCACCATCCATGTGGTTCACGCATTACTGGTCTCACATGCAGTACCATGATGTCCCTGCACACACACATCCATACATGACCTATGTAACACATACAGGCAAGTAGCTGACTACCAGCACACTGCAACATGCCCTGTTTCACACAGCAATGCATGGCCACTTACCGCTCGACTCCAGATGGGTCTTCCTTCGAAGGATCTGGATGTGGAGCGCTGGGTTTATGCGTTCCAGGACCCTCTCTGGATGTTGGTCAGGCTGACCCGGCAACCCTCTGCATCTTCTGCCTTCAAGAGGCACCGGGCCTTGTTGAGGGTCCTGGACCTGAAGTCCTCACAGCGCTTCCGGGCGTGCTTGATGTCACGGGTTGCCACCCCCTCCGCGTTGATGCCGACCACTGCGTCCTCCCAGATCCTCTCCCGTCCTTCCTTGTTGGCGTGCGATGGTGTGATGAGGGCATCATAATGCCCCAGAACTTGCTCCACCAGGATACCAACTTCCTTGTCACTGAAGCTGGTAGCCCTCCGCCTCTTTCGCTGGCGGTCGCCAGTGGTCTCTGATGGTGTTTGCCCTGACATGGCGACCCCCGAGGCAGGTGTGGGTGGGCAACTGGGTCCTGGGGCTGGGCTGTGGAGCGATGGTATCCCAGTCGGGAGTCTTCTGTTCCAGCAGGGGTGGACACAGCAACTGGACCCCTGCAGATGGCTGACGTGCAGGCACCAAATAGCAGGGCACGTGGGCAGCAGGCAGGCAGGCAGGTAGCAGCAGATGGCAGGTGGGAGCGTGATCGGGGCTCTGGGGGGCAGGAAAATGGCCTTCTGGGCAGGAGAGTGGTCTTCCGTGCGTTGTTGCATGGCCAGCTTGATAGGGAGTGATTTCGCATGTGAAAAAAGTGCATGTCAGCGTGTAATCCGAGGAAAGGCCCTTAGCACGTAAGCACGTCTGTGACGTAACACGCACAGGCGTTTCCCTCAACACGGGTGCATAGTGGATCAGCATGTGAAAAAACCACACGTCCGTGTGTGAATGCGTGCAATCCGAGGAAAAGGCCTAAGCGCGTAAGTGACATGATGCGTGCAGGCGTCACCTCAGCACGGGTAAAAGGTGAGCGTGGCCAGCAGTTCACTGTACGTGCCTTTCGTGGAGACCGACGTGTGTGTTGCTACTTCGTGTTGTTTCGCGCGCCATCACAACTTCACACCGGATCAAGGACGTATCTCTTCTTTTGGTGGGGGTATTGGCTACGCATGTTTTTCATCATCACGCTAGTCTGACGGTGAGTCGCGCATGCTATTTTTCCCACTGCGGGTGCCTCTGTATCGCGTACCCGTTTTCAAGGTCATAGTAGCCTGCGTGTCCCACGCGTATGCGTTTTTCATGTTCCTGGGTGCCACTGCATAATGCGGGAGGTTAATTCCACGCACGTAGGCTGCTGGGGTTGCGTGCACGGTTTTACTGCAGTTTTGGGGTGCCTGAGCATTGCGTGACCAGTCACTTAATCACCGGGGTCACATACAGACTTGCAGGTGTAGGGGTGCTGTTAACATCTTGCATCCCACCCCCTTCACCCCAATTGCCCAGGACAGTTGTCGTGTACACCTCCCATTGGCACTTCTCCATCAGTGCCGGCACTACTCCATCTGTGCCATGGTTGGGAGGCCACCAAAGGTGAGGGGCGCCTCAGCTGGGCATACCCCTCGTGGTGGGCATGGTCAGGGATGTGGCCGGGGTGACTAGGGAGTAGGGGGACTCCAGGGTGTCCAGGGTGGCCGCAGAGGGGGAAGAGGCAGGGGTGCGCCACTTTGGCACAATGTTGTGCCATGTGTTGGTGCAGTCATGCCACCACCCACTGTAGTTCCGGGAGATGCAGCTTCTGCATCTGGCACTGGCGCCCATGTGATCCGGCAGTCCGTTTCATCGACTGCCACGGGCTCAAGGGTAGTGGTAGCTGCAGGTGCAGCTGTGGACACCACCATCCAGGCTCAGGGTCTGCCAGCGCAGGCTGCGTTGGCACTTGAAGAGTCCATGGAAGATTTCCAACAGGTCAGGAGGAACACCGTAGGTGCACGCAGGGCTGCCCTGACCAAGACACATGTCACTGGGACACTAATGTCATCTGCTGCCCCGACCAGCCGGGTGTTGGCAAGTGCAGGGGCAGATGCAGCCAACAACACCCCGGTTGTGAGTCTACCAACCAGGACAGTCACAGTCAATGACCCAGCCACAGCGAATGTTGCTGCACAGGGTCCATTCCAGGGCACCCAGCAGCCACTGACGCAAGTTACGCCTTCGGTCGTCCTTCCACCTGCCACTCCCTTGGCTCAATCCACCGGTGCCACTGACCATACTGATCAGGGCGGCATTTGCCAGCCAAGGTCCGTGCCACTATCCAAGAGGAGGAAGGTTGCACCTGCACAACAGGCTGGGACCCCACACACAGCCACGACCTCCTGCACGTTGAGGAAGAAGCCTTTCTGTGCGCAGGAACTGGACTTCCTCGTGGACCACGTGCGGGACCACAACCGTGACATGCTAGTGGGGCCTAATTGTCAAACTACGGCTGCCCATCGTGATACCCACTGGAAGCAGGTTGCGGAACATGTGAGTGCATTTGGCCATGAGGTGTGCACGGCGCAAGAGTGCAAAAAGCGTTGGAATGACCTCAAACGCAACGCTAAGGCAAAGCGTGCCTCAAATTACAACATGACTCTGGTGACTGGCAGTGGGCCGGCACCTAAGGAGTAAGACCTCACTCCGCACAAGTCACTCGTTGCGGAGTTCATACCACCTAAATCGGTCAAAGGAGTGGGAGAGATACCGGACTTTGATGCCCAGTCCAGTGAGTGTTGCTGCGTGTTTGTCAAGGCCATGTGTGTTTTACTTGTGTGATGTGTTGTGCATGACTGCCACTACATGTCATGTGTACATGGTTCAGATGTGCAAGTAATGCAATGCTTCAGTGATGCATGGCTGCTCTGCAGGATGGTGGACATGTGGAGCAGACGGGGACTGTCCTCATCACCACACTTGCACCCTACTCACATGCTGGTCACCTGGATGCCCCTCCGGTCCATGTTCCAGCTCACTGGCCCTTCTGCATGTAGCCTGGGGTGTCCTTCCTCTCAGCACTGGGACTATGGGCCTCATTACACGGATTGCGGTAAGATACTGCCCTTACCGGCATGGCGCTATTAACGTGTCCGCCTTGGCAAGAGGACGCTAATTGCGTGCCATTACGAGTATGCGGACACGAGCATAGCGCCATGCCGATAATGACCCTACTGCCATGCCGCTAAAGTCCCCGTAAAGACTCCTAGTGGCACCGATGAAAGTGCTGATAGCACTTCCGACCTCCAGCATCACGCAAATAGCAGTGACCGCTGTTAGCGGTGACCGCTGTTAGCGGTCACCATAAAATTGCAGAAACGGAAATAGCGTCATTGCACAGGAATGGGAAAGAGCGCGGTGGCCATCTTTAAAAACACAATCCATTGCCATCCTCTGCCCCCAGGACCTGCATCCATAACAGTGCCATACCAAACCATCCAGGATCCCCTGACAATGCCCAAGGCAATTAAAAAAGGAGCAGATCAGCAGTGGAAGGAGAAATTCATTAATGAGGAGCTCATCATGCTCACGGAGACGCTTGCTGCAAACGCAAATGTTGTCTTCGCGAATGACATGCGGCGTGAGACCCTGATAAAAAAAAGGCCATCTGGGCAGAGGTTGCCCAGAAAGTCAGGGCGGTGGGCACCACCACCCGCACCGTGAAAGATTGCTGGAAGCGGTGGGACGATCCCCGCCTCTGTGTCTGCAGCATACTGGCTGTCAATCGTAACCTGCCCATGGCCACAGGAGGTGGTGGAGATTCACCTATCAAACTTAGGGAGTGGGAGGAGACCTGCGCGAGCACTATTGGTGTGGAATCCATAGAGGGAGTCGGCGACATCGAGCGTGGTGCGCCCACAACATCAGATGGAGGTGAGTGTCCACATAAAACAATGCACTGTGAAAGGTGAGGTCAAATCTGAGCCCTGAATCAGCTCAGGGATGCGGCCACAAACATACATGCACACAACCCTGCCCATGTGAGTGACACACCCCAACACACACACATGCATGCATCACCACAGACACGTGCCACCCAGACCCATGCATGAATGACCCACCCGACAGTCCCATGACCTGAATGCCCACTGATGAAGTCACAATGCATAGAACAGCATGATGAACAACATCTGCATGAAGCACGTTGACCCATCACCAATGCCATCCCCCACAGGCTCACAGACCGACAGCGATGAGCAGGACACTGCAACATATGCTCCTCCTGCCAAGAAACAAGCCAGAGCAAAGGAGCCAGGGAACACCGCCAACACATCAAGGGGCACAGGGAGGAGTGCACCCCTGCAGAGGGGCATACACAGCAAGCCACACACATCACCAAGACGTGAAGCTACGGCAGCAACAATCACTGCACCCACTGCAGTGATCCCCCCAACACAGGAACCACCCACGGAGGGCACACTGTCTGCTGCCAACAGTTCAATTGGCGAGGCAGCAGCCACCGCACCACTGTCTGATGTGGAGGACACCTGTGACTTGGGCATGCAAGAGCACAGTCCCAGCCGCCCCCAATCCAGAGAAGCAAGCCCACGGCCACCATCACTATCCAGCAGCCATGCCCAGTCTGGCGATGAAACCATGGCAGGGTGCTGGAGCCCACAGGTGCCCTCACCCGATGGCCTACCCATAGATCAAGGTGCGGCACCCACCCACGAGCAGGACACAATGGCCATGACCTGGCCACCATCAGCCAGTGGCAGGAGGAGATCACAGCGCTGGTTGGCCAGCATGTCGATGAGGCAGCCCGTCTGAGGGAGGAGTACAAGGAGAATGCAAGGGAGACGAGACAGGGCATGGAAGCCTGCACCAACAGGCTCTGTGAGGAGATGGCACAACTGAGGCAGGTCCTCACCCGCATAGCGGATGCTATGGACAGACAGTACCCCCCACCATAAGAACAACCAGGCACATCCTCCTCTGCCAGCTCAAGGCATACAAGCCCCCTGCGCCGCTCCTTGTGCACCATGAGGTGCACACCCTCCCAACCCCCTAATGGTGGTGGTGGGGATGGGAAGTAGGGCCAGCCCGATGTAGCTGGCACATGTACAGCAAGACAGCAACATTGTACCAGCCACACATGGGGGTGTAGTGGGGGAAGGGGGGAAAGGGTGTTTTGGGGGGAGGGGGGAAAGGGTATTTTGGGAGTGTTGTGGGGGTGGGGGGAAAGGGTGTTTTGGGAGTGTTGTGGGGGGAGGGGGGAAAGGGTGGTTGCATAGTTGGGGCCGTGCACCACTTCTTCTCAAAACATATTAAACACACTAGTGACAAGTTAAAACACAGGCTTGCACTCCATCATTGTGTATGTGTGTTTTATTGGGGGTCAGGGCCCATTGTGCACTTCACCACAAAACCCAGTGCACAAATACCCACACCTATCCTACAGAGTTAACCATGTGATTCAGAATATTTGGTTGATCAGATGCTGACGCACATCGCGTCCCTCCTGGGCATTGCCTCTTGCTTGACCTCCACCCCGTCTCCTCACTTCTCATCATCATCCTCATCAGGGGGTAGCATTTCAACGTCAGGGGCATTGGCACATTCCGTCTGATACACATATTGTGCAGCATGACACATGCCATGGTGATCTTGGCCACTTTCTCATGGCCATACAGGAGAGCTCCCCCCGACCTGCTGAGGCACTGGAACCGTGTCTTCAAAAGGCCAATTGTCTGCTCAATTACGACGTGGGTATGGGTATGTGCACGATTGTATTCCTCTTCGTGCCTGTTCTGTGGGTTCTGTACAGGGGTAAGGAGCCACCATGTTCACATCAAGTGCAACCCGAACATATCACACAAATCAACTTTGCATTGTGATTGGCATCCACGGATCCCAGCATGCATGGAGACGATCTGTGTAACTGCAATGTGTGAGGGTGAGCTAGACCCTGCAAGTGGACATGCACCATGCATGCCTCTGGCAGTTTTTGCTATGTCTTGGGTGAGGACAGGTCTTAGGTGTTCCTGGGCCCAGGCAAATTTGGTACCACACTGCTATTGTACTGCCATTCTGAAATTGATGTTGCCATGCTGTGAAGCCTCACTTCAGTAGTGGTCTATGGGTGTGGTTCAGTACAATGGCTACAGGTGATCCCTTTGCATGCACTCAAGGGCGCATCGCTGTAGTGATGTTGGTCAGCGCACATTTTCATTTGGCATATTGGTGCCATGTTGCTGATTTGTGTCATATGGGGTATGGTATGATGTGCAATGTGCATGTGGATAGATTGGTCATGTTTGCCATCTCGGATTGTTTTCAATGTTGTGCAGCTTCAAAATTGCCTGTGGTTTTGTTTCCGGTCCATTGTGGCCTGCCTTAGTGGGCATTGGCGTATATCTGTATGTCCATTTGTTCTACGGACGACAGTACACACCCAGTTGGAGTATGCATCTCTTCCCCCCACCCAAACACACCCAATTGGAGTATGCATTTCTCCCCCCCAATCACACCCCACATCGCGCTGCCATGTGCTTGCCCTGCTACTCACCAAGTAGCCACGAATGTTGTCCGGCATGTCGCTCCATGTAGCGTGGTATTGTTGAGTTCCGCAGGGCCATTGAATCATGGGTTGATCCAGGGTATCGGGCACAACAATGTGTGATTATCTTGTTTGAGTCACATACCATTTGGACATTGATGGAGTGGAATTGCTTTCTGTTTCGGTAGACTGCTTCATAGTGATGTGGGACCACCAATTCCACATGGGTACAGTCGATGGCCCCGATGCAACTTGGGATGCCTGCCAGTGAATAGAAGCCAGCTTTGGTGTTGGAGATCTCCTGTGCAGTCCATGACAGGGATATGTGTTCACTTGTGTGCTTCAGGAGGGCATCGAGCACCTGGGTCAGCGTGCGTGAGAATACTGGTTGTGAGATGCCATGCATCTGCCCTACTGTGTGCTGGTAGGTGCCTGTGGCCAGGAAGTGGAGCACAGTTACCACCTTCAGTAGAGGGGGATGGCAGTACGGATGTCTATGAGGCTCACAATGTCGTCATGTATCATGTCCACGATGCTGGTGATGGTATCCCGGTCCAGACGGTACAGGGCGTGTATCTGCTCAGGGGTTAGGTTGAATGGAGTGGCTCGAATCCTGGGGATTGGTGGCTGCCTCTGTGGTATTACTAGGTGCCCTGGTGGGGCTTGCTGAGACTGTCTCGCCCTCCTCTTCCTCTTGCGTCTCCTCTGTGCTGCCTGCTGTTGTTGGTGCTGCAATGCAATCATGTCCTCCTGGCCATGTAATGCTGCTAGTATTGGAACCATCTTGGTGTGGGAAGGTGTGTGGGAAGGGGTGTGGTGTGTTGCTTTTGTGCTGCCCCAGTCTCCATTGCCTCCACATGTGCTGATTGTGTCCACCTGTGGCAGGTGGGAACACTGCTCATTTCTCTTAACGGGTGGTTCACGATGCCGGTATTTGCGCCATGCCGGTATGGGCTTTTTGGGGCTATTCCATGCCGCTATTGGCATGTCCGCATGGCTTGTGATGGTGTGCTATTACCGCTATGCCGCTATTTACGGGTTGAAGGGTTGCGCGCCCGCGGACTAGCCGCTATTAGTGGCACCGTTCTTAGTGGTGCCGCTAATAGTGGTTATCCGGGTTGTAATTTGCATGGGTATTTAACAATACCAGTATTCCCTTACCGGTATCGTTAATCCCTTAACGCAATCCGTGTAATGAGGCCCTATGTCATAGCATGACTGATGTACATGTGTCCTCTGCCTGCATGCAGGTACTCCATGTAGGCATGCTCCCTTGCCCCTCCACCTCCCCTGCACCCCAATATCACCTTTGCACTGGTCTGCATCATTTTGCCGTAATGCAATGGCCTGTTCATGCGTCCTGTGTACATTCTAACTCCACCAGCCAACCTGCCAGACACATGCAGTGGGGTACATCCTTTGTACTTGATGCAGGGTGTCTCACTTGGACTGTGCAGATGTCAGATGCTCCGTAGGGACATGAGTGACCATTCATGATCCATTTGCATTCCATGCATGCCCCTGTGTGTCCTTGACTGGATGATCATTGTAGTACATGTCCAGGGTGACCTACATTTCATGGCATTTCATCAGCCTTCCCATGCCCACTGTGGCTCAGTCCTGCGTCCCACACATGTTTAGGGTGTGACAGTCTGTGTGTGTAACAGGCCTCAGTGTGTTTCAGGCCCACTGACTCTGTCCAACTGGTGTAGTGTCTTCTTCACACGTGGGTGTACTACTGAGGGTTCATCATGTGTCCTGCTTACTGTCCCATCATCATCTGCTGTGTTTTCAGTTGACTCAGATGATGCAATTGATGCTAGTCAACACTGTCTGCCAATACACAGGTCTATGGTCATCCTTTTGATACCATGCAAGGCATCCCTGCATTTCCACTTAGGGGGAGGAGTGGTTTGCTTGTAGCCATGCAACCCATTGCATGCACATTGAATGTGATGCCTGAACTTAACCTTGCACTGCCTTCACGTTTTCTGATACACATCATGAAGTACTTGTACATGTAGATAGTGAGTAACGTACAAATGTTCTGCACTGCATCGGGCCACTTCTGAGCCGTATATCACCCTTCTACATGCCTAATCACAGAAGCAATGTCAAGTTGACCTGGCATGCATGGCAGGTTCTCTTTTGTGTGTGACATGTCTGCTTCATGTGTTGGCTGTCTGTGTGATGTCTATGTGTGTGTGTGTTGTGTGCTTCTAACATGTGTAGTGATCTTTTTTCTCTCTACTTTTCAGATGATGACACAATGGAGCCAGAGGATGGTGTTGTCATGCCAGGCACAGGGTTGTTATCACTACAGCAACCCGGCACAAGTGGGGGTTGTGGGGTGGTAGACCACAAGAACCCACATGTGCTACAGACCATCTTGTCTTTGGCTGGCAATGAGTCCAGCCCAGATGACCACTCTGACGGCCATGTCGAGTTGGATGTGCATCAGGTCCAAACATCAGGGGTGAGTGATTCTGATGTGGACACTCCTCTGTCCGCGACACCTGCACTGAGGGGTCAGACAGTGGTGGGACCTCCGCCTGTGGTGGATTGGGACGCAGGGTCACCCTCCACACCAGTCGCTGATGGGCCTGGACCATCACATTGACGGGGGCATGTAGTCGTGCAGCCGCGGGCGGTGCCAACCCAATGAGGACAGCCGGTCCTTGGGTCCCACAGGTGTCAAGCCCAGCAACGCGGTGGCTGCGCGCCACCGAGGTATACTGAGTGGGAGCAAGACATGATTGCCAATTCAGAACGCCAGGGGGCAGCAATGGAAAACATCGCTATGAGCATGGAGCGTGTAGCCCAATCCGTACTACCCCCTGCTAGACAGGTGCTTCTCCAGTAGCGGGCGGCACAGTCCAACGCCCGCTCGCTCAGGCTGTGGCTGCGCCACAGGCACAGGTGCTGCCCATGGGAGGGGATAGGGCACGTGGCGAGGCAGCCCGGACCCAGCTTGTGGCTACATTTTTCACCTAAACTCCCACCCCTGCAAAGTGCACACAGGCCTGGCACATACCAGGTGATACTCGATGATGACAAAGAGACAGTCAATTGTCACAACCTTACCACCCTGAGAATGTTGCCATGGAAGTGCTACATTGTGTGCATCCCTAGCTACTAAAACATGAACAATCGTGTGTGACCAAAAGGAACACGTGCAAGGTGTGCATTAGACACCCCTGCAAAACAGGCCATCACAATCCATGGTATGTCATTCAAACCCTGCTAAACCACATCACCCTTGTTTGACACACCATGACATGGCAAGCAATAGCAAAAGGCCAACACATTACCAATGATATACGAAGTGACATGTGATAAATGTAAAATTGGCTTCACACAATGACGCCTGTCATGGAATCTGATGAAATTACTGACCAACAACCTCCCACACAAAACAAGTCATACACAAATCCATTCCAACAGTTGTAGCATGAACATATCAATCAATGCCTGTTCACATGCACATTAGTCAAGGCAAAATGCCTGCTTCTGAATACGTGTGCTGTGTGCATCTCCTCCAACACACTGCTCAGCACACAGCATAGTGACCAGCCATTGTGTCAGAGACACACCTTGAGCATCACATGAAAAGGACAAAATAAATAAATAAATAAACAATTGACACATGTACAGGATCCACAAATGGTCATAGATCATGTGCTGCAGGGACACAGTGGTCCCCAGAAGGCTAACTGTGTGCACATTTGGACATGGAAGGGTGGATGTACATGTGGTGTATTTGTATTTGTTTTATTTGTATAGCGCAGACCAGGCCCAAGGGCAACCGGGCGGATATCTTAGTAGAACATTACATTACAGGTAGTGGAACATTACATTACAATAGTAGGCATATCATAGTAGTCATATCATCATAAAAGCCACAACAGGTACACAGAGTCTACAGATGACGTTACGAATCAAGGCAATATTCAGAAGGCCCGTCCAGATAGGAAAGCGGTTTTTAATGGGATGTTGCTAACCAAAGCTTGGCTTTGTGTTTGAATTGGTTAAAGGAAGGTAGCGTTCTAATCAAGAGTGGTACGGTGTTCCAAAGCTTGGCTGCCAGGACAGGGAAGCTAGAGCCCCCAGCAGAATGAAGCTTGAATCTAGGGATCGCAAGACCTTGGGTTTGTGCAGATCTGAGTGCACGTGCTGGGGTATATTGAGTGAATCGCGAGGCTAGGTAGGAGGGGGCCTGGTGGTTAACACATTTGTATGTGAGGGCCAGTGTTTTCAGATCATAGTGCGACTGTGTGTGTCAGTAGGGACATGCACTCAATACATGCATATACAATCAAGTGACCATCAGTGTCCTCTACACATCACATGTGAACATTACCCATGTGCACACCCCAGCATGTCAAACCACACCAATCCCCTTACACCTGAAAGGTAAACACAACACAGGAACAGGCATTTACCAGCAGAACACATCATGTACATAGGACACCACAATAACAATGTCAGGGTGCCCATCACACTGTAGGCCAAGACAACTGTCCAACAACCAAACACCCTCCCTCATTCACATATCACCATGACCTACTGAACAACTGTGTCTGGGGTATGTAGCCTTCTTCCTTGAAGTCTACCTGGCCACAGGATCACCCTACCCCTTTGTCTCCATCTTACACCTTGCATGTAAATAGTGTCCAGCACCCTCAGAGGCCACCTTGACTGGCAAAAATACCAAATCAAAGACACTCAAAGGAGCCAAACACACAAGCCAGGCAAAAAGCCTGTAGGCAGCAAAAAACACTTGAAGAGTCTCCAGTAGATGACTTGAAGTAGCAGTAAATTTCAAAGCACATGTACAAGCACAATGATGGAACAACGAAGTTAGCACACTTAAACAATGCTACAACAGGATGTGTACCATGTTTGGTACATAATATACAATGATGCAGCACCAACTGATGGGTAGTGTCACAGCTCCGGTGTCCACGCGCAGGAGTGGCACGAACCAACCACCCCCTCCGTGGTCTGGGCACCTGCAAGGTCGAACTTACACAGGCCTCTGAGACCACGGTGGGGAAGGAGGGTCAGGGATATGTTGACTGGACAGGCATTTGTATTCTGGATAACCGGAAAGAGCGGCAGGAGAGGGGAGTTGGATTGTCAAGGGAAAGTAGGGAAAACACAAAAATCTACTATTCACAATAACACATACTCAATCAGATAAAGCATGTACATCATGCACATTGTACCAAATGACTCAAATGGAAGTCAAAGAGAGACTTATCTCTGGGGTGAGTGCTGGCCTCCTGCCTGCGCACTCTCAGGTCCGGTAACAGGAGCAATTCAATGCTGCTAAGATAGTAAGAGTTACTAATCTGTGTGTGTCCATAACACACACACACACCACCATACATGCCCCAAAGCAAGTAAATCCTCCACAAACAAACACTCTTGTCTGCTGCTTAGTACCCATATGTAAGACTCCCCCCGTGATGGTTCATACACTGTCAATGCAGTAAGTCAGGCGCACGTGGGCACGTGGCAAATGGAAGACCAATGTGTCAAGATTCACACATAATGCAATGATCCCTGGGTAAGCAGCTACAAGCATATAGCGAGGTACGACTTCAGTACAAGTAGTGTTCTGGCATCCCCCAAATAAAAGAGGTAGTGCATGTGTCAATTTGAACATGCAAATGATATGCACTGCACACCAGTCTGTCCCTCGCTGGGTGTCCCTGTGCGCATCTCTATTTTTTCAGGCTTTGAACGCTAATGGGCTTATACATCTGCTTCAATGGAGCATGGTGGACTGGAGTATATGTGCGACAGCCCCTGCATGTGCCCGAGACAACTTGGAAAGCAACTTGCCATGTGTCCACCAACTCATTTTAGCTGTACTGTGCGCTTCAACACCAATAACTATCCAAGCTCACCGTCAGTGGCGTTACTTAGCATGCATGTGCAACAGGCTTGGTGGAAGGTTGGCTGTGGTGTGTGCCCCTTGTGCTGCTCACCTTGCATGGAGTTCCGGGAAACACGTCTGCTTCTGTTGGATGTATGAGCACAAGCCCTCTGGCACTGCTAGCGCACACATGCGCATGTCTGCACCACGAAACGTGGCCAGCTGCCAGACGTACACTGGCCCATGTCTGCCGGAAAAGGTGGTCTGCAGGCTCATTCTCCTGCAGAAAGGTCACAAAACACAAAATTAATGCAGGAAAGACACCTGTGTGTGTCTCTTCATGCTGGTTGTGACTGGACCATGTCAGAGACGTACATCAGATTCCATCCCATCATCAGTGTGACTTTGACAGGCAAAGGGTGGCGGACACTCTCTACAGCATGAAGTGCATCAAGCACATGTACAGTAAAGAAAATAAACATACAACACAATGGGCCTCATTACACGGAAGGCGATAACCATGGCGCTATTAGTGCCATGGTTGCCGCCGGTATTTTACTGAGTCCGCCATGGTGAATGGCGTAATTACCGCCCTATTCCAAGGTGTGTGGGGGCGGTAATTCCCCATTCACCATGGCTCTTCCCCATTCCCATTTTTGCCCCATAGGGCTCAATGGGAATGGGGAAGGCGGTAATTACAGTACCGCACATTGCGGTACCGTAATTACCTCCAAGGTCCCTTTGCGGGTCCCGTCCTTAACAGCTGGTAAAACCAGCCGTTAAGGTAGGGACCCACAAAGGGATCTCGTAGTAAGGCGGTAAGGGTTTACCGGCCCTCGTACCCTTACCGGTACCAGTAAGCCCTTACTGCCATCCATGTAATGAGGCCCAATGTATAGCAATTAATGGACACCTCATTCCTGAAACCACCCATTTCTAATGCTGAAATGCCGTCGATAAGACCCCTACAATCCCCACTAGGGGTGTTAACACAAGTAGTACAGCAGCAGACAGGCCACAGATATGACAGTCCAAAGCCCTTGTGAAATAGACTGTAACACCGAACCATCCTTGTGAGCCCATGGATAAGGGAAGCAGGAGTGGCCAATGTGAGTCAGGACCCCAAGCTGCAAACACATACACGTGACAAGCTTGAAGGGCCCAGCTGGAAAAGACAGTGGATGCTTTCAAAAGCCACAAAGCACCACACCGTCACATGAAAGCACAATAGACAAGCAATTTTAAACTATACTAACTATTTACACTAACTATAAAAAACCTACATTAACTAATTAAACTAACTATCAAATCGAATGTTAACTAACTGAACTAAAAAGAAAAATCAAAAAATGGCCACATATGACCGGGGCGGGAGGCACCCAGGAGGTTGGAGGTACAGGGTGCAGCTCAACACCCACATGCAATGATGATGGTGAGGAAAAAAACCTCCATGGGCTCAACGCCTGCACAGCCCTGCTGTGTGGGAGATACCTCGTCGTCCGAGTCTGGCTCATCCTGAAAAGGAGGACATGGCAGAGGAGCCTGACCACGCCTAGCCGCAGCTTGCCCCTCGTCGGCAGCAAGTCTGCCGGACGGGTGAGCCTGGTTCTGTGCAGCGATGACACGTAGGTTTGCATGCAGAACCACCCGTGATACGCGTGCTTCCTCTTGCAAGGTAACACGTGTAACACAGAGTTCTTCCTGCAAGGCCTGGCTTGACAACTGATGCACCTCCCGGCAAGCACGTAGCTCAGCCGAGATGGTACGCTCAAGCTGCTCAAACCTCTCCTCTGACCGCGCCCTCTGGGACATCAAGAGGACACCCAGAGTGGATCTGAGGGACTCATACTCAGCCCTCAGGGCCTCCATGTGTGCCTCTGCATGAGCAGCAATTGCTTGATGCAAATACAACATTTCAGCCTGGCGTGCCCTGTCTGAGGCCGCCACCAATAGGTGGTGATCTGACTATTCCAAATTTTGACCCACAGAAGTAGAGTCTGACATCCATTTTCTCTTGTACTGCCCTATGCAGTGGGCCCTGAGGAACAGGTGGTTATATCCTATCTTCCACAAATATTTGTCATGAAGTGATACACATGTTTAACACATGTTTAATGTAAAATGGCATGCCATGAGGATGTGATATTTGCGGTGTTTAGCTTTCTTTCTAGGGTATACTCATTTAAAACGTTGTAGACCTTCTGGATTTAGTTATTATTTGAATTGAAGTACTGTAAGAAGATTGTATGTATTTGGATGAAATGCTTTTAGATTTCAAGGAATAGAATCATTGTTTTAATAATTGCATGGACTGTTGTTAATTGTGTTGTGACGCTTTTATCTGACTTGCCCAAAATAAGGTTTTTCTAATTCTGACAAAAAGATTCTAGCAAAAAAAGCATACAGTAACCTTACTTAAAGTATAACATACTACAAAACTATCTGATGGAAAGTTTGCCCACACTTTTATCAGATACAACAGAGTTACTAAGACATTCAATTGTATTACTTGATGAAAACACACAAAAATTCTCATCATCAATACTATTTCTCTGTCTATCACTGGGCATCAAAAATGTTCCCTGATATAGTATCTAAATTGACCCTCATTAACAAAAGCTATCACCTCATCGCTTGTGGAGGAACCAGTGTTCATCACTTAAGAATACCTAAATCACCCCTGAAATCTCTCCTTTTTTGATTTATGCTCTTTTCATCTTTGATTCAGTCATCCTTTTTCCATAGGTCCCCACCACATGACAAATCCAGGTGCTGGTAACCATGATTGACAATCAGCAACCAGGGCCTGGCCCTCTGGGACATACATCATGATGAAATACAATTCTGCTAAATCTGCCAACCACCTGGGAATCTAGGGTCAAGCAATGCCTAAACTGTGTCTTTTAACACAAACACCACAGGCTCGAGGTCTGTATGAACAACATACACGTTGCCTCACATGCGCATCTTGAAATACTTGGAGGCAAAATCTCTATCAACTCCTTGACTTCCAGCTCCCAGCCCCCTGCAAAGTCTTAGAAGTAAAAGTATGCAATCCGACCCTCCTGTAATTAATAAACGTGATTGCTTGCATCCACTGCTAACACAAAAGAACATTTAAGATGTGCAGTGGCAGAGCCTCACTAGCATACTCCTTTAACTTGCAAAAGTCAAATTGACATTTACTCAACTGGACTATTAGTATTTTAAGCAAATCTCTCAACATGTTGTTGTTCTATGAGAAATCTGGAATTATATTAGTGTAGTATTTCTTCAGACAAGTGGCACAACTGACATTGTACTTGATTTAATTGCCACATTTTATCTCTCAACTCACATATGGGCCTGATCCCCTCGCTACATCCCAAATCTGTCACACAGCATATCTTGATCTAACACATCACCAATGTTATAGTACAGTCTTATAGACCGAGGGAGGGGTTGTTATCGTGGGGAAATGACCTGCCACCAAGTTATGACCCGAAGCAAAGCTGTGGGCCATATGTTGTGAAAGGGTTACTATCCCAAGCGATAACGACTCCTCCTGAGGTCTAAAGGGCTATTAGCATATGTTGCTAATAGCATTAAAGGTGTTGGAGTTGTGGGTAGGTAAAACATGGTACTATAATAGAGAGTAAACTACGCAAAACTTGTTATTAAATAATTTGTGTTTTTATTTTATGATATTTAAATACATAAGTTGTTTATATAAGGTAAGTATTTTAATTCTAAATTTGGCTTAACTGGAATAGTTTTAGCAGGAGCTTGTATTAGTTGCAATGTTAAAAGTTAACAGATTTTCTTTACAAAAAGTCAAAGCATTATTCCATGTTTTAGCTTTCACTTTAGTGTGTTAAGTTAGATTGCATTGCTATGTTAAAAGAAATCTTGCTTGGAAATTGCATCGCTATTTTCCTGTTGATTCGCTCGCTGCTTCTGAAGTTGGAATGTTAGGAAATGTAGTCAATACCAGTCGTGTCGCAAATTCTGACTGCTTGAGAGGTCAATAACAATTTTACATGTGCTAATTAAATTTATGGTCCTAAAGATCCAAACACTGGCTGTACATTTTTCCATGCTCTGTTATTTTGTACCACCATCATCTTAAAAGGGGCTGACTGCCTAGATTTCACAGTAATGCCTGTAGGTGATCCTCTGAAAGACTGCAGACAGCAAAAGGCTTTGTAGATATCTGCAGGCTCTCAAATCAGTGACCTACAGTGACTAGGCTACAAGCGAATTTGTTGATAAGAAAAGTCGAGTATAATGAAACACACAAGCAGACATTTACAAGCATTGAGCAATCATTTAAGATTAGATAAAGCCCTAAAGATACGTAGTGTTGGAGCCTAATTTATCTCCTCAATTATAACAGCAGACTCATACCACATAGTAATGGTACATTGTATACATTGTAAAATATCTGTTTTATTTATTAGTGAGATACGTTAATGGCAAGCCTGTCATTTGGGGGCAGTCTAGATTTACACCTGGTTTGTTGGATAGACCCATCTTTGCCACCTTCGGATGTTTGAATACATTTCTCTTAACTTTGATACTACTGCCACATAGTAAGACCACATTAGATCCTACTCTACTGTAACCTTAAGAAGCTATTTATACGGTGAAACGTATTCTGGGAATAAGAGTAAAACACGATAATCTGGTAAAATAGCTCAGTAGGTTGAGCACTAGCTGCTGCGATCTGTGTGGTATCTGCTGGTCGTAGGTTCGAATCCCAGCAAAGCCAACGCAGCCTGTGATCCTTTTGAGGTTGATAAATGAGTACCAACTTCAGATGGGTGATATTGCAGGGTGCAAAATGTGCACTTGCTGCTAGCCATTGGCTACTGATAATTGACTCTTTGCAAGAAAGAGATGGTTTTCTGTGTGTATTTATGTACAGTCGGTGGCTGTTTATGATTGGCTAGTAGCTTGCAAGTTGAAATACTTACACTGATATTATATGTAATATGTAAAAGCGATTTGGCAAAAGAGTTATGTAAATAACACATCATTATCATTAAAACATATACATGGATAGAGAAATAGAAAAAAAAGAAATATAGACTATGCATGACTTGAAACTAGAAAAAAATGACAATAACAAATGTGAAAATTATATTATAGGAGAAAATCCATTCCCAACGGGAAAAGAGCAAAACAATTGTAGAACATATAGTTTTACAAAGGTAGCGGGCGCCCCTCTCTCGCAAGAACAGACATGATAACCTGTTCAGTGGTTATTAACCACTTGAGAGTTCGCAGCCACTGCTTTTACTCACTGTGCCTTTCACAGATGGGAAATATTCATTTGCATATCAGTCTTTGTCCTGCCCAGGGGCAGTCCAGCACCGAAATACAATGGCAATTCCAATCTGAACGAGAGTACCACCAGCAACCCCATACACGTGTTTCACCCTTGTTGGGGATCATCAGTGAGGTGAAGCTGATGCCTCTCTAAGCACAGTGAGAGGGAGACCACGTCTGGTTGCCCCCAGGAGACCTAGGGTTACCAATCCCAGGTTCCTTAACAAATAGTTTTACAAAGGTAGCGGGCGCCCCTCTCTCGCAAGAACAGACATGATAACCTGTTCAGTGGTTATTAACCACTTGAGAGTTCGCAGCCACTGCTTTTACTCACTGTGCCTTTCACAGATGGGAAATATTCATTTGCATATCAGTCTTTGTCCTGCCCAGGGGCAGTCCAGCACCGAAATACAATGGCAATTCCAATCTGAACGAGAGTACCACCTGCAACCCCATACACGTGTTTCACCCTTGTTGGGGATCATCAGTGAGGTGAAGCTGATGCCTCTCTAAGCACAGTGAGAGGGAGACCACGTCTGGTTGCCCCCAGGAGACCTAGGGTTACCAATCCCAGGTTCCTTAACAAATAGTTTTACAAAGGTAGCGGGCGCCCCTCTCTCGCAAGAGGTTTGTTAAGGAACCTGGGATTGGTAACCCTAGGTCTCCTGGGGGCAACCAGACGTGGTCTCCCTCTCACTGTGCTTAGAGAGGCATCAGCTTCACCTCACTGATGATCCCCAACAAGGGTGAAACACGTGTATGGGGTTGCTGGTGGTACTCTCGTTCAAATTGGAGTTGCCATTGTATTTCGGTGCTGGACTGCCCCTGGGCAGGACAAAGACTGATATGCAAATGGATATTTCCCATCTGTGAAAGGCACAGTGAGTAAAAGCAGTGGCTGCGAACTCTCAAGTGGTTAATAACCACTGAACAGGTTATCATGTCTGTTCTTGCGAGAGAGGGGCGCCCGCTACCTTTGTAAAACTATTTGTTAAGGAACCTGGGATTGGTAACCCTAGGTCTCCTGGGGGCAACCAGACGTGGTCTCCCTCTCACTGTGCTTAGAGAGGCATCAGCTTCACCTCACTGATGATCCCCAACAAGGGTGAAACACGTGTATGGGGTTGCTGGTGGTACTCTCGTTCAGATTGGAGTTGCCATTGTATTTCGGTGCTGGACTGCCCCTGGGCAGGACAAAGACTGATATGCAAATGGATATTTCCCATCTGTGAAAGGCACAGTGAGTAAAAGCAGTGGCTGCGAACTCTCAAGTGGTTAATAACCACTGAACAGGTTATCATGTCTGTTCTTGCGAGAGAGGGGCGCCCGCTACCTTTGTAAAACTATTTGTTAAGGAACCTGGGATTGGTAACCCTAGGTCTCCTGGGGGCAACCAGACGTGGTCTCCCTCTCACTGTGCTTAGAGAGGCATCAGCTTCACCTCACTGATGATCCCCAACAAGGGTGAAACACGTGTATGGGGTTGCTGGTGGTACTCTCGTTCAGATTGGAGTTGCCATTGTATTTCGGTGCTGGACTGCCCCTGGGCAGGACAAAGACTGATATGCAAATGGATATTTCCCATCTGTGAAAGGCACAGTGAGTAAAAGCAGTGGCTGCGAACTCTCAAGTGGTTAATAACCACTGAACAGGTTATCATGTCTGTTCTTGCGAGAGAGGGGCGCCCGCTACCTTTGTAAAACTATTTGTTAAGGAACCTGGGATTGGTAACCCTAGGTCTCCTGGGGGCAACCAGACGTGGTCTCCCTCTCACTGTGCTTAGAGAGGCATCAGCTTCACCTCACTGATGATCCCCAACAAGGGTGAAACACGTGTATGGGGTTGCTGGTGGTACTCTCGTTCAGATTGGAGTTGCCATTGTATTTCGGTGCTGGACTGCCCCTGGGCAGGACAAAGACTGATATGCAAATGGATATTTCCCATCTGTGAAAGGCACAGTGAGTAAAAGCAGTGGCTGCGAACTCTCAAGTGGTTAATAACCACTGAACAGGTTATCATGTCTGTTCTTGCGAGAGAGGGGCGCCCGCTACCTTTGTAAAACTATTTGTTAAGGAACCTGGGATTGGTAACCCTAGGTCTCCTGGGGGCAACCAGACGTGGTCTCCCTCTCACTGTGCTTAGAGAGGCATCAGCTTCACCTCACTGATGATCCCCAACAAGGGTGAAACACGTGTATGGGGTTGCTGGTGGTACTCTCGTTCAGATTGGAGTTGCCATTGTATTTCGGTGCTGGACTGCCCCTGGGCAGGACAAAGACTGATATGCAAATGGATATTTCCCATCTGTGAAAGGCACAGTGAGTAAAAGCAGTGGCTGCGAACTCTCAAGTGGTTAATAACCACTGAACAGGTTATCATGTCTGTTCTTGCGAGAGAGGGGCGCCCGCTACCTTTGTAAAACCAATTGTAGAACATGACTTGATATTAGGAAAACGATCTCAAATCCTATGGATTATGTGTAAATAAGACAACAACAAGCTGGCAGAGAAACAAGGCAAGAAAGAATATGAAAATCGCATGATGTGAGAAAGTCCGATTCATACAACTAGAATATGTTCTTAAGCACCAGAACTACCATGGCACATGTATAATATGCTACAACCTGAATAATGAAAACATCTGTAAACAATTTTTGAAATATGTCCTACACAAAAATGATTGAGTATTTGCCCCCATTTTTCAAAGGAGGTTATAAAAATAATATCCACTTGCGCAGTGTTAAGCATTCTTTACATTTTTTCTTTTGTTGGATGTTAGGTGTACCCACTGCTACCTCTGGCAATTGCCTTGCAATCCCTGACACGGCCCTTTTGATCCCTAGTCCAGGATTTTGATCGGGCAGTGCCAAACCGAAACAAAAGAGGGCTTTGATGAAAGTCCTGTTAACTGTTGGTATTTTAATTTATTTGAATTCAATTATTGGTCTATTTATAAGGCACCATCTGCAAATGCAGCTGCTTCATAGCACCCAGAGGACCGGGAGGTGTGGAGCTCGGGGAGGAGTACGTTTTAGTTTGGTCCGTCAACAATATGGTATTTCTGGATCAGTTAAGTGCTGGGGAGGGGAATAGTGAGTAGTGTAAAGGTCATGTACGTGGTAAACAATGGTAATGAAGAAACAAATAAGCTCAGCTTCAAATAACAGCAGTACATGGGGTGTCTTGTAGTGTGTGTGCAAAGTCCTAACGTATAGCCTGACTGGCCTCGTTAGGAAAGATAGATTCTCAAGCTACAAATGTCAATGCTCACGTACAGCGCTGGTCTCGAGTACACTTAAAGATCAATGGTAAGGGTCAATGGACTTGTTAATAAAGGAGGCCTTTATACCTGTACTAATATGAAGGTCCTTTTCTTTTTTCTTTAGGGTGATTGGAAAATTGTTCCATATTCCAGCTTCTACAGTGTCTAACGATGAACTCCATGCTTCCTCTTTAAATCGCAAATGATAAGTGTCTCAGAGCTTGCTGATCTTCGGAGCCTGGTTGGACAGCATTTCTTGATTTTTATCTTCAGGTGGTATAACCCAAAAATCACAATATGCACAATGGATAAGCATGAGGTGGTCCCTGGGCCTCAACCTTAAGATCAACCAAGTTGCTTCATTTGAAATTAGTTGAGTTTGATGCATGAGGCCTTTTAAATCAAGGTATATTCTGTTTTAATCATCTAACCTCAACAACACGGTAGTTCTCTTCACTGTAATATGCAGGTGATTGGAAGTGTGATGTTCTTATAAGAGCTTGTAAAAAAAAAAGAACACGGTTACGCCCATGGGCGGAAAGGCGGATAAGGGAACTATACCCACCCTCTTCCAAAAAGCAACCCCTAAACCTAACAACAAGAGCTTGCTAATTGGGGGATAAGAAGAGTGGACCAGCGAAGCCCACCCCCAGGTATTTTGCTTGTGATACTGGGGTATGGAGGCAAACACATGATGTGCGGTCAGGGGAATGGAAGAGGTGCCAGAACTGAGGAGGAGTCTGTTTAAATAATCTCATTCTTGGAGACATTCTAGCAGAGAGTATTATCAATCGTCCAGTTCTGGATATGAGTGAGGCAAGAGGAGATGAGCCGCATGACAGCTGCTGGTCCATTCAGTCTTAGGATAGTTTAAGTGTCATCCTTAGACCTTTGAACGGAACAAGAAAGAGAAGCAAAGAGGTCAGCAAGAGGGTTAGGGTTGACATTAAAGAGCTGTGGGGCAGGACTGGACTCTGAATGACTCTTCAGTTTGGGAGCAGGAGCTGAAAAGGGAGGAGCCAGATCATTCTTATCTAAGTAGGTGATCCATTTGAGAGAGATGCCATCAATTCCAAAATAAGTTTGGCATTGATGGCGTAGACGTGGCGTGGAAAAGTGGTCCTTCGTGGAGTCTGTAAGTCTGTGAGTCTTTCTATAGTGGCTATTGGTCAGAGGAGGAGCCGGCAGCCTTAGCAACCTGCAATTGCTACTTGAACTCACTCCCAGCACGGAGAAGTGGCATGGAAAAGCGGTCCTTCCACTTGTGCGCAGGAGTGAGTGGGAGCATTAATCTTTGACTCTCATAGTGACTAAGTAAACCGGACCAGCACCGTGATCAAGAGTGTGCGGTAAGCGTCATAACTGACTGTTTCAGTGAAGCCGTCGGGAGACTGCAGAGGTGTTCCCTCTTGGATCCTGCTTACACACTTATCGCATTGCATTCATCAGTTTTTCACCAGTGATTTCTTCAATTATCTACAAATATTGTGATTACCTTACGACCTGACTTTCACGTTCCCTCTGACATAAAAGTATATGTGATATGGTTGGCATGGTGAAATCAAAAGCAAGGAAATCACATTACAATTTAAGGAGGGGAAACACAAGTAAAGAAGGCAGTATGCCTAATGCAAAAAAGAACACGGTTACGCCCATGGGCGGGAAGGCGGATAAGGGAACTATACCCACCCTCTTCCAAAAAGCAACCCCTAAACCTAACAACAAGAACTGTTGCCCTGACGGAGAGCCCTTGGCACCCAATGCTAATGGGAGCCAGGCTTTGGATATATTCAATTATGATGATATCGATAACAACTCCCTGTTGGACCTTTGTCTCTCTATCCAAAGATCCATGGCATCTACTGCAAGAGATATTTCTCGGGTGAATAAGGGCACATTGGTAATTGAAGCACAGGTTTTAAATGCAGAGAATAGCGCACCAGCAGGATTGATGAAGATACAGGAACCTGAAGCAAGAAAGAGTGCATTACATAACCCTCCACTGCCATCAAACCCCGCAAGCAGTCCCTTATTAACTCCTGACGTGGGTCGACTATCTGCCTCTCCAAACCTGTCAATTGATGTGGAAGGTTCTGGGCCCCTGGACGAGTCTAGGCCTAGCGAACTGTCCCTGGCTAATTTAACCTCAATTACTGATTTACAGACCTCTGTAGGAGCTATGCAGTTTGCTCTCAAAATATTATTGAAGCTAGGTGGGAGAATTCATGTTCATACTGTTCTCCACCTGGGACTACCAGATCCTAGAATTATACAGGAGATAGAACTCCCTGTACATAAATTGCCCGGAATTGAGCTGGATGCAAGTGCCCTTCAGGTAAAAGATGAAGCAAAATCTGGCCCCAGTGAGAATTCTGCTATCTTCTTTTCAGCGGCGTTTGGCTAGCGTGCGGCGAATGAGAAGGTGCCAGTGATCATAGCATCTCCATAACCAGCAACAGCTGTTCCACTAATAAAATTGAAAAAAGCAAGGAGAAGAGCACGGAAATCCAAGCAACGCCAAACCAAACCAAACCAGCAGGGACCCTGACTAGTTGGATACTCCCCGAAAAAGCTAACGTGATCTCATATGCTAGCAATAGTGATCAAGAATCAACTTCATCCATTTATACTGACAGTGAAACTAACAAATACTCCACCCCCCGAAGGAGGCCCAAATCTCAGACCCAGGAATGCTCTCCGTGTGAAGAGCCTGCTGGTGATATTACCCATAAGGAGAACAAAATCTGCACCATCAAAAACTTGAATCAAAAGAAAAGGGACAAATGGCTGACGAGATCTGAGGTGTTAGCTAAACTACACCTCATACCTCAACTGCGTGTGATACGATCTGAAGACTTTTCCTTTATGGAACCGCTTAGGGTTTGTAACCCTAATGTTTCGGCACTTCATTGTACAGTGTTGGCAATAGCACAATTGATCGGTACACATAAGAATAGCCTAATGCAAGTTGGGGTTGGGGTGGACGTCAACAGAGAAGATGAAGACCAATCACTTCCTTGTAAACCCAAACCAGTGATTAACAATAAGTCTGACAAGCCGGTTCTCCCTACCGGAAAGAATGTACAGATGAGTGACATCCAAAACACCTTGAAATAGTTAGCAAACTGTCTTCCGATTATCTTACAGAAACCCTGAGCTTGCTCCCTGTTAACTTGGAACACGCGTGGGTTTAACCATCTCCTTACCACTGATAGATCTTTATCCCTCATTGACAAACGAACATTATTTCTATTGCAAGAGATCTGGTTGCCCGCACCTATAACCATGGATGGCTATACTTTGTTTCATACTCCGGCTAAGAAGGGGGCTCGTGGATGACCTTATGGGGGTCTCTTAGTTGAGGCCTCTAATTCCATACCAAGCAGAAAGATTGCAACCCTCTACGAAGATCATATTAGTGCGGTTGAAATTAACATAATGGTGAAACAGATCTGGGAAAAAATGCTAATGGTTAATGTGTACAATCCCCCCGGGGCCAACCACAGAGAATTGATACAGGAGCCACTGCACGAGTTGATACGCCAATGGAAACATAACACCAAGTGCCACCATGTTATCTTTGCGGGAGACCTCAACTGCCATATCAAAGGGGAGGGGGGAACTGCCAATAATGTCTGTCTACATCAATATAGCCTTTCGGAAAATAAATCTGAGGATGCAGAGCGTGAATGCTGGCGGAGCTTTTTCAAGTGCTGGGAGCTCGAAATAATTAATGGTCGTACCAGGAGTGACAAGCCTGGTAGGAGTACTTGGCATAATGGCTCCCATCGGAGCACTATAGATTACATATACACAAGTGCTGAGGTTGCATCTATTGGCAGCGATATGAAAGTGTCTGGAAGTGTGTGGAGTGACTATAACCCACTGATCATGATTTTAAACATAATGGGCCTCATTACAACAGTGGCGGTAAGGCAACATGTCGCCACATTACGAGTTCTGCTCGCGGGGGTTGCTCTGCACGCCTGGTCAGACCAGACGTGCAGAGTGGCACCCGCGAGCAGAACAGGATGGTAGCAACGGTACCATTATGAACGGTAACGCTGCTACCATCCTCCCCATTCCCATTGAGCCCTATGGTGGCTCAAATGGGAATGGGGAGTACCGGCTCCGGGTCGCGCAAAAGGGAAATTACCAGGCCCTCCAAGGTCAGAATGGCCCGGTAATTCCCCTTTCATGGGACCCGGAGCCGGACCCGAGTTTGGGGGTAGCCATGCCCTTATAAAGGGCATGTCTACCTCCAACCTCGCAATGAGGCCCAATGCATCTAGCCCTTGAGAAAATGAATATTAGGGTGATAAGTGTAAATCATGCCGCAAATCGAATAATTTGGTCTGGAAAGACTATTGAGAAGGCAGTCAAAGCAACAGGTCAGTGGAATATTAGCCACACACGCAACTTCAGCCGTATGGTACCTGAGGAAATTGAAACATGGATAACTTCTTTCTCGGGTGAGCATGCCACGTGTAGAATCCCCTTGGTATCTAAGGAATCAGCTACTATACTCTCCTTTGATAAGGAGGTGCGGGATGCCAAACGAAAACTCAGGGGGGATATTCGTAAGCTGAGAGCTACCAGTTACTCCCTAGTGGTAACTTACAATAATATCAGGAAGCTAAAAAATAAATATTGTGCCTGGTTAAAACTTCGTAAAAGATTCCAAAAGCATGAAAGATGGCGACATACAGTAAATACTCTCTGTTCTAGAAATACTCGAAACATCTGGGCACTGCTGGGGGAGGCTAAGGGGGGCAGAAGAACCCTGATGATTAATACCATAGGTGCACAAGAATGGCATTGCGCCAATTCCGGCTCTAGAGACGAGTGGTACCCATCAAATCACTCCTCCGTTTACTGTCACAGTAGATGACCTCTTAATTAAAATCAGCAAATTAAAAGCATTCCGTGCTCTGGGTCCTAATGGCCTGTCTAATGTGGTTATAAAAAACAACCCGCAATTCTGGGCGAGTCCCATGAAAATATTGTTCGAGAAAGTGCTGGCCGACAGTAGAATACCCGAATCGTGGCAAGCGGCCATCCTTATACCAGTGTTTAAAAAAGGTAATAAAACATACCCAGCCAGCTATCACCTACTTTCTATGCTCGATAGCACTGGTAAAATATTTGCTTCCCTACTTCTAAAAGAACTTCAAGTCTGGGCGGACAAGGCTGGGGTTCTTGACTATTTTCAGAGTGGCTTTAGGGCGGGGTTCAACTGCTCACAATCTGCTCATTATGGACTCCCTTCGGAGCAAAGAATTACAACCTAATTGTCCCCCGCTCTATGCCCTATATATCAACTTTAGGGCGGCATTCGATTCAGTCAACAGGCGAAAATTATGTCACAAACTTAAAAGCTGGTCGTGCCCACCCGGCATTGTCCATTACCTGGAACTACTCCATACAAATACCACAGTACAGCTTAGATTAGACAACAGAGGCAGTATGACTCGATCAATCATATAGATGAGAGGCGTAAAGCAGGGGTGTGCCACCGCCCCACTGCTCTACAACCTATTTGTGTCTGATATCCCGGAACACCTCCAGGGAATTGGTAATTGCCCTCCTAAAGTAGGCACGAATCACTGCATTATCTTGGCCTACGCCAATGACCTTGTATTACTCGATCACACTTTCAGCGGTTACTTAGATCGGCAGAAAGGCTCTGGCAATATGCAGAAGCAAATGAGTTGGTCATTAACCACAACAAGCCCAAATTAATCCTATTTACATCTGGTAAGGTGGCACGACCCTGCATGCACCTAGGCATAGTGGAAATTAAGTACACTCACTCCTATAATATCTTGGAGTTTGACAGTGAAGGCAATTATCTCTTGTGTATGCAAGCACGTAAAGTGAAAGCGGCACAATTAACCGCTTTGATACACAAGTTTACGCGTGACCAGAGTGGGTATTCTATCCGGGGTGCGCGGCAACTTTATAGCCAATGTTTTGTGCCTATAATTACTTACGGTCTGGAATCCCTGATAAATATGAATCTGGGGTGGTTGCAGATCTTGGAGGGAAAATTCTGGAGGCGCATTTTGGGACTCCCACAATGTACACCTATGGCCATCCTGAGACTGGAGCTAGGGATCATTTCCCTTAAGGCAATTGGGCTTCGAAAAAGGATGGAGTTATACATTAAAATCCAGAACAACCTCTCTAATCCCTTACTAATGTGTGTAAAGGAGGATATCGGAGCCACTAAGCAGTCTAAACTAGAGAAAGAAATTGACATTTTGTGCGAAACAATAGACTGGTCTCCGCGGTTGGGACACAAAAACAAATGCATATTCTACCATTTACACAGGAGCCTCTATCAGTGGGATTGACAGAGCAATTGTGCACATCTGGCAAGCCTAAAAAACTATAAGTTAGTTATATTCGTCTTGCACACATTCAAACAAGCCCAAAAGTATTTAATTATGTGCCCCTCTGCAGCTCTGGGGCGATTTGTTCTGTTGAAGCGTATTAACCATTTGCCTTCACTTGAGACTGTAGGACCGTAACAGGCACCTCCTGTATCATTAAGGCATTGTAGAATATGTGGGATTCTAACTGTCCCAGACACAGCGGGACACATATTAACTCAAGGCCCGATGTTGAACTCCAGCTACATCAAATATTTGGGGGAATTTATCCGCTGCCCCGAATATGTCAGGGAGATTGAGTTCTGGCATCAGTGTATTAACACACTAAACCCCAGGTTACACCTAGCCCTCTTTAGAATATGGCTTGATGCAGAAAAACTAATGATCCCTAAGGGGTTGTAAGTGTACCCTTTCTACTTCTGAAGAGAGTGGCAACTGTAGATCAATGCAATGAAACATAAACACTGTTGTTTGGAATGGTAATTGAGTGGTATCTCATAGTGGCATTGACCTTGGTTTTGATTGCAAAGGGATTCGATCTCTAGGGTTGTTTATTCTCCTTCTGTCTATATTTTGGAACTTGATAATTACCCCATTGTGACGTTTGTATGAATTGGGATTTAATTATTTATTGTATGATTTAGTTATATATGTACTGTGCAATGTCTGAGTTTTGCAATCTTGATTTGTTTGATTGAATGTGTAAAGTTTTATTTGTATAAAACTGTATCACATTAAATAAATAAATTAAATTAGTTTTGATTTGGCTGAGCAGTAGAGTGGATCACCATAGAGAAGGCAGCATATGGATCTAACATCATGAGGATATCTGGAGCGTTACTGTCAAGGGAGTGGAGGGGTACATCTCTCACATTCACAGAAGCAGTTCAAGTTTTTCCGTTGACACAGAAATCATATTGCTGATCGTGAGCAGTTAATGAGAATTGCAGTAATCCATCAATTGGTGTGTTGACATTTTCTCTTGCACAGCAAAGGATTGTTCACTATAGGGTGGTAGCTAGGCAGAGTGGTTGGGGCGGGAGGGAGGTGGTGGAGGAAGTGTCAGAGAATTTCTTTATGCGTTGGGAGAACAGGGTCTTTTTCACTTAAGAAGGAAAAATTCCTTGCCCAACATTGCTAGCGAAAAAAAACCAGAATGTAAATATTAGCTTTGAACATCAAAGCGGGGCGTATCAAGACTTGTTCAAATGAGGATTCATTCGGGCGATTGATTTGACAATGTCTGCTGGCAAGACTTTCCTGATGGAGGAGAATGAACACATAGTTGGAATTTAGATGTTGGGGGGCTGCAGTATCTCATGTGGCCCAGAATGCTAAATTGTATTTTCTTGACTTTATTTTCAAAGATGGTTGCCAGGCTGTCGGATCCATTTGGAGAGCCAGTTAATCACTGTAGTTTTTTAGGGTTTCTAGGTTCCTTGCAAATGCAGAAGACTTTAGCAGAGGTGCTGGTAGCTTGAGCTATTCAGTCACAGACAGAGGCTTATTGTCCTTTGTATTGTGGCAGTGTAATAGCCTCTCTGTTGCCTGAGACAGGTCAATTTCTGTTCAGGGTTTAAAGATTTTCTCCATTAGCACTCAACGCTCTGGTCTTACTTTTCAAAAGGTGTTATGCATATTGTACAATTTGTTTAGTATAGGTGTTATTTTTCATTTTTTTCAGTTGACAGGGGCCAACAAGTTAAGTGTTCTGACAGGTTCACTCTGGAGGTAAAAGCTCAGGTGGTCATATGATGTGGGGCAGAAAGGTCATGTGAAGCATGTACCAGTGGCGGCTTTCATGGGGTGTGCCTGAAAGTAGCACCTAACTGGGTTAGGGGATAGAGTGTGCAATGTATCCGTTCATGCTAGCCTTGTAAGCATTTCTGGGGGGCGGGGGGGGTGATGAATAACCAGGAGAGGGGATAACTTAAAGGTTGAAGAGAAACAATTTGCATGAGAGGAGAGCATTGAGCGTATGGCCCCCCTCACCCTTGGAGTGGGACAGGGTGGGCCTTATTTTTAGCAGATGAGATTTGAAGCAAAGGAGAAAAGATAATTAAGTATGTTTGAAGGGAAATCAAACCAAACCAGGATAAGTCCTACAAAAACGAGAATGCCATTTGAGGCAGTTTGTAGTCTGAAGATGTATTCAGCCCATTCTGTGGTGAAATGGGCATATTGGTCTACTAGTCCATACATGACTGAAACTATATAATACAAGCATTATCATCTAGTAAAAGAGGTAATATCATTGGTAATAAACGTAATGGTAGATACATAGAACCGGAGATGAGGCTCATCCCTCCACACGGTTTACCTCATACATTGCTTACATTCATTGGTTATCTGGTTGCCAATAATGTGTGCACCAAGGTGATTTAGTTAATAGTCATTTACCACCACTCGATTATGCCCAAGAAGTGCTCGTCAGATATGCTGGCGGCATGCTTGTTAGCTCATCTGACATTAACCATTCCAACGTTTACGAAACATCGGAAGGCGACGTTCTTCTTTGGAGTGAGGACATTTCTGGGTCCTTGGGAGGATATTCTTGCAAGAGGTTACCGCTGTCTGCCATCAGGTGCTGTATCTGAAGGTGGGATGAGGTTGAATCAAAGTACTCATGACCCTGGGTGCCTCTATATTTTCAAGTAGCATGATAGTGTGTGAAGGCCACTTTTATTTATGTTGGTGAGTCGTTGGAGACATTCCAACAGATACCATCATTCATATTGAAGAACCCTGCCCTAGAAAAATGTGACAGCGTGTGTGCTGGACAAGCATGATTGTCATGGGTAAAAAGGAAGATGTCAGTAACAGTTTCCCTAGAGGTTGTTTTTGCACAGGTGTCAGCAATAGGTATCCCAAGCTTATATATTAGAGTTTGGTATTTCCATTTTCTGGTGGTACAAGATGGTGGGTAGACAATGGAGCAACAGAAAGACTAGACAAGGTGCCACTAGCCATAACGACAACATTATTAAATGGTAGTTGCAAAAAAGAAGTAGACTAGAAGCAGATTACAATTTGGGCATATCAGATATGGGGCTGTAGATAGGGTTCAGATCATAACACAGTTTATACCAACACAAGATTGTAAGCTGTGCATCCACTAGTTTGGTTTCCAGGCACTGTGGGCATGGAGAGACAAAGACATCACGCACATAGTAGCCAAGCCTTTGTCATCATGATTAGAGTAACATACTGGTATATCTTGAATGTGTAGGGGATGAGTGTGGGATGGGCGCATGAGATGGAATGATGTGATACATGGAACCCTGGACGTGTCAGCTCAGTGTATGTTCCATGAATGGCAGATTAATCCTGAGGAAGAGAATGGATGCATGACCGGTGAACCTGGTACCTACTGATTGATACATGTATCTGATGACCTGACCTAAACATCACGTTCATACTAAGAACTGGTACCATTTTCCTAAGTGCATGGTTTCTCCATTCCAACAAAATGATGACAAGGTCAAATAAACCGCTGAGAGTTAGGGTCAGAGATAAACCAGCATCCGCCCCCTACACATACCTGCAGTCCAGCTGCCCTTGAAGAGCCATGGGGCCAGTGAGAGACCGCTTCAAGTGACCAGTTGAACCATTGAAACTGCTGTGAGAGACTGCAGTGAGCCATTGAGACCACCTGTTGCCAAGGAATAACATTCAGCAAGGATTGAAGGGATCCTGTGGTGCCGTTGAGCAGTGCATCCAAGACTGCACACCTGTTGAGCTATCCTGCCATCACTGCAAGGGATTCAAAAAAGCCTTGATCCCATCTCTTGTCTGCAAAGCACTCTCAGGCCACCTGCTCTGCTGCACCATGGGGCTCATTGTGTGTGGAATGATGCTGCAGAGGCAGGTGAACGGCCAGTGTGCAACTTTGGAAGATATTGAGGCGATATTAACCGAGTCGGTGGGCCAATCCTGTCGGTAAGGCCCGCCATCGAAGTTAAGGGTTCTGACAGGTTTCCTCAACGAGGGCAGTGGTGTAGTTACGTAGGGGCGTCCCATTGCTGATGTTGATATTGCCATTAGCACCATTGTATTTCCATACATGGGAGCTAATGGGTTTTTTTATTTAAAAAAAAAGAATTTTACCTTTGTTGTGTGACTCAGTGCTGCTTTCAGGGAAGTCCTTTTACTATGTTGATGACTGTGGCATCATCAGCATGGAAAACAGACTTGGCCGACAGTAGCACTGCGTGGTGCCGGGCTGCGCAACATAGGTAGGTTTCTTGTTTTAAAATAAAAAAAGACATAATTAGCACCCGTGTAGGAAGCTACACAGGTGCTAAGTGGTGAAGTGGGTGCCGAGGAAGCAAAGGGAAGGGGGCGCTGGCTGCCTAAGCTTCTTGTAATACAGGCTTGTACCATACAGTACAGCCCACGTTCCAAACCTCCTGATTGGCCAGCATCCCCTCCCAGGTGCTAAAGAATGTTAGTGACTATTCTGAAATTGTTTACTGCAAGTAGAATGCTACTCATAACTGGCCACATGAGGTTCTACTTATGATGACTAGGCCAGTGTCAATTGAACCTGCTCCCATTTCCATTTATTTTCTTGTGCGTTGCCACTCTGCAAGCCCCTTCATCTTTCAAAATGAAGTGTATTGTGCGTGAGATGTACCACATGCTATGTGTCCTGTGAAATGGTGCATGGGGCTCCCCACTAACCCCCTCACTATTACTTCAATGTGCTATCTGGAGGACCACTGGTGCTATGGCAGCAAATGGAGTCACGGGCCTCATTACGAGTTTGGCGGTAGCTGTGCCCTTTTTATGGGCACGGCTACCGTCAAACTCGCTACCGGCACCGGCACCCGCAAATGGGCCATTACCAGCCCATTACGAGTTGAAGGGGCCGGTAATGGCCCATTTGCGGGTGCCGGTGTGGCAGAATGGGGGTGGGGAGCATGGTTGCACCGGCACCGTTATGGTGCAATCACAAGTTCTTCTTGCGGGTGCCGCTCTGCACACCTGATCTGACCAGGCATCCAGAGCGGCACCCGCGAGCAGAATTCGTAATGTGGCGGTATGGTAACAACGGCGCCGGTAGCACTACCGACACCGTTGTTGCCTTACAGCCACATTCGTAATGAGGCCTATAGTCTTGGATATAGCGGACATCATATTAGGTGACAAGTAAACGTGAAAAACAAATATAAGATTGATACAACTATTATTATTCTTATCAATATTAAGTAATTTATTGAGTGCGAATCTAGCTTTGGGAAACAACAATGCGCTTTACAATCATAGGGGGAAGAACACGGTGACGGATGCAGAAAAACAGGGTGCAGGGAGCTAACAACATGGGGGGGCAGTTGGCAACAGGGTAGGAAAGAGTGGGTTGCAGATCACCCAGTCTCAGGTAGGGTGGGGAGTGCAGATGAATTAAAATGT
Organism: Ambystoma mexicanum; assembly: GCF_040938575.1. NCBI lineage: Eukaryota > Metazoa > Chordata > Amphibia > Caudata > Ambystomatidae > Ambystoma > Ambystoma mexicanum. The sequence goes on along the minus strand of NC_090923.1, from coordinate 587,217,416 downwards.
TTAGAAAAGCATTAGAAATCTGTTTTTGTTACCAATCGTATATTAAAACACTCCCATGGAATGGTAGTGTGCAGTCGTGATGGCATGTTAAATATATTTTTATATATCGTCCCACACGAACCGCCTCAACACTCCAAGATTCAGATTCCAAAGAGCAGGTGGCGCCAGCTTCCTGGTAATCGCTGCCAAGTATTGGAATTCCTTACCACAATTCTCGAGACTGCAACACTCCTATTGGGCTTTCCGCAAGCAGTGCAAAACATTGCTTTTCTCCCAGGTCTCCAAGAGATGATTGATGCACCCCTCCCATCTCCCATCCTATCTCCCATCCTAACACTTATCCTGATAAATACCCTGCACAACTGTGGACTAATTGCTCCATCTCCCCTACCTCCCTCCTTTCCTGTAACTATCAAGATGTATTTATGTCTGTAACCAGCACCCTGATGCCTAAGGGCCTAGCGCGCTCTATAAATGCAAAAATAAATAAATATGCAAGGTACTGACTAATATACCAAAGTATTCCACCGTATATGAAGTGCAGAGCTGTGTGCCCAGCTATCGTGCCACCAGGCACAGCCTCATAGGCAGTGGTAGAATTAGCTTCTGCCACTTGTGCCAGCTACAGCTGTTCACAACCCCTAAATGAAGTCCATGCCTTCGTCTTTGCTCATCATCTTTTACCTTCATCCATCCTGCCAGAAAACCGAAGGCCGTCAGAAAATTGTCTTTAAGATTATGCGGTTACAGTACCAGCTGGGGACTGGTTCCATTGCTCTAAAGGATAAAGAAGCAGAGTCTGCACCACCTCAGGATAGGAATCAAGTTCCCATCAAGTGGTCCTAGGAGTGAGCGCGGGACGAGGCTTGCTGGGTTTGAAACATGGAGATCATTTGACGCCTGCTATGAGCATCTTTCACCTCTGCCCTCACTTGCACATCCATATCAAAGCTTTGTGTTATTTACATAGAACCTTTTGAGGCAAAATCCCTGGGTAACGATATAAGTGGCGCCACTTCACTCTCTGATGGGAACCAGGGATGATCATTTCCCCTGCAAGCAAATGAGCTAAAGACTCGTAGTGGTATTGCCTCACATGGTGCTCAATGGGAATAGAGTCTCTTTTGATTTTTGCGCTTTGAACAGTAGTTAGAACTTACAGAATACTGAACCAGCCCATTGAGCTGTTTTTCATGTAAGCAACCATTTATCCACTGAATGCTTTTAAACTGACTCTTTGCATGTAGTCTCACAAAGACCCTTGAAGCGGCTATTAACTCGGCTATATATTTAAGAAAACAAGTAGAGAGGGGTGAAAACAAATATGGCTACAAACTCAGGCCTCCTAAAAGACACTCAATTTAACTCCCTTTTGATTTGCACCTTTTGAAAATGGGCCTATAATACAGGTGCATAGCGACAGAGGTAAAATTGGGCCTCATCACGAGTTTGGTGATAACCCTTAAATCCGGCGGTAGCACTGTTACCGCCGGATTTAAGGGTCTGCCAAATCAGGGCTTCGGCAGATTTCTCCCCAGCTCTGAGCTGGGGGGAAATCCACTGAAAATTCGCACTCATACCACCGGCGGGAAATCTGCCGGCGGTATGAGCGCGAAATTTCGCCATTGAGCCCAATGGGGAATGGGGCATTCCCGTATGGGCTCAATGGGTAATGGGGATTTCCAAATCCACCAAACCCGTGATCCAGCGCTAATAGCGCCGGTGGGTTTGGCGGTAGGTCAGATAGCGCCACCGCTATTAGCGCCGGCGTTACCGCCCAACTCGTGATGAGGCCCTTAAATCTACTAAAATACTGTGCTACATGGTGTTGAATAAAATAAAAATGCACTCTATTTCTAATCATTGAATTTCAGTGTAAAATAAATGAGTGGTTGTGAAGCTGAATGGGTGAAACATAGCGGGGAGCACTCTGCCTGCATGGGAGGCGCCCAGGTTCTTCTGGGAATACTTACCGTTCAATTAATGCTGCTGTTTTGTAGCACTAGCCATGATGGGACTTGGACGTCAGAGTACCAAAAGGAGTAAGCACCTCGAGGCCACCGTTTGCATGTGGTGTGTGTGCTAGTAAAAATCAATCACGCTCATACTAAACACTGGTTGAGTGTGAGGAAAAACATTTTAACATTTTGTAGTGTGTTATGTAAAGTGCATAACCACTCGCTCTGTTGGACTCCCATACTAGCAATCTGGGCGTCCTCGTGCAAACAAGCACGCTGCCAGGGCTTACCCGTCAACTGGCAACAAAGGACCCTGTCTGACAACACCATGCCACCCACTGTGCTTCACGCGCTCCTTCCTGCAGACCCTAAGCAAGGGCGATTGCCTTTCACAGGGCCTACACTGTGCAAGAGACCTGTATCTGTCACAGTTCAGCTTCACATAATTCAAGGCTCACTTCTGTTGTAACTTCAGCCCGTGCCAAGGGCTTGTGCTGTGTCACATGGTGTGCGACCATGTGACACTTTGAATAAATACCGGCGGACGGCTTCCCATGGCTAGTTGCATCCCAACATCGGCTCCAGCAGTATCAGTGTGAACCTGCCTGTGCAGTGCGCGCGATGACCCTTGAACTGCTGCTGTGGCTCCCAGAGCACCTCTAACCAAGGGGGCCTGGAACCCTTTGGCCCCATAACATCTGGCGATGAGGATGGGATCCGGCGCCCGCCAAGCCCCAAACACAAAGGGGCTCGGCCTTCCCCTGCTATGCTGCCGGCATGACGAAGCTCGCTCCACAAGAAAGTTCGCACACGGCCAAGGGGACACAGCCTTGCCCCATGCCAGGATTCTGACCTCCCCAGCGCCTGGCAAAGCTCACTCCTGCCAGAGCTAGAGCGGCACCAAGGGCCTGTGAGCCCTCCCAGACACTGGCCTCCCTGATGTCCACATGTTATCTGCTCCCGCAAGGGGGAGCCATTGAAGGCCGAAATGGTGGCCACAATGGTTGGCTCCCCACAGCCAGTGCACACTCCTGCCTGGGGCAGCCTGCAGGTGGCATGCCCCAGACCACTGCCTATGGGGGATCCTGCCCGGGAGATCCTTGATGGGTCGCAGTCAAGACCGATGCACTATCTGCACGCCCACCCTGCTGAAAGGCTCCCAACCATGGCTTATTTTGATATGCAAAAACAGATTGAACTGTTAGCTGACGCAAGCCCCTATACCTATGTATGGTACTCAGACACATTAATAGGGCGAGCCAGCACCATTACGTGGCCTACATCAGGTCACCTCGACAGAGCAAAGGTATTCCCAGAGAAAAAAGGAGACAATTGCAGTATTATGGAACATCAAACACTTGCTCGTCTACACGCACGGACACCTATTTAAATTTAAAGTGATTACAGGCCACAAACCGCCATTCCTCATGCTCCAGGAGTCAACCCCAAGACCTAGGTCGAGACATTATTGCTGCAACTGAAAGGAAAGGAATCTATCCTGGAATTGTGACCAAGTGCTGGCAACCCAGCTGACTCCCGGTCCTGATATCCTTGAGAAACCACACCCCAGAATGCCCAGGAAGTGCTGCAAATGCTCCCAGAGTCCTACAAGGAGACACACTGTCAGAGAAACCGAAAAGGACAACTCAGGGAAGTGGAAAAACATTCTACGTGAACATGCACAACAGGCACTTGTCTACCGGACATTCAGCCATCATGATAGAGAAGAGTGAACTTCCAAGTTGGCAGAGGGTCTCCTCCAGCAAAGCACATGTATTGTACTCTTGGAGTCTCTGACGACACAGTAATCCCGCTTGCCTAGGAAGGCCATCGAGGCATTGTGAAGACAAAAGCCAGTATAAGAGAGAAGGTGTGGTTCTCTAACATCGACAGCAAAGTCGATGCAATCATTGCTATCTGCGTCATGCGCCAAGCAGCATGAAACAGCATTGCACCCTGCCTATCTACTCGCAGGACTGAGGAACACAACCATGGGAACCAACTTTTCCCCCCAGCAATGGCTGCTTCTAGCTAGGTCTCGTCAATGACGTTTCACAGTACACTGAAGCAGGGTCGGACTGGGGCAAGAAATAGGCCCGGTCACCCAAAAAAAGTGTCCCACCCCTCGCCTCAAAAAAGTGTCCCACCCCTCGCCTCACGACCCTTGACCTCTGATGACATCACCCGAAGTGATGTGATTTGACCCCACCCCAAAGTGACATCCCACGAAGCGATGAAACACGACCTTTCACCCGTTGACAAAACAGGAAGTGGCATCAAATAGCATTGTTCCTAAGTACACTAAATTACTGTGAATCCAAGCAGACGTCCAAGGACAAATGATATGTTATTGTATAGTACTTACTTAATGAGTGTGTACTTTCTTATTTTTCTTGTTCTTATTTAATTGTTTTGTGTATGTTTATTTCTTGTGAAAAGTTCTTTTGAACTAAAACACAATAAAGAAAAAAATAGTATTTACGCTTAAGCTCTTTTTAATAGAACAAATATGCATACAATATCACCCAACCTGTATTGGTACACATTTTTTTTTTAACCAACTTTATTTTAATTTTTATTAAGACAATATTGGTCTTTAATTACAACATATGTAACGAACATTGTTATCCTCATGAGCCCCCTATTCATCACTCTTGAACCTTATCATCAAATCAAGTATTGTCTTCATACTTTTCCCATCCCGTCCCGCCCTCACCCATCCTACCCGACCCCCTTTCCATTATTGTTTGAACCAAACAAAACCATGCTTTGTAACCAGAACAGTTCCATGAGCCTACCCCTCCGTCGTACCGTCTGCCATCTTTATCTAATGTGAATGTTTCTGAGAATCCGGGGTTTAAAGTATTGAGTCTCCCTCTCCCCCACATAGTCCTGAAGCGGTTCCCATATGGCCAAGAATTTCAAATATGTCCCTGATTTTGTGGCACAGATGTTTTCCATTGCCATGACTCCCCATACTTTCACCCACCACCATGGGGTTGTAGGGCCTTCCACTGTCTTCCATCGTTGGGCCACTGTCATCCTTGCTGCAGCTAGTAGGTGGGTTATTAGGGCCGCTCTGTTCCTGGAAGCAGCATATGTCCCTTATATTACTGCCCCCAGCAGAATGATTTTTGGGGACCATGGCAGGTCTGCGCCCTTTATGTCCCTTATAAGGCTCAGTATTTCTTTCCAGTACACTTTTATCCTTGGGCACGACCACCACATATGAAACATATCTCCCCTTTCTCCACACTGACGCCAACATTCTGGAGGATATGTGGGGATCATTTTGTGTATTCTACTTGGGGGCAAATACCAGCGATAACAGAATTTGTATGCCGATTCTTTAATTGCTGTGGATTTGGATAGTTTTTGAGCCCTCGTCCAGATTTGACTCCATTCTTCCTGTGTGATCTCCTCCCCTATGTCCCGCTCCCAGTCTCTCATGTATTGGAGGGTGTCTTCTATTTGCGCCTTGTCCAGTAGCTTATATAGCCTAGTGATCCCTTTTTCGGGTGTCCCCTCCCGTATTGTTAGTTCTAAGCCTATTGGGGGTCGTATCAGCCTTTGTAGTGTCGTCTTAGTGGCCTCTAATAGGATACCCCCCGTTTCTCTGGCTTTTGGCTTTAGGAATGGCAGCATACCCAATGGGATATCTGTTGCGGACTGTTCTATTTTCCCCCACCCTGGAAGAGGGTCTCTGCCCGCCCATTTCAATGCTGGAGTCAGCTGAGCAGCTAAAATATATCTCCCCATATCTGGAACTCCCAGCCCTCCAAGAAGCGTGGGCCGCTGCAGGATCCTTTTCTGGATCCTCGGTTTCTTGTTTCCCCATATGAACTTAAACACTGCCTTCTGGAGTTCCTGAATCAGTTTTGGGGGGATCACCACAGGGGTTGAACTTACTACATACAGTAATTTGGGAAGCAAGGTCATTTTTATCGTCGCTATTCTAGCAAACCATGATAGTTCCTGGGCGTCCCATCTCTGCACGTCTTCCTGCAGGCTCTTCCAAAGAGGTGTGATGTTTGGCTTGAGCAAATTCTTTATGGTTCTAGTGATATGGATTCCTAAATATTCCATGGACTGCTTTTCCCATTTTAGGGGGTAGTGTTCCTTCAAGCGTGCTATATCCCCATTACCTTCGGTTATATTCAGCACTTTGGATTTTAAGTAATTTATTGTAAACCCTGATGTTTTTTCAAACTTCTGCAATTCTTTGATTATTCTGGGTAATGTGTGTTTTGAGTCTGCCATGTAGAGCATAATGTCATCTGCATAGAGGGCTATCTTGTTTGGGAGCTCCCCGGTGCACACCCCTTTAATTACCGGGTCTTCCCTCATTCTGCATGCAAATGGCTTCATTGCCATGGAAAATATGAGTGGGGATAGAGGGCACCCCTGCCGAGTACCTCTCCGGATGTTGATTCTTTCTGAGGTGTGGCCATTCACTATGAGTTGCATAGATGGATGCTGATAGTTTGCTAAAACCATTTTGGTGAATGTCGGCCCACAACCGAAGCCATCCAGTACCAATCTTAGATACCCCCCAGTCTATGCTATCGAATGCCCGTGTGGCGTCTTGCGCAGCGATCGAGAATTTCTGGTCCCCACTGACCCCCCAATCTATGATGTTAATTACTCGCCTGACATTATCCTGTGTGTGTCTCCCCCTTACGAATCCTGCCTGGTCTTCGTGTATTATCTCGGGCAGTACTGCCACCAACCGATTTGCCAGTATTTTTGCATACAATTTTGCGTCTGTATTGAGGAGAGCTATGGGCCGGTAACTGGTGCATTCTACTGGATCTTTCCCAGGCTTTAGAGGTAATATCGTGGTCGAGTGTCCCATGTCCTTTGAGACTGCTCCCCTGTCCCTGATTAAATTGAAAAGACGAGTGAGTGGGGTAGCCAACTGTGCCTGGAACATTTTGTAGAACCCATTTCCTAAGCCATCTGGGCCTGGTGCCTTTCCCCTGGGTAGCGCTGCTATCGCATCACATACTTCCTGCATTGTGATTAGGTCCCCCAATTTTGCTTTGTATTGTTCCGATATCTGTGGCAGTTTTATAGCTGACAAATAAGACACTTGTTCTGCTGTAATCAGGTTCTCATTAGTTAGCAGATTTTTGTGAAAGTGGACCATCGTTTCTAGTTTCTCTTCGTCTCCCGTTTGCAGTTCCCCACTACTATTTCTTAACCGGGTAATATGATTGCGCGCCTTCTGTTTGCGTAGTTTGGCTGCTAGAAATTTGCTTGCTTTCCCCCCATGTATGTAATATGATTGTTTAATGTTTAGCAGTATTTGCGCAGTTCTATCTGCAGTGTGGTTTTCTAGTTTGGCTCTGGCCTTTTTAAGATCCCGCCAGGTCCTGGGCATCTGACGGGACTTATGGAGCTTTTCAGCATTTCCTACCTCTTCCTCTAATTTACGTGTTATAAGGGCTTTCCCCCTGTAGTATTGCTTTGCTTGTGCTATGAATTCCCCTCTGATTACTGCCTTCCCCGCGTCCCACACCACCCTCCAGTCTACCTCTCCATTGTCATTTTCCAGGAAATAGTTCCTTATGACTTCTTCCATGTGTGCCCTAAGTGCGATATCTCTCAGGATTGTTTCATTTAGCCTCCATTGTGGTTGGGGTCTATTTATTGTCCCTTGCAGTTCTATGCAGGTCACTACTGGGGCGTGATCGGAGAGATATTGAACACCAATTTCTATTTTTTTGACATAGGGGATTAATGTAGAGGACACCAGAATCATGTCTATTCTCGAGTAATCCCTGTGCACTGCTGTGTAGTGTGTTTATTCTCGGATTTCTGGGTGTAAAAACTGCCACGTTTCTGTCACCTCCAAGTCTCTGTAGAGTTTTCCGAGGGCCTGTCTGTTTTGCTGATCTGCTGCAGTCGGGGGGAGTGTTTTATCTAATTGTGGGTCCATCACACAGTTAAAATCCCCTCCTATTATTACTCGGCCCTCGCACCATCCTCCTACCTTCTGGAGTAATTTGGGGATGTACTGGTCCTGTTTTTCATTGGGGACGTAGACTGCTAGAATTGTATACAATTGGCCAATGACAGTACCCTTTACCCCCAGGTATCTACCTTCCTGATCCTTCATTGTTTGCAGTTTGTGGAAGCCTAAGTCTCTGCTGCATAGAATTGCCACCCCTTTTGTTTTTGTCTGGCTTGAGGCGAAAAACTGAAGAGGGTATGTTCTGCACTGCATCCTTTTTTCATCCTTCTGGAGCCGGTGTGTCTCCTGTAGGTTCTTGATTGCATAGCTTACAGTCTGCCTAAGATCGAGCGCCTTTTAGCGGGGGAGTTTAGCCCCTGGACATTAATCAAGACAATGTTCACTTCCTCCATTATTCCCTAAGTGAGGATTATCTGCCTGTTGGACCCCATATTCTGTTTGCTATAGCTCTCTCTGCCTGTTTTTGCTACCGTTTTACACATTTGTGGAGATGGCTCACCTTTCTTCACGGTTTTTGGGTTCTTTGCTTTTCTGTCCTTCGTTCCCTTTCCCTCCCTTACCCACCCCCTTCCCTTTCCCCAATCCTGGGAGTGCATGAGGCCTGGGCTCCCAAGGGGCCCCCGCTGGTCACAACGGGCTTAGGGCCTCTAACTCTTCCCCAGTTCACAGTAGTCAGGAGTTGTATTACCTGACCCTGCTTCCAAGATTTATGACCTCCTACCTCCGTGCAGGCGCTTCTATTCAGCCGTGCGGTTTTCTCACATTTGGATAGCACTTCACTCATTGTCCATGTGATGGGCCGAGTTCGGATCTGTTGGGCCTCTCCGTTCCCGGTCATGAGCCGGCTGCGAGCTTCCGGTTCTTCCTTTCCTCCCTCGTCTTTGCTTTCTCTCCGTTGACCATTCCCATGGCTTGCTGGGCGGGCCAGTCATGTTAGGTCGCGGGTGCACGGGCGCCTCTGGTTGCTCATCCTCCAGGTGTAGCAGAGCCAAACCCTCTGCGCAGTTCCCAATTCTCCTCTGTTTTCCTTCCCATGTAAACGACAGGTCAAACGGGTGCGTCCATCTATATCGGATTTGATGTGCTTTAAGGGCCTTCATAACAGGTTACATAAGCCTTCTTTTGTGGAGAGTGATCAGGGCGAGGTCTTGGTATAACTGTATGCGGGACCCATTAATCGTAAGGTCTCTGTTTGTCCTTGCCGCACATAGCACCTCCTCTTTCAGACCATACGATGTCATTGCTATCAGGACATCTCTGGGTCTCGACCCTGGTTCATTGCGTATTGGGCCCACGCTGTGTATCCTGTCGAAGCTGATCGTCTCCGGTTGGATATCTGCTAGCAGGCTGCTAAAGCAGAGTTGCATGGTATCTTTTAGATCCTTATCCTGCACCGATTCTACCAGGCCTTTGACCCTAATATTGGATCTCCTTAAGCGATTTTCCAGATCCTCCGCCTGAAGTTCTAGATTGTTTGTTGCGGTCGCCAACTGGTCTAGTAGCTAGCTGTTTTGATTAGTTTCTTCCGTGACATTTGAGAGGCCACTTTCGACTATGTCCACTCTTTCTCCCATCTCTGCCATTTCTTTATTGACCTCCTGGAGAGATGATTTCAGGTCCTCCCTTAATTGTTCCATTTGACTATGGAAGGCTTTAGTCATTCTGGCCTCCATTCCTTTCAAGCAGTTCAAGAGTTAATTTTTGTCGTTTGCCATTATGCTAGTTGGGAGGTCCTTTATTTCAGGAGTCGGCCCCGGTGGCGGGGATGGCAATTCTGCATGTGTTTGGCGCCTCTGCCACCAGCACTTCTCAATTTGCCCTTCCTGGGGTCTCGCTGGGGTTCTTGTTCTGATTGGGCCCGTTTTGGATTTGGTGCCTGGCATCTGAGTTGCTCTGGCCACTGTCGGCAAGCTTTATTCCTAGTGTGGAGTATATGTTGCTATTGTTGCCAATGTTCTTTTGGGTTTGGCTTGAGTAATCGGGCTATTATATGTCCGTCACAGTCCGTCGCAGTTCTCAGGTCTGGACCACCATTTGGGGTGGGCTCCTCACTTCTCAAGCCAGTATGGGGGACAGGGTCCCATGTGCAGCTTGGGGTTAGAGGAGGGCGTCCAGCGGCGGGGCCGGTGGTGATTTCCAATCTTGGGAGACCCTTTAAATGGACCGTTTGTACCTCGCTGTGTGGGCCCCCTCAGTTTTCAGGATGCTGTGGGGGAGCGGGGGCCTATCCCTGTGTCTCTGTCGGTGTTCCCGTGTCAGCGTTCTCTCCGTTGGGGGCACCCCAATGCTATCTCAGGCCTGCCTCTCCTACCTCCTCCTGACCGGCCTAGTGCTTCTTATGGCCCGCTCTCACCATGCTTTTCCGTGGGCGGGGAGGGGGTGCACCCGGCTCTGCGTCACAGGCTCCTTGCTTCCCCGGGTCTCGACGGAGCTCAGCCCAGGCCCCCTCTCCGATGGAGGTCTACTATCCGTCAGGGATGCTGCCGATCGCCTCAGTGCGCCCCCCTATCCTGCCCCGCTACTCCTTTGGTCTGCGGGAGGGCCCCGCTCATGGGCCGTCCTCCCCTCGGAGACCGGGTCTCACTTAGCACCTGGGAAAGTGCAGGAAGGACGCTTCTGCTGCTGTCTGGTGCCACCCAGGCTGGCCCTGAGCCGCCCCTCCTCCGCATCACCGCTCCCCCTCGGGTGTGTGCACGGTTCCCCGGGATGGGTCCTGGGCTCCTCCGCGAGTCGAGGGGACCCAGCTATCCAGGAGACCCCAGGCAACCACAATCCCAAGGCCGGTGAGTCCGCTGGCCGCCGGATGCGCCCAGCGTCGGTTCCCTGCTCGTCTGGAGGGGCCCAGGCAGCCGCAGCATTATGCCTCCCCTCCTCCCCTACCACGTGGCCCTTCCGTCCAGGGGGCTCTTCCTCAGTGCCTGTCTGCACCTCCGCTGGTTAGCGCCAAGGACTCCCTCACCCCTGGGCCCTTGGCTTCGCCAGCATCTGCTGCTGGTACTTTTATTACGGCTGTAGCCAGTGCTCCGCAAGTTCTCCCTGGCCTGTCGTGCTGCTCTGTTGGGCGGGAAATCCTCGGTTCCTGACGATCTCGCCGTCACCAGGCGGGTCCACCGCTGGCACCCGGGTCCCCTGCCTCCCGCTGTTGCCATGTCCTGGGGGGCAGGGCCGGTACCTCCGGTCGTGTGTTGCTGGTTATTGCTACTCCGTAGCCCTGCGTTTCCTTCTACGGCCTCTAGTGGGGTATGTCCACCCCCTTCGCTGAATGCACGCTTGATTGCTACGCGGGCCTTGGGCTCCGCCACGCACCCCCCACATCCTCAGGCCCACACCTCACAAATGCTCGATCCGGATTGTGTTGTGTTTTCCAGCTGCACAATTTCAGGTCCCCTGCCTCCCGCTGTAGCCGTGTCCGGGGAGCTGGGCGATACCTCCGATTGAGTGTTGTCGGTTGCTAGCAGTTGTTACTCCGGAGCCCCGCGCTTCCTTCTGCGGCCTCCATTGGATTACTGCGAGGGGACGTGGGCTCCGCCACACACCGGGCACGTCCTCAGACCCACACCTCACAAATGTTCGATCCGGGTCATGTTGTGCTTTCCAGCTGCATTATTTCGCGTGGCTGTAAGTTTATATGCACCGCGATTTTCTCCTTTTGTTTGCCTGCACGGAGGACCCGAGGTGCGCGTCCTCACGGTCCGGCGGCCTTCTTGGAATCGTATTGGTACTCATTTATCGACCTTAGAAGGATGAAAGGCCTTTTGAAGAAAGAAAAATGCAAAAAATATGTTTTTTTTCCAATTTATTTCTTCTTCAAAATCGGCCCAGGCAGGGCCAGAAACTGGCCCTCAATCCCCAGGGACGATTTCGCCCCGGGCACGGGCCCAAATGCTGATGGGCCAATCCGACCCTGCACCGAAGTGGAAGTGCTAAACTGCACAGCTCCATCCAGAAGCAATCCTTCCCAAGTTGGAACACAGCAACCCACGGATATTCATGAGATCTGTAAACTGTCAATGGGACCCTGTCTTAAGGGGGAGAATTCCATGACTATGTTGAATGCCTAGGAATGAATCACATGGAAAGTAATTTGCATTGCCACTGACATACACATCGAGCTTGAACATGACATCTACTGATTCCTTCATAGCTATCACACCATGCTACACAAAATTAAAATATCTCGAATTTCAGCGAGTTCTAGTAAATCGAACTTTTCAGGCTTTTCTCGAGGTTGGTTCAACCAATCCTGCCCATGCGTCTACAGGAGCACATATAGAACGACAGTTGGCAGGTGGCATTTGGAGGAGGAAATCCACCGAGCTCCAGATTTATTTATTTATATGGAATAATATAGTTAGGAGGTAGTGCAGACTCCTAGTGTAAACCAGGTTGGGGAAGTCTGAAATTGTTAATCGGGCCTAGGTAGAGCTAGGCAAGTAGGATAGAATTTCGGGTGAGTTGGTATTGGAGCACATTTTTGTGAGTGGGTGGAAGGGGGCACGTAGGCAGAGGAGAGGATGCAAAGGGTATTCTGGTGCATTGCTGAGCAGAGGACCATAGTCGGTATATAGTTGCACAGGGAAACATGCGATCCACCAGAAAAACTATAGTGCACTCAAAGCCCTTACACCTCCCCATGCATGTGTTGTACAGGTCATCCAGTCCTGCTTTTTTAGTTTTAGCTACCTAATAATGCATAGGGAGAGATTGCATATGGGGAGAGACAAAATGCTTGTAGGTGTTGTTTGGTTATTTATCCACCCATTGGCTGCCCATTGCCATGCTAATCCCTATGACCATTCCCACCAACTTCCTGCCCCTCCCACCCCAAAACACAACCTCCTGGGATCTCTTTCAGCTAACTCTATCAAGCCCTAAAATCAAACTTTGCACTTGAAGTGCCTGCCCAGGATTTTGCAAAGAAGTTTTCTGACAGGTAGTGGCTTCATTTGGGCTGTAAATGTGCTATTGGTGTAATAAAAATGTCTTAACCAGGTCAGTCTTTAGCCACTTGTTTTATAAGCAGTATGTGTGTCCTTGACAGAAGTCCTGTTAAAAACAAGTTTTAGCAAAACCAACAATTTCTGCGTGCGTATATGTATTAGATAGGTATTTGCGATCATATGCCCAGGTATGTACACTATTTTCAGGCTTCAAGCGGCTACCATTAATTGCCAGTTAGTCCCATTACGGCAACGACTTGCACATTCCTTCCCAATATCTATACACAAGCCACAACTGTTGCCATTGCCATTTCTTGTTTTCTTTGAATTCTGGGGCGTTTAGGCCTGCATTTAAAAAAAGCAAAGCAAAATTATAAGATAGAAAAAAGTGAAAGCAAAACTACAAATTTCAGAATGCAAAGAACATTATCAGTACAGGATGTCATATTTGCACAGGTGCACAGGCGAGCTTCAAACTTGAGAGGTCTGCTGTCTTAACCATAGCATCTCTGAAATGACGCGTCTGATATAAAAACCTTTGGCGGAGAAATCCTGCCATAGTTGTCTGTACATGACCGTAGCAAGAAAGCCGAAACCATACACAAAGGCTCTCTGCAAGCTTAGGCATTTCTGAATAACTAAGCCTCTCTTCCCTGCCTGGGCATCACAAACCATGTCACAGGGACCATGCTATTATTAGATGACTTTTGGGCTTTTTGTCTTTCTTGCACCAGATGACCTCAGTGAGGTGCACTGGTGCAGTTCCATGGGAGGCAGGTTACCCCCAATGACCAGCAGAGACTGTCAGTATATTGAGTTCCATATCTCCCCGACAGACATTTTTATCCCCCCATATTGTAGATTTGCACTCACATTCGAGTCAACTCAACTTTATGCGCGTGAAATTTGTTATTTCCATTACAAAAACTATAACAAAATTCAACAATGCTCATCAGCTTTCTTCGCCTGTTCCATTGGAGTTCTTGCATATAAATCTTCTTAATTAAAATCGTAAACTCTCATTAATTCAATTTGTATTTCATGATTTTCATTTTCACCCTAATATCCACATGCATTTCATGTTTGTAAAACGTTAATTTTAACTATATATTAATTCGATTTTGAGTCTATATATTCCACTGCAATGTCAATAAAAGTGCATAATAAAATATTTAGGCTATCATTTAGTAGAATTAAAAGCTCAATTACAAAGTGCCTATTATATTTGCCTTGATGTTTATAGAAATGAAAAACATTGCATACTTTTAGAATGCTGCGTTGCATTCTGTAATAGCAATGCTATCTGATTGTTTTCCTCTGGCACTGGTACCCATCTGCTATATTGATATGGTTTCGAACTGTGGGTGAGGGTTTGGAGTCTCTGTACGAGTATCATTTTACGGCTCTTTGCCTAAGACTAGTGCTGTGCGTAATGTGCGTCAATGTGTCATGAACATTGTATAGCATGCTGTTACATTGATGCTTCAAATGCATGCTTAATTGGAGTATAGGCAGGAAATGCTGACATAGAACCTGGTCAATGCTCAATGGTCAGGGATCTCATTAGATGTCCCGTGGGCCACCTGTGGCCCAAAAGGCCATTTGTTTTGACCCTCTTCGCTAGGCTTCCCTGCCGAACCAGGGTACAGCATTGGTGAAGAGAAAAATTTGGGTTACCTCAAGAACTTTCCAAGTAACACTCTAAACAAGAGTGATTGACAGCAAAAAGGGCCTGATTCACAAACGCATTTTATAATGGCGCAATCCCATTGGAAAACGCTCTGTGAATCAGGCCCCAAGAGAGGTAAAGATACAAATAAATAGGAAAGAGAAGAGGGAGCAGTGTGGGAAGAAGAAAGAAAGAAAGCAAGGTATCATAAAAGAAAGATATTAGTGTATGGGCAGAACCCATGAGAATCCTGGACATGCCGCATGAGTGTTGGGAGGAGCAAGAAAATACAGCTCTAAACACTGCCCAGTTTGTTCAGAAGACCTGAAAATGAATGGCTACGGTCTGTAACCTGGCATGTAAACATCTACTTGAAGCACAACGAAGCTGACAAATCACTTAAAATAATGCTGCCAAACTGAGTACTTTTAAAATGGGAGATCCGGTGATTGTTCTCTTACCCAAGGTGGAAAACGAGTGGTTGGACATTTGGCGTGGACCCGAGTATTGGGAGAACTGAACTAATACTTTTGTCAATCAGAACGGCAGAAAAAGAGGCAGGGTTACCTTGTTGACTGGCTGAAAGGTTAATGCATTTTCTGAATGAGATTCCTATTCGATGCTTTGATAAGTTTCGCAAACTAATAGATGTTAGGAACGTTGACTTCTATTTCTGTGCCCAGTGATGGCTGGTTAATTTTTTAAGTGGAGGGGAATAAATATGTATCCCAGATGTGCCCTAGCGACCGAGTGTAGCGAGGGAGCCACAATCAAGAGGGATTCAGGGGGCCTCTCCTCTGTGACGTTTCTTTAAATAATGGGTGAAAATGGTGCATTTTAGAGCACACTTTTGAGAAAAAGTGGGTAAAAAGCCAAACAGTTTGTAATTGGTTTTGTAGGTTAACTCATAAAAATATCCAATAGATGCAAGTCACCAACGTGCACAGGAGCATTTCTCCCACACATTTGCATGATGCCTTTGCCCACAATATGTGTCATTATAAAGCATTGTCACACTGGCTGTGCCCATACATTTCCATGCTGGCTGCACCAATATATATTAGTATTCCCATATAAGAACATACTCATGTTTGCTTTGCGCATAATGCCAGTAATGATACTATAAGAAACCATGTCCATGCTTGTTCTGCCAATAAATGGCAGTTTCCCCATGTAAGAACATACTCCAGTCGGCTTTACCATTTGAAATGCATGCTACAGTATGAAAGATGGCTGAACTGGCCACAACAAAATCAGTCTAGCTACAAAATAACACTTATCATGCTTGATTTATCAAAGATGTCCAATACAAAATGTCTTGCCATAGTAAGAAATGGCTAGACTGGTTGCACCAAAATGTGAGCCCAGCCACGTAATAACACTTATCATGCTTGCTTTCTCAAAGATGCCCAATACAAAACGTCATACTGCAATAGGAAATTGCCAGACTGGCTGCATTGAAATGCCAGTGTAGATACATAATAAGACTTTCAAAAGCTTGCTTTATCAAAGATGCCCAATACAAAATGTCATGCCACAGTAAGAATAATACCACTGATCATGCTAGCTTTATGAAAGATGCCAATACAAAATGTCATGCCACAGTAAGAAATGGCTAGACCGGTTGCATAAAAATGCCAGCATAGCTCCGTAATAACACTTATCATACTTGCTTTATACAATATGCCTAATACAAAATGTCATGCCACAGTAAGAACAATACCACTGATCATGCTTGCTTTATCAAAGATGCTCAATGCAAAATGTCATGCCACAGTAAGAAATGGCTAGATGGGTTGCATAAAAATGCCAGTCTAGCTACATAATAACACTTATGCTTGCTTTATCATCCATGCCCAATAATTAATGCCATGCCTGTCCCCTGGTGCACCAGCACCTCACACTCAGATATAATCACATTCATTTTGAATGTGATTATGTCTGAGTGTGAGGTTACTGGGGGGCCCAGTGGGCAGATGGGTGTGAGGCTCTAGGGTCCCAGGATACAGTGATGGAATGTTTTCTACTGGGCATAGATGGCCAGGAAAGACTGCCATGCCTACCACCCGGTGCCCCCAGCTCTGCGCAAGCACCAAATCAATTGTGTGTATGTTAGGTGATGGGGGGCAGGCATGGCATTCTTTACTGGGCATCTGTCATAGATGCCAATTAAGAAATAGCATGCCTTCCCTCTGAGCCCTCCAGTGCCTCACATGCACAGATAATCATTTATGTGAGCATGTGTGGTGCTGGGGGGCTTAGGGGTCAGCCATGACATTGTATGTGAGGCACTAGGTATCCCAGGGGACTGGGCTGGGATTCTTTACTGGGCCTACCCTGTAAAAAATGCCATGCCTGAACCCTGGGCCCAGCTATATATATATGTGTGTGTGTACACACACACACACACACACACTTTTTACCTACCTTGTGGGGACTATGTGTGGAAACCAGCCTTGTGGGAACTAACCTTTCCCAATGTTCTGGAAATGTGTTAATAGCAGAAATATATTCAGAAAAAAATCATAATACAGGATCCAACTTAAAATATGCAAAAATACTTAGTTTTAGTCGCGTGTTTGGGGGGACTTGAACGTGTGTTACCATCCTTATGGGGACTTATTACATTATTCTTATTTGGGATGGAATGCATAATGAGCAAATTAATAAATGCTTACTGTATAGTACTTAGTATACAATATACATTTATATTTTATATACAAGTACCTTCCTGAATTTTAGGCACCACAACAGATGGATTAGGATAGTTTTGCATTTGTAAGATGTTTAATTTGCATGTGAAACTTAAAAGCAGTTTGTTCTGGCAGTAAACACTATTATAAACACCAGAAGACTTCCAGGAAAGAGAACTGTGGGACAGGAGATACCATGATTGACCCAGGATTACACTTTGTGATAGAAAAGGAAGCAGGATTTCAAATTCAAGTTTCATTCTTCCACAGGCACCATCTTCCCTATTTACAAATCTCCTCTTTAGGAATGGTGAGATGTTGTTATCTACTTTTGGATCATGTTTAATATTAGTGAAGTTACCTTTCCAATAGAGATCATGTTTGATTATGGTCAATTTTTAAATTCTCCACAGCAATTCTGAGTGATAATCATGATAAGGTCCCCACAGAGATGGTGTGCAATTATGATAATGGTATGGTCCCCACAGAGATGGTGTGTGATTACAATGATGTTAATGTCCCCACAAAGATGGTGTGTGATAAGAAAAATTGTTTTTAAAGATACACAGAGGTCACCAAAAGATGGGAACTTAATCATTTCAGTCTAGTATTAAACCCCCCAACGTTTGTCCTCATTTCTTATCTCCTATTCCCCACCTAAAAGACTTACCTCTCATTTACCTACTGCTTTACACTACACAAATATATCCACCTCACACATGACAGCCTTATGCATATTAATATCACATGAACCAGATGGAGGCATGCCAAAGCTCTCACCTCTATCTATTTCACTCATACCCTAATCCAGTGGCTAACTCAGCATACTAGCACTCTCATTTAATAGACCTTGGGCTCTCACCTCCATATAAATGTGAAATCCAAGTGCCACTTTCACAAACCACACAGAACCATACCAGCATTGGGCACTGAGGTAGCTCCAGCCTCCACTTGTCAACACTGCTGACTTTTCAAACGACTCCCCATCTAACCCACTAAGACCCCAACACCAGCTTCCTCTAGTAGAACCATGTGCAATAAAACCCCCAAAATGTCGAAGCTTCTCTATTAAAGACATTTCATTTTATTGGTTGTGTGTGATAATGATGTTGAAGTCCTCAAAGAGATGGTGTTTGAATACAATGTTAAAATCCTCACATAGATGGTGTTTGATTGTAATGATTTCAATGGCCCCACACAGATGGCGTATGTATATTCAGATTTGTAAGTCCCCACAAAGATGGTGTACGATGATAATAACATTAACGTCCTTTACAGAGAAGGCCTATGATAAGAGTGATGATTTTGTCCCCATGGAGATGGCATGTGGGTATAATGATTTTAAGTTTGTTACAGAGATGTGTGATAACGGTGATGATTAAGTCCCCAGTGAGATAGTGTGTGCCATAAAGGAGTGTGAAGCCCCCACAGAGATGGTATGTGACAATTGTAATGATTAAGTCCTCACAAAGATGGTGTGCAATTAAAAATAGGTTGACGTCCCCACAGAGATGGTGTTTGAATATACTGATCTTAAAGTCCCAATAGAGACTGTATGCCATAATACTGGTTTCAGGTCCTCACGGGGGTGGTGTGTATGAATAATCATGTTAAAGACCCTATATTTATCATTATAATCATAAAGTACCCATAGATATGGTGTTTGATGTTGGTGATGGTGAAGTACCAAAAGAGATTGTATGTCATGATAAGCATATCCAGATCCTCACAATGATGGTGTGTGCTGATTATGTAAGAGTCCCCACAGAGCTGGTGTGTGTTAATAATAACTTTAAAGTCCCCAGAGTGGTGGTATGTGATAATAATGATATTAAAGTCCCCAGAGAGCTGCTGTGTGTTAATAACTTTAAAGTCCCCAGAGTGATGGTATGTGATAATAATGATATTAAAGTCCCCAGAGAGATAGTGTGCGATTATCTTGATGTTAAAGTCCCTAGAGAGCTGGTGTGTGTTAATAATAACGTTAAAGTCCGCACAGTAATGGAATGTGATAATAATGATATCAAAGTCCCGAGAGAGATAGTGGGCTTCATTACAAGATTGGCTGTCTGAAAATGAGGGTGCCAGTATCAACTTACTGGCACCCTTTCTGTACTGCCAAACAACGAGAATGCTGGTAGGGGCCATGGAACTCCCAACAGGCCTGACATGCCAGGTTTTCAGGCCGCTATCGGCTTGTCTCTCACTGAAGCGCTGGCACCGTTAGCAACGTTGTTACAGGGTTGCTGGTAAACCGCTGCCTACCGCCAGGTTTAAACAGAAACCCCGTAATGTGGGCTAGTGTGTGCTTATCTTCATGTTAAAGTCCCCAGAGAGATGGTGTGTGATTATCTTGATATAAAGTCCCCATAGAGATGGTATGTGATAATAATGATATTAAAGTCCCCAGAGAGATAGTGTGTGATTATCTTGATGTTAAAGTCCCCATAGATTTTGGTGATGCTGAAGTTCCAATCTATATTGTATGTCATGATACTAATGATACTAATGTCCAGGTCCTCACAGAGATGGTGTGTGATGTACATGTTATAGTCCCCACAGAGATGGTGTGTGATAATGATATTAATGTGCCCACAGATATGGTGTGTGATGTTAAAGTCCCAATAGAGGTTATGTGTCATGACACTGATTTTCAGGTTCCCACAAAGATGGTATGTAAGAATAAGATTAAAGTCCCCACAGTGATGCTGTTTGATAATGATGATTTTAAAGTCTCCCTTAAAGCTAGTGTGTTACAAATAGGACATAGAATTGGTGTTCATAGAATTGTCTCCATAGAATTGCAGTTGTGTGTGTGTGTGGACAGGGGTAATGATGATGATGATGTTAAAATCCACACAAATATTTTTTGTTTGATTATGTTGCAGTCCCAACAGAGATGGTGTTTGGTAATAAGGATGTTGAACTCCCCACAATGATTCTTTATGATGACCATGGTGTTACAGTCCCCATTGGGATGGTATGTGATTATGATGATGTCAAGGTCCCCACAGAGATGGTTTGCCTGCCCTCTCAGAGTCAGTGTGTGTGTGAAAATGGCAATGTTGATGTGCCCCAGAGACATTGTATGTGACAATAAGGACGTTAAAATCCCCACTGTAATCATGTGTGATATTGAATCCCCTCATAGATATGTGATGGTAATTGTGATCAGGTCCTCAAATGAATAGTGTGTGATAATGGTAATGTCAAAATCATTGCAAACTTGGTGTTTTAATATAGTAAAATAAATTCAGATTCATCTGCATTGATAGCTTGTGATTATCTTGATATTACACCTCCAAAAGAGATTTTGGGAGAGATGAGGAGTTTTGTGTCACCAGAGGTGATGTGCATAACAACAGGAAAGAAATAACAATGTAGTAGAAATAAATATTCAATGATCCACGGTCATCAAATTAGCAAGTAGTCCATCTCTACTACAGCATGTAGACCACACCTTTACAGCACTTGTTTAATGTTAGTTACATTTTCAAAATAGATATTATGTCATATTAGGGATGTCAAATGTATCTTATGTAGCCAAGTATTACGCTCAAAGAGATAGCACCCACATCTTGAGTCAAACCAAGCTTATTTACATAACCAAAATATAAGGAAAACAACAGCATAAAAGTTAAATCTTTTGAATCGCAGTCTTAGGCTTAAGAGCTTCCCTGCACACTTCTTCACCTACCATGGGTCAATCCCATTGTTTACTCAACCGGCTTTAACGGGGTTCACGCGTTCTCCTGGCAGGCAATTCTGTTCTCTGATCTTCTGCCTGTAATTGCTGCCCAAGGAAACGGGTACAGATGGTGTGTCTCAGATGTGGTCACGGAACGCTGGTTTGGAGCACTTCTGCAATGACCGGATGATTTCTCCTGCCCCTATTTGCTCCTGTGATTGTCCTTTACATCCTGATCATTGTGCCATGCTCTCATTCCTCCTTTCACCATGGGGTTAACCCCTTCAGACTGGGCTTTTCCTGTACCCCCTACCTTGGGCCAGGATCTCCCACTCTGTCCTTCCTAGGCTATGTAGCTAAGGCCTTTCTTAGATCTTCCAATATTTCACTTCTGCCTCCTCCTGATCACTAACTCCTTCCTCCACCTCCTGTTGTTCACCTCCAACCACTTCCTGCCCTTCATGTTCAACCACCTCTTGCTTTTCATCTTCAATCACTTACTTTTGCTCAACTTCAGCCATCTCATGCCTTACACCTTTCCCGACCTCCTGCTGCTCAACTCTAGACACCTTTTGCTGTTCACATTCAACCTCTGCCTTCTTTTCACTTCCAGCCACACATGCAGTTCTTTCTCCTCCCCTAGTGGCTAGACCTTTCCTTCTCTCTCTCCTCCAGTTTTTCCAACTTTACCCACAACTTTCAATATATGCTAATTTGCCCCAACCACCTAACGCAATCCTCTTCTTCAAACACCCACACCCGCTGACTGATCAACTGGCTTTTTGTGTCCCTGTGACAGCTCTCCTTAAGCTGGCCATCTTCCAGGGGTGCTCACCTGTCTAGGTAAATGGCTGAAGCCCAGTGATTGGGTGTTGTTAAATGATTGACCTGAGTCAAATCAGGGAACTGAGAGATTGGGCAAAGTTTGTATATTCCAAAACTCCCATTTTGAATTTCAAAACCTCTCTCTTTGTGTGCCACCCTGCAGATGTCCTGGGTGTGTCTGTTCTCCAGAGACCAGGTTCATTAACAATGGATGGGCAATCAATGGCAAAAAATGACAAAATAAATGCATGACACCGGTTTCCAGTGAGCTTGTGGCAACATTGTGTTGCAGGGAGCCAAGTCTGGGGCCACTTGAGTAAACCAGTTTGCTGCACAGATGAGAATTGCAGCATTTTTATTTTTACATTATTGGTCTGTAAACTGAGTTCATAGTGTCAGGACCTTGTGGTCCATCATGTATTATTTCCCGGGTGTCTATGCCAGAGCCTATAGTGTACAGTGGTGCTTGGGGCAAACATCTAGGAGCGCCTTCCCATATGGCTATCTCCACCATGTGAGACAGGGATGGTCTCATGAGAGAAACACAGACACAATGATTCAAGTTTATGAAAACCTTTATTTGATAAAGAAACGGGTTTCGAGACGGCCTAACTTGCCCTACGTCTGTAATGGGAGTAGTCTCGACCATCAATCAAAAATATAAATCCAAAGTCAGTCAAATTAGTCAAAACAAAAGTGTCTGTGTGAAACCTATGCTTGCCCTCACACTGTCTAATACAATAATGTGCATGGAATTG
Source organism: Ambystoma mexicanum (assembly GCF_040938575.1). Classification (NCBI taxonomy): domain Eukaryota; kingdom Metazoa; phylum Chordata; class Amphibia; order Caudata; family Ambystomatidae; genus Ambystoma; species Ambystoma mexicanum. Next base: position 587,194,908 of record NC_090923.1, on the reverse strand, counting down.
GACTAAATAAAAAGGGTGCTTCAAAGTAAAGGTCAGGATAGTATTGGAGCTGGTCTACAGCTCCCTTCCCCAAGCCTTGAGCCACTTGGGGTTCAGCATGCATTCCTCGGCTTTCAAAGGCACTGTATAAAGTTCTTTTTACAAAGTTCAAACAGTCTGGTTGCACAAGTTAAAAGTTCCATTAGGTAACAATTCCTCTATGTCACCTCTCCTCAGAAAATCTACTACTTGTCATTAGTTCACAAGACTTTCACAGTTCACAACATTCACAGTTCACAACAGGTTAATGTATTGGTGTACAAGAGCCCTTCGACAACGGGCAGTATGCCTTAACCCCAGGCAGGACCACTCTGATACCTTGGCTCTCCTCACAGTTATTCAGCAGTTCAACATATCAGAGACTTTCGATACACACAGTACTTTCGGCCCTGTGTGGGACCACTCTGATACCTAGGCCCCTGTTTCAGCTTTCTCTTCTCATCATGCCGTGGCACCTTTTTGCAGTTAATCTTGACTTACTTTCATCAGCGTGCCCCCAGCTCCTTTTTACAGTTCAACTTCAGCTTTTCTCAATATTGTGCCCCCGGCACCTTTTACAATTCACCACAAAGCTTTTACGGGGTCTCGGCGTGCCTCTTCCCTCAAGCATAGCCCCCCTTCACTTGCTTTCATATTCACTCTCCCTGTGAACTTCACTCCCTTACAAAATGACTCTATTCACTAGAGCTCCTTTCAACACGTATTAACGTACATGCAAACATTTGCTACTTTGTTTCTCTCCTCTTCAACTTTCACAATGGAGAATCAAAGCTTTTCTTTTCAGCGCTCTTCCCATCCTACGCTCGGCCTTGTAATTATCTTACTACTTGTAAAATGTTATCCCTCACACTTTGCTGCTATCATCAACTGGGATCCCCTTTGGCTTTGAATCCACTGGTTGTGATTTCTTTAACAACACTGTTGCAGTCTTATCGACTGAAGACTTAGTGCTCCTCGCCAGCCCCGCCAACTCTCCTGGGCGGCTTCTTTGCCCCATGATAATGAACACACTTCCACAGACTTCACTCTGAAGAGCAGCTTTGCACTTAACCCCCTTCTGGCTCCTTAGAGACACGGCTCCCTCACCACGTTTTTGTTAGCCCTTTTACACCATAGACTATCAGCGTCTCAGCCCTCCATTCTCGCCCAACAGGTCTCAGGTTCTCTTTGCATCCCAGTTCGCTATTCTCTCATACTGTGACTCATGAACCTTCTCAGGCTGTAGCTTGCTCATTCTGTTTCTCAGGCTCACTCCTTTTATACCTCTGTGGTGTGCTGAAAGTTCTCAGGTGTGTTCGCTCTGTATTCAGTGATTGACTTCACCTGTCCTTATTAATGGGACATTGATAGAAATGAAAAAGTGCCTCTGTTGGATTTTGCTGTGTTTTAGCAGAGCGGGGAGGTTTTGTCAAAGTGAAAGTCTGCGGTCATGTAATAGGTGTGAATGTCGGGTAGGGGGGTCATTGGGAAAAAGGGGATACTTTATTTGTGCGGAATCATATATATTCCACCCCTTGGTCTTATTAGTTGCCTTACTTGGCTGAGGAGAGGATATCAGTACATGGGCCTCTTGGTCTGGATAACAATTAAGGGAAAATAAAAGAGGGGATGAGTGTTTAGAATAGCGCAGCTTCTCTTTCCTAGCAACATATTTTAGTTTTTTTTAGGATTAAAATTGGGTACACCGTCATAACACATAAGTACCTCTGGATATATATCCCTTGTGTTCTCATATGTTGGAACTACCATGTCTTGTCCGAGGGGTCCCTACTCTCCTCTCCAAAGGATCCCTCACACAGGTGATCCTCCCTCACTTGTCTGTCCCCAGGATTAGGATTCAAATGTGATGGCCCTTCCCTGGCCACCTGAATAAAGGATGCCCGGGATTTGCATGGGCGAAAACTCTCAGGTTTCCCACAACACACATGAACAAGAGAGAAGGTGTATCTCTCCAGAAAAGGGATGCTGATGTCCATTCTTGCTGGCACAAGGTCCTTTCCTTGAATGGAAGGATGGCGCATAGGCAGACCTACTTTCATCAGAATGAAGAGAATAAAGAAATGCACAATGTCGATATTGGTGTTCTTGCGACAGTGATCTCAAGCCGAAGCCATTCACTGAGAGATGGTCTTCCAGGTGTTCCTAATTACATGTTTTAGGTCATTAGAGTTTATTTCTATTATGTTGAGCTCCTACCCATGAGGTCTGTGGCACAGACCCATCTGATATTGAGATGCTCTTTGCATCAGTAGTACTTCCCCCCAGGCCATGGAAGTAACTGACCTACAGGGCATCTCTTTCTAAATCCAGGACGTGGAGCTGAAGCAACTACACATCCCAGGTGACTATTCTCTCCTAAATTCCAAGCAAAAGGTGTGTCTTTCCCATACCAGTTTTCTCTACTCACTTTGTTGTCCCTTTTCTGCTCTGCAGCTCTGAGGGATCCAAACAGATTCCATTGGAACAGGGTGTGTCATGTAGTGCTCCTGCCTTGCTTTATGGGAACCCCTGCACCAGGAATTTTCTTCCTTGATTTGTCAAATCTTTTGGGGTTCTAAGAGTGCCTCCTCATGGCTTTTTAGAACCTTGTAACAATCTGATCTGGTTCCTGGCACATAGGGGAGCCGGTTTCTCTCACCTGTCCTATATGGGTGATCGGCACAGAGAGTGAAGAAGGATGTTCTGTTCAGCTGATGTCTATGGAGCCTGCAGCGTGCCTCACTTAGAAATCTTTGTGTCTCTGTGATCCAAGTGGGGCACTGCACGCGTGCCTGGAACCTGTACAGTATGGTTGCTTACAAGGACAAAGTGTCTTAAAGAGACAATGGGTCTATTTTGATCCATGTGTGAATTCCTTACTTTGTGCTGGATATTCAGTGAGGTTCAACAGACGTCCCCAGAGCCAGGCAGGGGACTAGCACCACAAGGAAGGAACTGTTTGTGATGGCAGTGATTGTAAAGAGCCCACATTGTTGATAGGGAAGTTAAGGTCCTCACACAGATAATGTGTGATAATGGTGACATAGAAGGGCCGGATTAATCATGTGTGGTGACGGTGATGTTGATGCTCTTAGAGATAGTGTGTCGGTCATTGCGGGGTCATAGTTGGCTGGAGTTAGTCTCGAGAGGTCCCTGGTGAGGACAACACCCAGGTAATAGATGGAATCTTTCACAACGCCAATCCTATTAAACCTATCCAGAGAGTCCAGCAATGGGTCCCTAGCCCGTATAGAGAGCAACATTGATTTTGATTTATTGATTTTCAGCCCCAAGAATTGCCCAAAGGATCCTATCAAGGACAGGAGGGGAGGGCGAGTGGCGGGGCTCCACCAGATATGCCAAGATATCATCTGCAAACAGTGAAAGTTTGAATTCCACTTCGCCCCGTATAATTCCCTTGATGCCCGGGTGGGTCCTCACTGCTATGGCGAGAGGTTCCATTGTAAGGGCATATATTATGGGGGAGAGAGGGCATCCCTGTCTAGTGACCCGCGAGAGGGAGAACGAGGCCAAGAGCTCCCCGTTCACCTGAACCCTTGCTGTTGGGGCCCCGTACAATGCGGCTACCCATTTTCTGATACTTTCCCCGAAGCCCATTATTTTTTAGGAGTAGTGCCATGTACCTCCATTCAACCCTGTCAAAATACTTTTTCAGAGTCTATTGAAAGCAAGCTTGCATCAAGGTTCGTTTCTTGGGCGTAATGGATCAGGTCTTTTGTTTTCCAGATATTGTCTGATCCCCGATGTCCCCCTATAAAGCCCACCTGGTCCCCATGAACCAGCATTGCCATAATCCCCTCCATCCTCTTAACAACCACCTTTGCCCGGATTTTTACATCTATATTAAGCATTCTGTCGGGTCTTTTCCGTCTGTTGACAGGACTACTATTATGGCGCCCATAATTGTTTCTGGTAGGATTTCCCCCGTAAGGACCGCATTGAACACGTTCGCCAGGTGAGGGGCCAAGGTGGAGTGGAACATCCTGTAGAATTTCACCGAAAACCCATCCTCCCCCGGCAACGTTCCCCCCTTCATCCACTTAATCACCCGCACTACCTCCTCCTCCGTTATCGAGGACTCCATACCGTATGCCACCTCCCTCGCCAGGGCCGGTATCGGGATGGACTTTAGAAAGTCCTCAATTTGGGTGTCACCCCCCCACCCCATATTCGGATTTTTATAGCTTTTCATAGTACTAGCAAAAGGCCCCTGCAATGCTCGCGGTGTCATATCCCAATGTCCCCAGTTCAGTTTTTACTGCTTTCACCATCCTGCTTTTCTGGACCTTCCTCAACTTCCATGCCAATATTTTATCTGCCCTATCCCCCTTTTTTGTTTAAGCAATTGAAGACTTCTCTCTGTTTTATTTAACAGGTGTTCCTTCAGCTGGAGACTATATTCTTCCAGGGTGGCTAACTGGTCCAAGTCAATGGGCCTTTCTGGAGACCCCCCCACACCCCCTCCGGTTGAATGTAGCTATTTTTTCTTGTAGGGTCTTCTCCTGGGCTTCCCTCTCTCTTTTTTTGGGCTCCTAATTTAATGAGGACTCCCTGTATGGTCGCCTTAAAGGCATCCTATAGTGTGTGTGCGCTAACCTCCCCATTGTCATTCAATTCAAAATACTCTGCTATGCTATCTAGAAACATTTTTGTGACATTAGGTCATCTGCCGCCCAGGTGGCCTGAGGGCCATCCTCTTCCTATCGGATGCGGGATTCAGGACCATGATGAATTCCCCCCACCCACTATCGGAGTGCCTTGCACAAATAATTGGAGCTTATCTCTCACCTCTTCCCAGAAATGCGCCTGGCCTTCATTGGGCCCGTACACCACCACCAATGTCAATGGGGAACCTTGGAGAGTACCCCTCACCAACAAGTATCGACCTTCCGGGTCTTTCAACATTGCCTCCGTGTCAAAGCCCATATCCCTTGCCAGTAGAATAGCCACTCCCCTTTTTTTGGCTCTGTGTGATGAACATAGGATCTCTCCGATCACTCCCCCCAGCAGGTTGGGTTCTCTCACCCTTGCCCAGTGTGTCTCCTGCAAGAAGAGCAGGTCCAGTTTTGCCCTACGAAATTCCCTGCATAGTAGTGATCTTTTAGTGTGGGTGTTCAAGCCCCGAACATTCAGGTTGCCCACCTCCAGCATGTGCAGTCAGCCATTTTCGAGACTTGCTTTTTCATTGTTCAGCGTCCTCAGAGCACCACTCCATACGTTGTCCCCTCGCTCTTCTCTGCCCCCGCCTCCCTCACCTCCTCCCCCCTGGGTGGAGCTTGAACATAACCCGAACTGCCCCCCCCTTCATACCCCTAACCCTGTCAACCCCAACTCCCTCCATCCCCCCTACACCCTGCCCTGGCACCCAGCCCGTTAGTTCAACCATTCCTGGTATTTGGCCGGACCACCAACCTGGCCGCCTTCTCCAGGCTGCCATTGGATTTACTATTTCCGTTGAGCCCCCTCCCAACCTGTGTAAAGCCGCCCCCTCAGTGCACCCATCATACTTGCTGTTCTTAGGGATTGTAGTCATAAGGTATTTCCTTAATTCCTCATCCCGCAACCAGTAACAGGCCGCGTTGTCCCGCCCCTCATCCTTCAGGGCTGCTCCGCCCTCTGTCCTTTGTTGGGGGCGGTGTGTTTAGTTTCTTAAATTTCCTGGAGCCTGTCATCCTCCTCCTGTCTCTCCATCTCTCTGGTCCACTTATCCCCTCACTGCCATCCCCGTGGGCCTTCTCTGAGCCGTTCTTCGTTTGGCCAGCGTGTATGCTGAGAGGTCCTGGAAGATTGATATCTTTGCGTTGTTGTACGTAATCTACTAAGCCTTCCGGGCCTCCTCCAGCACCTTTGTTTTTTCTGTATAATAGTGGTAGCAGACCAAGATGGACCGGGAGCCTCCCGCTCTGCCCCCCGCCCTGTGCGCCCTGTCTATTGTGGGTTTTGTGGTTAATTTGTTCGCAAAGAGGAGGTTGATTATTTCTCTCACCACTCGACATATTATCCCCTTTCGGTTTCCCTTTCCGCCTCTGGAACCCCAAAAATTCGGAGGTTATTCTTCCTTTCTCTGTTCTCAAAATCATCCATTTGCCTGGCCCTTTCCTCATCTCTTTTCTCCAGAGCCTCCAGCCTCATGACTGTTTGTGCATCCTGGGTCGCGGACGACGATTGGTTAGTTTCTAGCTGCAGCAACCTGTCCTCAACCTTGTCCACCCTTTGGTCAATTTTTTCCAGTTTCTGAGCTATATCAGACCTCATGTCTCTTATTTCTTGCAGGGCGGAGGCAAAGCCCTTTTCCATTGCTGAGGGATCCATCGGTACGGCTCCTGTTTGGGCTATTCCCCCCTCCTAGTCCAGACTGTCCTGATTGCTTCCTGCCTCGTGAAAACGGTACCCCTGCAGGGCTTTCTTCCAGCTCATATGACCCCCTGTATGCTTTGTGGGAGGGTTGGTCTTGGTCTGGATGGTTCTGCCTTCCCCCTCTAAGGCCAGTGTAGATTTCCTGTGGCAGCTTCTGCTGTGTGACCCCTGGGGGGTTAGAGTTGGGTTAACACCCCTCTGTGACTGTCCTATATGAGTGATTCCCGATGGTGGCCAAATTGGGGTGGGCACACGCCCCAGGGACGGACCCTGGGGGCCCTCACCCCGTCTGTGTCTGGCCCTCTAGTCATCCTGCTGACGTCCTTGGGTCTTGGCATGCTATATTGTCACGCTGGACCCCTTCTGCGTGGGTCTATTGTACTCCTCCTGTGTTCCTGCGTGCACCTGGGGCGAGTAAGGCTGGGCTATTCCTCCTCTGTTTCCTTCTGGTACCACTGAGTTTCGTGGGAGGCTCCCTCAAGGCAGGCACACGCCCCAGGGACAGTCCCCGGGGACCCTCTGCTTGTCCGCAGTCCGGCTCTGCTGGATTCACTGCTGAAGCCTCTCTGGGCGGGCACACGCCCCTACCTCCATCTCGGAGGCCACCACCCAGTCCAGTCTCGTTGTTGCTGTCTTGTCTGCAGGGAGAGGCGGTGGCTAAGTCCTGCCTCCCCCCCAAGTTGTAGGGCCGACCTTTGCACCCCAGCCCTCTCTGTCAATCCGTGGGGGGTTCTCCGCCAGGGTGTTCTTACTGTGGGGGATGCTCCCTTCCTTCCTTTCTTATCCTCCTCCTTTGAGGACCAGGGCCTGTCACGTGGGGGTTCCCTTTTCTCCCTCTGTGCTTCTGCTTCCACATCTCTAGGGGGGCCCCCCAGGGGGAGATCCCAGGTGTGTGTTAGGGTAATTGTCTCCAACACCTGGCAGTGGCTTTGTTGACCGTGTTCCCCAGATTGGCCTTGCCCCCTCCTCTGGCCCGCGTATGCTAGGGCTAGCTCCAACTCATGGGCTGCTCCAAATGGTATTCTCCTTATGTCCGGGGATCCTCTCATCCTGGGCTTGTTGGTGGGTGAGGGGCTTCAAGGATGGCCCTTTGTGTGGTGGTTGCCCGTGTGGGAGGGTGCCGTCCCCCCCTCTTATGCTTCGTTTAAAGGACTGCCCTTTTAGAGTTGGCTCTGGCGTGTGATAATGAGGCAACACAGCCCCTTTCCGGGCCCGCTTATGGGAATTCTGGGAATTTCCCGCTTATTCCCCTTATTACAATGCTGAGACAGCAACTTGCTGACTCTAAGGAACTGGACCCCAAGAAGTTAGCACTAGCTGCCGACTTGTGCGTAGCCACCAGGGCTACTCACAAGGATTCTGGGGCTCCTCACAAGAAAGAGGAGGGGAAGAACGATGAGAAGGATAATTCTAAAAATCCCCCACCAAAACAGGGTCACAAACATAACAAGGGTAAATTCCCCCATAAACAATCTTATAGGGCTAGGGAAACATCTGCCCCCAAACCAGAGGGTGGCTACCAGAAGCCCCCTTCAAAATAACTTTTGGGAAATGTGTGGTTTGTGGGTATGGTGACCTTCTGACAGGAGATCCCAGATGTAAGGGTAAACCTTCAGGGATCCCATCTTTCTCCTTAGCCTTCACCCATGATGTGGAAGTTCCAATGACAGGTGCTAGCTTTCACACGTAGGCTGAAGAACGCATTGGTGTTCAAGCCAGGGTTTCCTTAGTATCCCTGGAACTGTGGGAACAACAGAACATAGAGGTCTATAATTCCATTCCAGATAATACTAAAGAGTATTATAAAGACAGTGTGCTCATCAGTGGTCAGGACACAGCTGCCATTAGAGACACTGGGGCTACCATAACTGTGGTAGATTAAAGATTCTTTCAGCCTAAAGAGGTTGCTAAGGCTCCCAAAAGGCGTACCAAGTTAGCAGGAGGTCCAATCCAAATGTGTCCAATACTGCCAGCTATCATTGAGTGTAATGAGATGACTGTAAGAATCGCTGAAAGTGCTCAGTCTTAAGTGCCTGGAAGGGTACTATTAGGCAATGACTTGAAGGACCTGTGGTTAGTTTCCAGCACACCAAATCCCCCTTCTAAGAAGAGGAGGGCGCTGACTTGAGAGCCCTTCCCACAGAGACCAAGGAGAAATCTAGAAAAGGAGAGAAGGGCCTCTAGCCCAAACCTTCCTCCAAAACGGGAGTTCCTGTGAAAGAGAAACTCTAGGTCATGCCTGTGACCCCACCACCAACTGAGGCTGAGTTGGTAACAGAAGAATCCCCTGAGGAACCATCTGCTGATGAGTCAGAGGTGGAGCAGATTCTGCCCTGGCTTGAGTATCTGGATCGTAGAGACGATCCTGAGCTGCAGACTTTGCTTTCATGAGGTGGACCCTCTAGAACAGAATTCAGTCAGGGACAGAGAGGATCCCTGTCTTGAAGGTCTGTGTAAGCAGGCAGCTTCCCAGAGGGAAGGACAAGAACCTGGGAAGCATAGGGTCTACTGGGAGGGTGGCTTCCTCTACAGTGAACCTATGGACTCTATTCCAGGGGACCTCAAGAGACTGGTGGTACCCCAGGAACAGAGATCCACATTTCTGCAATTAGCTTGTGAGGTCCCTCTGGCTGGCTATTTGTCTGGCAAGAGTGGATCCAAGAATGTGGCACCTTTAGTGCCCCTCCCAGTTATGGGAGTTCCTATGCAGAGGGTGGGGATTGACACTGTTGGTCCCCTAGACCCTCCAACTTCCTCAAGCAACCGGTCTACACTAGTTGTAGTAGACCATGCCAATAGACGCCCTGAGACCATACCAATGAAAATTGCTCCTGCTCAGGCAGTGGCTAAGGCCTACTTGGTATTTCTACCAGAGTAGGATTTCCCAAGGAGGTAGTATCCGACAGGGGGTACCATTTTAAATCCCACTACATGCTGGCTATGTGGAAAACATGTGGGGTCACCTACACATTCTCAAAATCCTACCACCTTCAAACCAATGGATTGCTAGAGAGGTTTAACATAACTATGAAGAGCATGATTGGTGCATTAGATTAACCCCTTAGAAGAAAGTGGGGCCTTCTACTGCCATGCCTTCTTTTTGCCTAAAGAGATGTGCCTTAAACTGGAGTGGGCTTTAGCCCCATTGAGCTCCTCCATGGCCATCCAGTCAAAGGCCCTTTGGACCTGATTAAGAAAAGGTCTGGAGAGTGTTCCAAAGCCAGTACACATTATTGACTGTGTGCTAGGCCTCAGGCAGAGGATGGCACACATGATCACAGAGGCTTCTGAGAACTTGAAGGCTGGCCAGGCTCTGGTGAAGCATTGACATAACCAGAAAGCCAACATGGTGGAGTTTACTCCAGAACAGCAAGTTTTTATAATGGTTCCAGTAAGACAAAGAGTTTTGCAGGACAAGTGGACAGGACCCTTCAAGGTTGTAGGCAAGCTTGGATAGCTTAACTATTTGGTGGACTTGGGCAACCCCACACCAACCGAGTGAAGGCATATGTCTCCAGACCAGAGATAGGAGCTATGCTTCTGGCTTTAGATCAAGAAGAAGAGGAGAGTGAGCCTCTCGCATATCTTCTAAAGGGGCACCCTTCAGATGGTTCCATAGAAGGAGTTAAACTCTCTTCCAATTTGACACTGCAGCAACAGGAGGAGTGCAAATCTTTGCTAACTCAGTTTGCCCCTCTGTTTTCTCTTACACCAGGCTTAGCCCCTTGGGGCTAGCATGACATTGACACTGGTGATAGTGTACCTGTGAAAAGCAAGGCCTACAGGATGTCAGATCATGCAAGGAATCACATTAAAGAAGAGGTTAACAAGATGCTTGACCGTGGAGTAATTGAACACTCCACAGTTCCATGGGCTAGCCCAGTTGTGTTAGTGCCAAAAGCAGGTACTGAAGAACTTTGGTTCTGTGTGGACCATAGTGCCTTGAATTCAGTTACAAAAACTGATGCCCATCCTTTGCCAAGGACTGATGAACTGGTGGATAAGCTCGGCTCAGCTAAATTCCTCAGTATGTTTGACTTGACAAGTGGTTATTGGCAAATTGCCATGCCTGACCATGCCAAGGAGAAAACAGCATGTTCTACCCCAAGAGGCCTGTACCAGTTTTAGTCATGCCTTTTGGATTGAAAAATGCACCTGCCACTTTTCAGGGAATGGTAAATCATGTTCTGAATGGCTTAGAGAACATCTGCATGGCATTCTTGGATGACATAGCAGTGTTCAGCCCTACCTGGGAAGAACATATTATCCATCTTGAACAGGTGTTGCAGGCTCTTCAGCTTCCCACTCTGACCATCAAGGCAAGCAAGTGCCAAGTTGGGCAGAGTAAAGTGGTCTATCTTGAGCATGAGGTAGGAGGAGGTGAGATCAAGCCATTACCCATCAAAGTACAAGCTGTACAAGACTGGGCCATCCCTACTACTCAAATACAAGTAAGAGCCTTTTTAGGACTTACAGGATGTTACAGGAACATCATTGAGAATTATGGAACCACAATTTATCCTCTGAATAGCGTGTCTTCTCCTAAATACCCCGAAAGGGTGAAGTGGAATGAATACTGTTCGAAGGCATTTCAGGGGCTGAAAGTTGCCCTCTATAAAGCGCCAGTGCTGAGAGCTCCAGATTACACTCAGGCCTTCTTAGTCCAGATTGATGCTTCCAATAGAAGGATTGGGACAGTCTTGAGTCAATTTGATAGCAAAGGCAGGGAACACCCCATCTGCTTTATTAGTAGAAAACTAAAAGATAGGGAAACCAGGTGGGCTACAATTCAACATGAATGTTTTTCCATAATATGGGCCTTAAAGAAGTTTAGGCCATACCTATATTGAACTACTTTCAGGATTCAAACAGACCACCAACCCTTGAAGTGGTTCATGCAGATGAAGGGGGAAAATTAAATGTTTCATTGAGCATTGGTTTGGTACCCAACATAAGAATGCTCATGGTCTCTCCAGAAAGTATGACTGACTGGAACCAGAGATCCATCCAGGAGTGGATTAGATCATCCTGTCCCTTAGTCTGGTCGGCCTAGTCCCCTCTCCTAGCGAGACCCCGAGCACATTTTGCTGGACTTCTGTACATGTTTCTTTCACTCCTTATTTGCTCTGACTTTTGGGAACTCTGTTCTTTTGGTTCACCTTAACTTATGGAGCCTGTTTTCTCCATATCTCTAAAGGGCATAAGTGTTACACTTTTGCAGCACACAGAACCCTATGTGCAGTGTAGCTGGGAAACCTTTGGGTTCTCCTTTTTGATTTTCTTTGACTATCCCTAAAACGACTGTTCTTAACGATAGATGGATACTTTTTATCCTTTCTAAAACTTAAACTTATGAGAGATTAGCACACACCACCTTATGTGGAGTTCTAAGGGCATACCTATTGTCCCCCTTCTCTCTGCTCCTGTGATTTTTTGGTCACCTTGACAACCCTTAAGTTATGGCTGGTGGCAGTGGACATGTTCTACCAACTGTTGTGCTATATTCTACTGCAGACTGTATTCACAGGCTCGGTTATGCACAAAAGGGTCACCTATGTTCTAACATGGTGGCTCCTTTCTTTTTTTTGCCATTTCTTGTATGGCTCTCCTTTGTTAGCCCTTTTCTACCATTCTGAGAGAGGTAGGTCTGTGTGTGCCCCATGTCCTTTTTCCTTTGTCTGCCAGAGTGCCTGGATGGAACCAGTTCCCACTAGAGAGGGTGAGTGTCCTGATTGAACAGCCACCTGCCCCTTTCTGTAAACAGTTGGGAGAGTTTGCAGATGAGTGAATTGGAAATCTAAATAAAAGGGGAGATTCCTGAGGCACAAGGCAAGTTGACCACTGAACAGAAGATCTGAAGCTGAAGAGACCAGAGATGCCTTCAGACAATTCCAGTAACCGTGAAGCGAACACTGCTGTCCTGACCCTGTTTTCGTATTTACAGAGGATCTCCAAAGGGGACAATTCCTTACCTTTGGCTGGTGGGACCAACCAGCCCCATGACGAACTGCAGATCGAGCCATCCCCTGAGGTGCTGTGAACTTCCAAGGCTGCATACCGTGAATACCAGGGGACCTCTGACCAATTTGCAGTGCAATGTTTTTGCGTGGAGGAATCCACTCAGAACTTTGGTGAGCTCTAGTTGGACCTCCAGAGTCATGATCCCACTCATCCAAGTCCCTTCACCAGGGTGCAGGACTAAGAACTGAGGAAGATCAAGCAGGCTAAAACCGTTCTTTGTTGGAGCTGATAAAAAGGTGCCAAAACCGCAGACCGACATGGGAGACCAAAGAAATACTTGCTGAGGGTCCTTTTGCGTGACTGCTGCTGTGACATCCCATTCAGAGTCCTTCCTTTTGTCACCAAACCCAGGAATCGGGAGACTGGATCCGTCGCTACTGCATAGGAAAGCCTCCAGCTGCATTTGCTTCTTCTAACATAAGATACGGTGGGACTCAAGGTAGAACTTACTTCAAGCCGAAGAGTTGCTCCAGGGTGACTGGACATTTGGGTGTCCACCCATACCTCTGACCCAGGATTTCCAGCTTGTGCTCCTTTTAGGGTGTCCTTCGCAGGGTCCCTATACATTGTGTTATCTTGCTGAAGTATTTTATTTAAGTGACTAAAGTATCCTGAGGACATTTGCCTTTTTGACTGCTGCCTACACTGACTTTGATGGACACTTGAGTAGTTAGGGATTTGACTTGCAAAGCATTAGAAGTCTTGAAAAGTGTTACTAGGAAGTAAATGGTTGCTATAGCATTGATCAACCCTCCTTTTTCTTCCTACAGACTTTGTCTGATCTGACTTTACTAAACGAATGAACCTATCATTTCTCAGTAACAAATGTGAGTGTGCAGCACTACAAGTAATACTGTAGAACTGTCATTAGTGTCATTTCCTGTAATTGTAAGCGCAAGCAACTACCATTGAAGCAGTCTCCCAGGAAAAGTCCTGTGAATAATTCTGATGTGTATTAGTCTAAAAGAGTATTTACTTACCGGCCTTGTGCATATCACATACATTTATATTTTATTATAATTTTCAGTGTATACGAGTTTCATTTTACTACTGTATTTACTGGGTTTAGTGTACTTATCTAGCTCACATCCTCCTCCTCCTCCTAAAATAAGCCTGGCTGCTCTGCCATTCTACAAGATCCTTTGGGTTAACTTATACTAAGAGTTGGGGAGCTGTATACCAAGGGATAATTTTCTAGAGTCTAACCTCCAAGCGGACTTTAGGAAAACTCCCCTGACACTGGCATTCATTTACGGTCGGGACTCGTAGTAAAATAAATGCAGATCATCTTTCTTTTCAGACTTTCTCCCTCCAGCCATCCCTTGTAGCACCAGCACACCACCAAGTGGCGCAACCCCTGACCTGCCAGTTGTGCCAGTGAGCACCCTCTATCTTGGTTGTATTCTGGCTTGCAAGTTGCCAGAGAGCACCCTCTATCATGTTTGTATTCACTATTCTCACAGGGCTTGCACAACCTCCCGCCTATAGGACCAAACTCAAGAGGCAGGCCCAGTGAAGCGCCCTTCTCTCCTCTAGCGGGATACATAACCCTCAGTAGAGTGTTCAAATGATCTCTAAAGCTTGTGCTGCCTTTTTGCAGGGACCCTCTCACTGCTCCTAATGCCTAATTTGAGGAGAGATTATGCATCTCATTGTGACGCTACCCACAGGTGCATGCTTTAATAATGAAAAGCATGCAATGGGACAATGTGATTCCCTCATTTGTATGGGGTATGCCCCCAGGCAAATGAGGGGGCCCTCCCACAGAGAACGCTTACCCTGAAAGTTAGGCAATGTCAGAAATGTAATAAAATATGTTCCTTGCACTCCCATCTGTAATCACCATATGTGCCCACTGCAAGGCAAATGGCATGAAGGGCTGTTTATTCATGGAACCCATTGTATAATGGGACCCATTATGGTTACTTTGTCCTCAAATAACTAACACTGTTCTTTCACACAACTTCACCTATTAATCGAGCAGGGCACTCCTCGTTGGTGGGTGGTTAAATAAAAAGCTGTGTGCTTTAGCTGAGCTTTGGGAATAAAGAAACCAAGATGCTGATACCTGAACAATGGCATAAACAAAAGTGCTAATGATCGCCAAACCCTGCACATGATTCGGCTAGTAATATCATGGCAATTCCTAGCATGATAAAAATATCTCACTTCAGATGTATGTACTTGGGAATTTAATGGAAATACCTCATAGATGATGGGGACATTTTTACATATGTTGCAATACATTTCAAACTGTGAGTAACTGGGCACACAATGTCAATTCCTGACAATATGTTTGAATGCCTGGGCACAGGCTAATAATACCTGTCAAATGGTGTGATTGCATTTTCAAATAATGTCAAAACCTATATTGCAGTGAACCTTCATCCGTTCACCCTTAGTACATTCTAAGTGCACCTTTCACTACAATGCGTGGATTAACACAAGTCTGTCACTGAGTATGCACTTTTATAAATGCTGTTAGTGCTCCATCAAAAGTACCGAACACCAGTTTAATAAGTGCATGCATGGTCACATTTGAAGACTGCAAGTTCTGCCGAGAAATGCAGGCATTAACTTGATATGGTGAGCAGCAATGCCAAAGGAACGATTTGCATTGCTTGGAACATGCACAGTTCTGTTAAACCACCTGGATCATTAAATTGTCAACTTTATCTTTACTAATGCTCAGCTGAACATGTCACTCTCCTATTGTATTTATCCGTTACACAAGCATCCCTAGTACTGACAGCCTGCACAAACACAGGTTTACCAATGCACCGCGGCTCTATACTCTATATAGTTTGCCTTGCATTCCCCACAGCTTGTAAAGACGGCAGCTTTCACTAGATTTGCTTTTCACCGTTTTCCGCAGATACGAGCAAAAATGATCATATAACCAGTCACCCCTTTAAATAACGTCTACCTAATGGTTGCCTGCAACTCTTAACTGAATTTTCACTGGTATACACAGCTTAAACGCTTATTCTAAAACACGTGACTTATGAATGACTTTCAGAAAGTTTCTTTAACTCAGCAGCATTTAATTATAATGAAAAATGGGTCAGTGAGCCCAAAATCCATGATGCATGGTCATTTTACGGCCTTCACATTTAAACTAAGCTAAAAGTTAACCTCTTCTAAACTCTTCCGTGTGTCTCTGCCTGTTTTTGGTGTGCTGGGTGTGCCTTGAATTTAGCATACACATTCCGATTGCCATGGAAACCAGCGAGCCTAGGTGTGAATTCCAGCAGCCAAGTTCTCCATGACAAAAGGTGCACTTAAGTCAGTTTTGGCTTCATCCCCCACTCTCATCTACAAAGCACAACGCCCTCCATGTGAATGAAAGAAAACTCCCTTTGGGTTTACTTCAGAGGTAACTTTAAAGGTGAAACAGTACAATCGCTATGACTGCATACACCTGTGGTGCAGAAGTCCGTGACCTCTGCGTACTTCCCGTGCATAGATGTCGGAAGAACTTGTTAAGCAGTTAGCTGGTTATAAGGCAATAAAGCTGAAGAAGGATTTGCAGGCGAGGACAGAACTACGTGTGTAGTCTTTTTTTGTGTGCCACTCTCAAGTGAACTATGTAATTAATTTCCCTGCGTTTTTCTTCATGGAGCGAAACGATAACAATACTTTTCTCAAGTATATATAGTTGCTAACTGCTAATAGGTTAATCATGTGTGTCCCAAGCAGGAGCTGAGGTTGTATATTGATGGATACAGATGTTTGGTCCTACAATGAGCACTAAAGAATATTTTCCACATCTGTCTTTTTGCCTTAAGCGTGTGTGATTTCTTTTTGTCGTTGCTGTTTAAACATGTGCAACATTTTATCTGAGGCTTGCTTTTCATGACACAGCAATGTTGTAGTATTTGCATTTGTCTGTTTACCCAGAAATTACTTTAAAATAAAAACTCAGTTGGTTTTACATTTGAAGGGCACAAGCCATTACCGATGCCAATGAAACTTTAAATAGTATGCCTTTGAAAGGTTTGTACCTTTCCACAGCATGTGAAGTTCTTCACAAGAATCGTTGCTTCAATATCATAACATTGACGTTGATATCCATTTCCGGCATTACCGATCGTGTGCAACCATAATTCTCTAAAATACTTTAAAAAATAATACAGTACTATACTGGGAGATCTGCGCCTTAAATGTGAACGTGCATGTTTTTCGGAAGCTGCTGGTTTGTAGAACCTTTAAAAAAAAGTTATATATTTATCACTGAGAAACCAGGCCTGCAAGGTTTACAGCCATGCCAGGCATTGCTTTCCATTTTCATTCTCATCTCCCACACAGGGTCTCTATCATACCATATCATATCCCAAACCTTAGATGAGAAAGATGCGAGTGTTCCGAAAAATTATTTTAAGCAATGCATGTATGTAGGCCGCATTGTACGTTCATTGAGAATTACTTTCCAAATACATGAAGTGCATGAGCTTCTTGGCGATTCTTCATCATTTTTGATGAAATTTGACTTAAGTGCACATTTACATACACCTGTACCTCCAAAAGCATAATGCATCTAATCCTCAACAAATATGAAATTTCCACACTTCCCTGGCCGAAACATGGCTACTAGATGAGAAAATTGCCAAACTGCAGCCTGGTCAGGTGAAGATGGAGAAATGTACCAGAGGCAACATAACTGCTTGCTTTTCAAAACATTAGGTAATCTGCTAATTAAAGTTTTGGCTGCCTAGTGCTTTTATTCCAATATTTATTTCACCCAGTATGATTTATTTTGTAGTGTATGGTACATCCCTGGTATTGCAAATGCCAATACTGAACAAGCATGCATTTTTAATGCAAATATCCAAATCTTTATAGTAATTTCTCCCTTTGGTGTTCCCTCCACCTAGGGAAACAGCTACATGAGTGGTTTATTCATGATGACTTGGAGGGTACACCCACCCTGGTTATGCCCTATAAGCACTTGTTTATTACACAAAATCTCAAAAGAAATCCACTCCCACAAGACTACACTTTCCATCTTGGAAGCAGGTGAGTCCAGATGCCCCAGCGACCCCATTTTGGGCCAAATTCCCCCAAAAAATGTTTTCCGAGCACCCGTGTGCCGCGTAGCCCTGCGGGCACTTCCTGGTCTCCCTCCCGCCTCCCAACCCACCCCCCTCCTCCCATTGGCTAACTTTCCTGTTGTTTCCTCGGGTCTAGCGACCCTCTTGCTGCCCCCTGCTTCCACTTTCCATCTTGGAAGCAGGTGAGTGCAGATGCCCCAGCAACCCCATTTTGGGCCAAATTCACAAAAAGAAATGTTTGCCGAGCACCCGTGTGCCGCGTAGTCCTGCAGGCACTTCCTGGTCTCCCTCCCACCTCCCAACACGCCCCGCTCCTCCCATTGGCCAACTCTCCCATTGTTTCCTCGGGTCTAGCAACCCTCTTGCTGCCCCCTGCTTCCACTTTCCATCTTGGAAACAGGTGAGTCCAGATGCCCCAGCGACCCCATTTTTGGCCAAATTCCCCAAAAAATATTTGCCGAGCACCCGTGTGCCGCGTAGCCCTGTCGGCACTTCCTGGTCCCCCCCCCACCTCCTAACCCGTCCCCTCCTTCCATTGGCTAACTCTCCTGTTGTTTCCTCGGGTCTAGCGACCCTCTTGCTGCCCCCTGCTTCCACTTTCCATCTTGGAAGCAGGTGAGTCCAGATGCCCCAGCGACCCCATTTTTGGCCAAATTCCCTAAAAAATGTTTGCCGAGCACCCGTGTGCCGCGTAGCCCTGCGGGCACTTCCTGGTCTCTCTCCCGCCTCCCAACCCGCCCCCCCTCCTCCGATTGGCTAACTGGCCCTCCCTCCTCCAGCCCCGCCCACCCAATCCGTTTGGTCCTGTCAGGACAACCCACATTCATTGCCAGTCCTCCCTGGGCAGCCCTCTGCCCGGCAGCCCATCGGCTAAGGACCCAAGGCAAAGGACGGCTCCTTCAGTGAAGGCTCCTGGTGTATCTGCAGGTATCAGCAGGAGAAGCAAGAAGCCAACAATAAGTAAGTGTGACAAGGGCGGGGACAGAAGCAATTACTTCATGCCTTACTACCCTACCACTCAACCCTAGAAGCTAAACTATTGTAAAAATCTACATACTATGGTTGCATTCCATTAAAAAAAAGAATCATTATGATACTACTGCATTGATAAAGTGTACTCTAATATTCCTCTCTGTGAAAGTTGTATCTAGAAGTGTGCCCAATAGCCTCTCTGTGAAAGTTAAATTTAGAAGTGTGCCCAATATCCTCTCTGTGAAAGTTACATTTAGAAGTGTGCCCAATAGCCTCTCTGTGAAAGTTAAATTTAGAAGTGTGCCCAATAGCCTCTCTGTGAAAGTTGTATCTAGAAATGTGCCCAATAGCCTCTCTGTAAAAGTTGTATCTAGAAGTGTGCCCAATAGCCTCTCTGTGAAAGTTAAATTTAGTAGTGTGCCCAATAGCCTCTCTGTGAAAGTTGAATCTAGACGTGTGCCCATTAGCCTCTCTGTGAAAGTTGAATCTAGAAGTGTGCCTATTATCCTCTCTGTGCAAAGTTGAATTTTGAAGTGTGCCTAATAGCGTTCCCTGGTTGAATTTAGAAGTTGCCTAATATCCTCTGTGCAAAGTTACATTTAGAAGTGTGCCCAATAGCCTCTCTGTGCTAAACTGAATTTAGAAGTGTGCCCAATAGCCTCTCATTGAAAGTTGAATTTAGAAATGTGCCCAATAGCCCCTCTGTACTAAACTGAATTTAGAAGTGTCCCCCACATAGATGAATGAACGGGTGATGTGCTTGGAACCGGCGAAGTGGGCGGAACTAATGAAGTGCAAGGAACAAGAGAAATGGGTGCAAATAGTTAATTAGATGACTTATGTGGATGGATGACGCTTGGAGTAAGGATAACGTGGGTAGAACGAATGAAAGGAGTAGTGCATAAAATGGAGTGCATGTTAATGTTAATGTTAAAGGACATTTGTACCGCGCACTATCACCACCGGAGTGGTCCCTTGGCGCTCTGGTGGCTCTGAAAGAGGAGGGGAGGTTGAGTTAGTGGGAGGAAGCAGGAAAAGTGCAAGAGAGCAGTGATGTGCTGTTGGCGGCCTCAGCCCGGTGGGTCCGTTGGCTGGGCCTGGGGTGTTTGCGGCCCTTAGTCGTCGTGTACTGTTGTGCAAGACTATGTGTGTTTTTTGTTTTTTGTTGTAATGTAGTGAAGTTTGTGCGGTTTGTTGTGCTGTAGGTTTTGGTTGTGTTTGGTTTGGAGTTTGAGAGGTGTATGCAGAAAGGGAAATTGTTAGTAGGGTTGGTTAGTTTGCGTCTCTATCCTGAATTGAAGCATTCGGCTTTTTTAGTCTCCCTTGTTGCGGCTCTGTCCAGATCTGGGTCTGACTGGCATACAGGTTCCTTACTCCTCTAGCCCCCGCCTCTAACATGCTCTCTCATAGCTCCCCTTATCTTCCATTCATACTCCTGTTGCCAACGCACCTGCCAATGACAACCTCTCAGGTAGTGGGGTGATTGCCAATATCTCGATAATTCCACACCCGTGTGGTACCTGGCAGTGATTAAGTAAGGGCGTGCGAGAGTGTTGGTGGGATTGTCTGGGGTAGTTGACTCAGTCTCCGTGCGTGCCGCCTGTGTTCCAGTCTATCCGGTGTCACCCGTCCAGGTGCCGTGGGCGTTACTCTCTCTGGTCAGGGATGGTCAGGGATGTCCGTGTCTTTTCGGTTTAGTCATCCTTTTTTTTCCAGTTTCGGTTTCTTGGTTCAGTCTGTGGTGTTGTAGAGCCAGGTGTTTAGTCATTTCCTGAATTTTAGGTGATCTTCAGTGCTTCTTTTTTCTTGTGGGATGTTGTTCCAGGTTTTTGCGGCTAAGTGGTAGAAGGAGGTGCCTCCAAGTTTTTTCTTATGGTATGGTTTGAGTTCCAGGCGGATTTCGTTGCTTAATCGGAGGGGTCTCGCTGGTTTGTAGACTGTTATTTTCTTTTGTAGGAATTCTGCTCCTGGTCCGCTGATTGCTCTGTGCGTTATGCACATTGTTTTGAAGATGATGCAATGTTTTACTGGGAGCCAGTGTAGTGTTTTTAGGGCTGGAGTGATGTGGTCTCTTCTGGATAGTTTGAGGAGTATTCTTGCTGCTGCATTTTGGATCCGTTGCAGTTTCTTCAGGAGGTATTATGGTATTCCGAGGTAGAGGCTGTTTGCATAGTCGATTTTAGACATGATTAGGGCGACGATAGTGAGTGATTTGTGCGTGAAGGAGAGGAAAGGTAGGATTCTTCTTGCCGTGTGGAGGAGGAAAAAGCATTTCTTCACTGTTGCATTTATTTGTGGTTCCAGGGTTAGCTTGTTGTCCATTAGGACTCCCAGATTTCTTACTACCTACGATGGTGTTGGTGCATTTCCCATTTCCGTAGGCCACGGGATGGTGGTTTCGTTCTCTTGGTCTTTGGATACGATCATTATTTCTGTTTTTCCTGGGTTGATTTTCAGGTTGTTGGCATCCATCCAGTTGAAGACTTCTTTTAGACAGTCGGTTAGGGTTGAATGGTCGGCATCGGCGTCTTTGATTTTGAATATGATCTGAGTGTCATTTGCGTAGTTGTAACATGTAATGTTGTATTTTTTGAAGATTCTGATGACCGGAGTCTGATAGATGTTGAAATAAAGTGGAGATAGTGAGGATCCTTGTGGTACTCTGCAGTCGTTAACTCGTGGAGTGGATTTGAAAGGTTTCATCCATACGGTTTCTGTTCTGTCTGCTAGGAATGATTTGGTCCAGCGTAGTGCTGTGTCTGTTATGCCTATGTCTTCTAGTCTTTTGGTCAGGGTGTCGTGGCTAACTGTGTCAAAGGCTGCGGACAGGTCGAGCAGAATAAGGGCTGAGGTAGTGTTAGAGTCTGCGTTCGTTTTTAGGTCGTCCCAGATGGATAGTAGTGCTGTTTCCGTTCCTCTTGCTGGTCTGAAACCGATTTGAGCTTGTTCCAGCAGGTGGTGTTTTTCTACGTGTTCTTGGGTTAGTTTATATACGTAGGTTTCTAGATGTTTGGCTGGGTAGGGGATGTTAGAGATTGGCCTGTAGTTGGAAAGGTCATCTACGTCACCACTTGTGTTTTTTAAGAGTGGCTTGATGCATGCTGATTTGTATGTAACAGTTCTACTTTATCGACTGTATGTAACAGTGCCTAGATGCCCACAGGCTTTGTGCGCCACTATAAATGCAAAACGTAAATAAAAATAAATAAAGCAGTGGTCAACCCTTTTCAGTTCTGGCCTCCAGGATGTGAAACATTTTACTTCACTTACTCTTCAGGAAACGATGGAAAACGTAAATGTTCTTGCAATATGCTGTCCGCCTTCAGCACCATAGCTAAAGCAAATACATTATAAGAATGTATAACATTCTCCCCACTTAACTGTTGAGGTAACCGTAATTGCACTTCATGGCACTCACTGGATATTCATCTCATTGCTAGAAGGGAGATGGATGTTAGTAGACCAGCTATGATTGCTAAATTCCAATGGCCAAGAAGATGCCCCATAGGCAACTTAGCTCAAGATGGTTGGGAAATCAAAGAGGCTGTCATTCCGTCAGATTGTGCAGGTTCTGTCTATGTTCCCGTTACTAGCAGGTATTGCAGAACCCCAATGCCGAACCTGCAGAAGTCTGTTTTTTATGTCCGTCGGACTAGAGTAAAATAGTCTACTGACCCGAGGAGATGGCTCGCCCAGCATTGCTCCAGTTTCAGGAGTTGGCCACACCGGTGGTGTGGGATGGGTTGGCTGGCAGGCAGGTTTAACTGGGCGCCACCATTACTGTACTCCCTTTCCTACCGTGACCACTCAGCTTATAGCGTTATGGCGATGGCAGCAAAACCGCAACATTTCTAAATTCAGAATGTGCTTCAAAGTCCATGAATTGTAGTAAAAGGGCACAACATGTACAATTGTACCCATCTAGCATGAACTTATATCAATCCGAGGGATAAAGCAATATCCCATCCGGGATATCAGACACCCCATGGTGCCAGTGGTCCAAAGACGCACTCATGATTTAGAGAACATAGCACACCTTCCAGCCCGCCTGCTGATCACATCGATTTGCTTTTGAACTCCATTTTGACTGCGCATGAGCAGAATATTTCCTTTCTATTGCTGTAAAATGCTGAACTCAATACCACCATCTCTTGTGGGGATGAGGGGCTAGACTAATCAAGATATGGAGGTGGTCACTGTGCCGGCAAAAAAGAATCATAGCTTGCACTGCGGTCTCTAACATGGACCTCCAACGAAACACAGGAATGCCTCAGGTTTGTATGAAAACAAATCCAAGATGGTCAGAAGGTTACTCAAAGTCCAAGAGAAGGGAATATCAGTGCTGCACCGGTGTACAACCCATGGGTGGGATTCCTAGTCTCATGAGGCCCAAACCAGCCTTTACTTCCATCTGGCCTAGCTGCCAGGCATTTCACCGGGTATATACAACACAAATATATTTCATCACGTACTGTGACACGCGATTGCTACTGCGCATGTGTATTCTCACTTATTACAATTGAGTTTAGCACAATAAATGTTTGTCTCCTTTAGTTCCCGCAAATGGAGGAGATGTCACATAAGATTAAAAGGCAGCTAATGCAAACATACAGGGATGCAGTGGAGGCATTCATGTACATTCTGGGACAAACCGGTAGAGAGCTAGTGCATATAGTAGACAGACCCACTACACATAAATGGCAACACCCTTCAAGTTAAGGGCAACAGAGGTTTGTGCGTCTGCCACCATGCAAGCCGAGGCACCAGCCTCCCGCCGCAGCGATAGGACTGCTGTGCCCCTATGTCCCCCTCAAGATATGTAGTTGGGTGGTTTTCAGACAGTCCTCTTCATGTTGGGCCTAGATCCCCTCCAGAGCTCCCACATCCGCCAGTGCGGAGGAAAAGGGGGTGGGAGCTGCCACATTACTGCTCTTCTGAAAGGCTCCTCATCTTTGCCTCACCAGGCTGAAGAACAATGAGGGAGTTCGGGGTGGCGGTGGAGAGCCGAGGAAGGGGATTAAAAGCGAAACTGTGAAAGCAAATCCATATGGCAAACCTGAAAGAACTTAAACTTTATCAATGATGAAAAGGGGGGGAGAACTGAAAGGTAGGAGTAAATCAAAGAGTCCATGTCGAGGTGTCGGGGGGAAATTCTGCCGGGGTCGGCCGGGCCGTCCGCAGACCTCTGGGCAGGGAGGCCCCAACTCCTCCCGTATATCCCAAAAGAGATAGAGTATGAGACACACGCAAGAAGCAAGGTGATTCTGCTGTTTATTAGACAAAACGGCAGGGATGGGTCAAGGAGCGTACGCGTCTGTCCTGACACACACACAATCGTGGGGCTCGCAGGCCCTTTTTACCTTAGTATGACGCGCTACTTGCGTCACTTGGAAAGTTTAGCAAAAAACCTATCTCCACTCTGGATTGGTTACTCGAGTGGTAGGGTTAGTATAGCGCACATATAGAGAACGGTGTTAGTGGCTGAGGGTTAGTCAGGTGGTATACCTGGGCTGTCCCTTCAATTTGATACATGAAAATTTTTACATGAAGACCTCTGAGGATTGGTCAATGTGAATGGCGTCAGTGATAAGAACCCCATGTTCTAATTGGTCCGCTCGCGAGCCTCCCAGTCTGGGACTATCGCTGTTCCCAGCTCGCGGTGCACCTGTCAAATGCAACAATGTTTTAATATGGGTAGGTGTAAACAATGTGAGGATTTCTTCATATGTTGGGAGGTCGAATACTCCCACTGCTGTAGATGTCCAATGAGTCTTTTAATTGTATCTGCCTGTGTCTTGAAACGTGGGATTCAGGCGTCTCCTTCCTCCTGGGCTTGGCATCTTGTCAGGTTTGGCTTTGTCACGTGAGGTGGGACCGTGTTTGAGGCAAAATTCAACACAATTAATATTGTTTTTCCTACTGTGTGCCTGGTTTATCTTGCAGGTGCGACCTTGGCGTTGGCTTGCAGCGTGCGAGATTGCAACATTGTGCCCTTGGCGGTGTGCCTTCGCCGGGCTCATTTTGCAGGGTCAGCAACCCAGTTCTTGCTCATTCAATGTTCATGGAAGCTTTTGCCTGCGGCCTACTTGGGCCTGGTGCATAAGTGGAACCGTTTGATGCAGGGCGCTTTAGGTTACGGTATCATATTGCTTTATCCTCAGTATCGTGTCCCCGTTATATTCTTCATTATGGTACATGGCTCTTAGAAAAAGCGTGAGCAAGCCTTTTTATATAAGTTCATGATGCGTCTTGCTTTTCTGCATTTTGAGAGCCTATGTGGAAAATAATAAAGATGTATGTCCGTGAGTATGTCTGTCGCCTACGTCATAGCACTGAGTATATTCTTCGTGTAGATTGGGGCGGGAGTGTCCGGTGTGTATATTTGCACAGATGTGCTGACCGTTGGCTAGGTCGTCATGGCATCTCTAACGACGTGTAGGTTTAGTCGAGTTGATCCGTGCCGCAGGTGTCGGCATGGACAGGGCGGGCTGCTGGGCAGGTAGATGGACACATCCGTATGTTCCTGTACCAGGGTATTTGGTCGTCCGGTAGATAGGCAAACTCCTCTTGTGGCGGGTGTCTTGGCCGTGATCCTCTAGGCCAAGCGCGAGAGGGGAAGGGCGGGAGCCTGGTCTTCCATTCTCCCACTTCAGTCCCCCCTCTGGTCGACTTGTCGACCACAAACATATCCTTTTCTTTATCTCCTCTTACTCTCCATATCTTAGTTATTCCTCCCAAATGTCCATAGTGGTTAACATGGTCTTCAAATGACCAATACATATATTCACAGGTTCCTCCAGGAGTGCAGTATGCCCATTTCCCTATGTAGCTCCTGGGGTTTCTTGGGTTCTCGAGCTTCACAGATGGTGGGTCCAGGTGGTTGGTGATGATCTGGTTGCGCAACTTCTCTCTCTCTTTTATGATTGTGCCTGTGTGTTGGCCGTCATCTTTTGGCATCAAGAGGTGTATACAAACCATTTCGATCATCTCGTCTGTGGTGCGTGCCTTCCGGGCTTTCCAAAATCTTATTATGATCAGTGCAGCTCCAGCCAGAATAGTGCATCCAACTATAATCTTCAGTCCATCTGACAGCCAAGATGGCATCCATGACCATAATATTGAAAACCAGCTCTCATCCTTTTTTACACCTTTACTTTCATCCATCATTTTTGAGTGCATCTGGGCCAATTGTGATACAGCTTCCGTGAGTGTACCATTGTCAGCATCATTAGCAGGAATGAATGTGCAGCATGATTGTCCTATCTTTGCGCAAACGCCTCCTTCCATTGCTGTGAGGAGGTCCAGTACATATCTGTTCTGTAGTGCAACCATTCTTACTGCTCGCAATTCCTCTTTCATTGCGTTGAATCCATTTACTGTAGAGTTAATTGTCATCATTAGTTCCCACCTAGTTATCTGGAGCCATTTTGCGTTTGCGTAAGCCTGCAGTCCAGGATGTATTATTGAGGAGAAGAACATAGCTGCTCTGCTGAATAGTCTGTGTTCCGGCGGTATTGAGGTCAGTGCTGTTTCCGACCTTCCCCACAGGTAATTTCCTGTCAGAGGTTCTCCTTGTCTTTTCCTTCTGTTGAGGACAGTGTTGTTGCCGTTGCGTCTGTTCTCTGGCCCTTTCCGAGGCTGTGCAGATCTCTTCTTCCTTTTGTTTCCTTCATCCATCTTGGGGAAATTCGCCATATTCACATGCCTCTGGGGTACCACTAGTGATGGTACATTAACGTGTACTATAGTGCATACACCATTCCACAAAGGGGGCAGTGTGTGATACGCCTTGTCTCCAGAGGCCCAGTAATGGTCCATTACTACTGCTGTTCCTGCTCCCCCCTCAGGTAACTCCATCACGCTTTCACAGTTGGTATTGTATCCTACATCCACCTCTCCTTTATGTTGGTAGCATACCTTAGGCGCAGTTAAAGGCAGTATTGTTATTGGGTCTTCATCCTTCTCCATCCACGTGAGCATGGGTACGTACTTGATCCAAGTCATCCAACATCTATGGTTATGTCCATCAATAGTTGAAATATTTTCTCTTGTTACCATGTTGCTGCCAACCACTCCTATGTCCCATTTGTTGTCCATGTACACCTTCCCTGTTATTATCATCAGTGGTCTTTCCCAACATCCGTTTATACCAGGGACTTCAGTGGCGTACCAATCACATGGTAGGTACTGCAGTGTTACCTTCTTTGTTTCTCCTTTTTCAGGACCACTTGTTATGTATTTGAATCCTTCAGCATGTAAACTGCTCTTGTGGTAACTCAAATAAGTCTTGAGGAAGTTGTTTTCATATGGATATGTATCTCGTGTTTTCCACACCAGATGCACCACTGTCCCTTGAAATCTTCCTTTCGCCTGGAACAGTGCCAGGTATATTATACATCGTGCTATTTTTCCATCTATCTCCGTAGCAACAAATGTTCGAGAAGCGCTCATGGCGTATGGGATCAATGAGCAAACGTAGCAGCTGTCTTCTGTTGTCTGCTTGCCTATTTTGGTCATGTGCTGGTACCACATGTTGTTAGAGACGTGTGCTGAATCTTGGACATAGTTGTCAATGCCTTTATTATCTGAGTATGTGCTGCGTTTAACTCTATTTTCCTGGTGTGGGGTTTTACTAGTACCACCTGACATAACACCTGTTGCAGCTGGGGGTGGGGGTATATTAGGTTTGGGTACAGCAATAATATCAATAGCATAGCTGTACTGCCATACAGAGGCAGCCAAGAACCCGGTGATCATTAAAATCCCTATCAATTTTATTACAAATGCTCATTTCACCGGCATTTTGCTCTTACCTTGCTGCAGTCCGGCAGCTTTTTCTTGCGACGTTACAGTTGCCCGCCTGAAAATTCTTAATATGCTCGTTATTAAGGTTAGTTATTGTTATTAAGCTCTCCCTATCAAGTAGTCATTCAGTGCCCAGGCGAAGAGCTGTTCCCACGCCAATCTAAGCGATCTATCTCTTAGGGCAGGCAAGTATGGTTGGAGGTGGGGCATTGAATGTTCTATGGCCAAGAGGAATGCTGTGTAGTAGACACGTACCCTCCTTCCTTTCAGGTACGTTGGCCGTTTTATTTCATATACAAATTGGTGTGACAATTCTTCCAGGTAATTATCGTCTGAGGGTACCATCTACTCCTGGGCAGTGAATTAGTTAGTTATCTACTTTCTTAACAGTACAATAATACGCTTTACCTGCATGTGCGAGAGAAAAGAAAGAGAACATTCAGGTGTTTACATGTGTATATGTGCCAAAAACAGTGTCCTTCAGTTCAATTGTTACTACAGTGGGCAGGGGGTCAATGGGCAGAGGGTTTGGGGTTCAGCTGGCGGAAGTCTCTTTACCCTTTGATCGTGTAACCATGGGGTGGGCGGTATGGGGATCAGCCCTTTTTTCTCTAATAGTTGTCTCTGGGGAATCTGGGGGGTGGCAGGGTATAGGGACACTTAGGCCGTTAGTTGTGGTAGAAGTCTCTTCCTCCATTGGTGACGCTGTCGTTGTTCTTCCAGTGGCCCTGTCGGTGGCGCTGGGGCGGGTCTGGAGTTTGTAGATCTTTACGTCGTGTAGGTGGTTCCAGGCACGTTTGTCCTGTAGCTTTACTGCTCTCGTTGATACCTCCTCTACCAGATGGGGGCCAGTGAATCGTGGACTGTTCCACTTTCTGTTGAAATTGCGAAGTAGTACGTGGTCACCTTTAGCAACTTTACACAGTCTTTCCTTTTCCAATTCTTTATCCACGTCTTCTTGTTGATTGCTGTTAGACCCGCCCCGCGTGCGCTCGAGCTGTTGAGACACAAACACTACACTAGTAATCAAAGAAGACACATATTGGTACATTTCATCACCAAGAACACTCGCAGTACTCTCGTGGTCGGTAAATGCTCTTGATGTTGGCGTTAGGGGAAGGCGCATTTGACGTCCGGTAACCACCTCGTGAGGGGTGAGGTGGTGGTCGGACCCTGGTCTATTCCTTAGCTCAAATAGGGCTAATGGAAGGCAATACAACCAACTCTTCTTTGTTGTTTGCTGTATCTTTGCAATTGCCTCCTTTAGTAGGCCATTCAGGCGTTCACATACACCGTTGGCCTGTGGGTGGTATGCGCATGCAAATTTATGCTTAATGTTCAGCAAGGATGTAATGTGCTGGAACATTTCGTTTGCGAAATGTGGGCCATTGTCTGACCTTAATACCTCACACACTCCCCACCTGGGGAAGACCCGCCCTCACTAGGAATTTAGCTGCTCTAAATGCATCTGGGTGTGAACAGGGCCCTGCTTCAATCCATCTTGAAAATGGGCATACTACTACAATCATATACCTATTTCCTTGACATACGTTGATCATATCAACATAGTCAATATGGAGATGCCGGAACGGTCCCTCTGGCCGGGGTATAGTACCTCTTATCACCTTCAGAGTGTGGCCGGCCGTAAACTGTTGACATGTGAGACAATTGCTGATAAAATTTGACACATGAGAATTTAACTCGGGGCAGAACCAGTCTTCCCTAATTCGTGCTGCAATTACTTCCTTGCCTGTGTGGGCTGGGTAATGTAGTTGGCTCAGGGCGGTGTTCAAAAGTGCCAATGGTATTACAACCTTTCCAGTGTCACCCTGGCGCCATAGTGCGTCGGTTGGTGACATTGTGCACCCTCTTTTTACCCATATTTCTTTTTCGGCCATTGGTGCAGCCGCTTGTAGCTCCATAATCTGTGTGGCTGGGAGATGGGTGTACCCTTCTCTTATCAACATCTCCTTAGCCATTCCCCTCCCTCTCCCTCTCTGTGACTCTGGGGGGTTCCATATCTCACCAAAGTATGCAGCATACTTCGCATGTGCGTCTGCTGCTGCATTCCCTTTTGAGATGTGGTCTTCACCATTGGTGTGTGCGGTGCATTTGACCAAAGCTAATTCTTGGGGGTCATTTATTGCTTCAATTAGTTCAGCCAGTAGGAGGGCATGTTGCACTGGAGTGCCATCAGCTCTCCTAAACCCTCTTCTTCTCCATTTCGACAGCCCTGAGTGGACAGTGGATGTAACATACGCGCTGTCGGAGTATATGGTCACTCGTTTGTCAAAGCTTTCCCTCAACGCCAAGATCAGTGCAATCAACTCTGCTGCTTGAGCAGAATAATGCTGTGGTAATTGTACACATTTCATTGCCACACACACCGGTACCTCCATCATTTTTACCACTGCTGCCCCAGTCCTCCTTATACCATACCTTTGGTCGATAGTTGATGACCCATCAATGAACAGGAGCTCACCTCCCTCTAGTGCGTTTTCTTCAACCTTTCTAGTACATGAGTACATTTCAGTTATTTGCGTACAATCGTGGGCATAATCTCCTTCCTCAAGTACTTCTGCTAGGAACCTTGCAGGGTTGACCGTGCTACATCTAACAATTGATAGTTCAGCTTTGGATAGGATGATCTCATAACCTGATGCCCTCTGCGTGGTTAGGGTGGACTTAGATTTATTCAATATTGCAAATAGTGCATGTTCCACAAACAGTGTAGTTGGGCACCCCATGGTTATTGCTGATGCTTTTTCTACCGCAAAAGCAGCTGCGGCGAGACCTTGTTCGCAAGGAAAATGACCTAACATTACAGGATCTAAGTGGCCACTGTAAAATGCTACTGGTTTGTAGCCCATGCTTGTTTTTTGAGCCAACACTGCTTTCATTAATGCTGAGTCGCAATGTGAAAATATAAAAAATTGTCCCTCATAGTCTGGGGATGCCAGTACCGGAGCAGTTGATATCGCATCTTTCAATTCATCAAAAGCCTCTTTCATTTCCATCGTCCACCCCAGCTTTTTCTCCCCTTTATTAGCTTCCTTTAACGCCTCAAGCAGGGGTCCTATGTATGAACTGTAATCAAATACCCATGCTCTACAGTAGTTGCACAGCCCCAGGAACTGCTGCAGTTCCCTCACTGTTTGTGGTACTGGAGTGTTTGAAATGGCCTGTGCTCTTTGTGGTGCAATCTTTCTTCCATGTTGGGATATGAGCTGACCAATGTAAAGTACCTGTTTTTGACAGTACTGTAGCTTTTCCATGTCTACCTTGTAACCTTTCTCAGCCAATATTGTTAACATCTTTAATGAGTCCTATTTGCATGTTCTTTCGTTTGTACTGCAAATTATTATGTCATCCACATACTGCAACACTGTGCTTTCCACTTCAATGTTACCCAAATCCATCTGTATTACTCTGTTGAAAATTGAGGGTGATTCGCAATACCCTTGTGGCAATCTGGTGTGTTTCCACTTTGTGTTTCTGTAAGTGAAGCTTGTCAGATCTTGTGAGTCTGGGTGCAATGGTATTGAGAAAAAAGCATTTTTAAGGTCGATCACTGTAAATCGTGATGCTTCTGCTGGAATGCCACACAATATTGTGGCCGGGTTTGCTGCTATGGGATATTCTGCTTCTACTATGTTGTTCAAGGGCCTGAGATCCTGTATGAAGCGCCAAGACCCCCCTTTAGCCTTGTGCACTGGGTATACAGCCGTGTTACATGGTGATTCTGAGGGGACCAATATGCCATTATTTATAAGGGCCGTTATGGTTTCATATATGCCCTCATCTGCCTCTTTTGATAGTGGGTACTGTTTCACTCTTGGGAGTATTGCACCTTTTTTCAATTTTATCCTTACTCCCCCTATACTTTTTATGCACCCCACGTCGTAGGGGCTAGTAGTCCACAATGATGTGGGTACCTTTGTCATATCCTCCTTAAAGAAGGGGACTGGGGTGCATGCGGGTGCCTCAAGTGCCATTGCAATTTTCTGTGCTACTTGTTTGTACGCCACTCTTAGCCATATTTCCACACCCATCATAAACACCATTTCACCTTCCTCCTTTTCTTCTGAGAACAGCTCCTCATCTGACACCTGGGTGAGCCTACATCCTTCTGCTAGTGCTATCACTGCCCTCCATGCTCTTCCTTCTCTGTCTTGGGCATGTACAGCAATGTAATCAGCTGTTGCTATAATGCTCTCAATGTCCACTGGAACCACCTTTCCTTCTGGTTCATTAACAGGTGTTTCTGGTCTGAACAGATAGGCTGCTGGCCTCCTCCAGATTTTTCCTTCTATCCCTGGCATCCATGCAAATGCCATGTCTGTCCCGTCCTGGAAGAGTTCGCCATCTACTGGCTCCGCCCTAATCGCTGTCTGTCCGCAGTATGCTTGCATAATCTGTCGTGCTGTGAGTATGTTAATCCCTGGAGTAGAGCAAATTATGCCGTCCTCAGTAAAGGAGATCGTCATATTCAACCTGTTCATTATGTCTCTCCCCAGTATATTTACTGGTGAGGCACTATAATATAGAAGTGGAACTGACAGGTCATAATCTCCTATAGATAAGGGAATGTTATCAGTAAAAGAACCAACCCTCTAGCCCCAGAGAATCCTTGGGTGTTCATGGCTTCGCCTGACATCTTAAATTTACCTTCCCTTATGCAAGACCGGGTCGCCCCGGTGTCAACAAGGAATGATAATTTTTTGTCACCTATCGTTACCTCTATGCGTGGTTCCTCCGCACTATTAGGTGTTACTGACAGGATGGGACACACCAAGGCCGTCTGTGGGCTGTCCTATTGAGGGTACAACGATTGGCCATTTCCTGTGTAAGGGTTGTGTCCCAGGACCGTCACCCTACCCAGTTGTGTTTGTTGTACTTGGGGTTGTTGTGTTATCGCTACCTGTTGTTGTGGCAGTGAATGTGTCTGTGGCTGTTGTTGTGTTATTAGTTGTTGCTGTTCATTTCCCTGTTGCAACGTCTGCTGTTGCTGTATGCCCGGCGGTTCCTGTGAGGGCCTTGGTTGTCCCTGTTCACTCCATGATGGTGTTCCTGGTCTAACTCTACACGTGCGTGACATGTGCCCTAATAATCCACAACTCCAACACACCGGTGGTTCCCTACTCTGCCATGGAAAGCTCCCTGTGTTGTCCTGGTATACTGGTTGCCCTGTGGGGTAGGAATTTCTAAGTCCTCCCACCTGCTGTTGGGTGTTATATCCGTATCCTCTCCCTCTCATAATTCCTCCTCTCCCCCTGTTATAATTATAATACCCAGCTCCTGGCATTGGGTATCCTCCTCCCATGTTGGTCGTGTATGGTTGGAGTGGCGGCACCTGTTGTGTTATAGTCTGTGAAGGTGGTATTTGGGAGGAATCTTGTGCAGCCACTACTTGTGTGGGGCTTTGGGTCATTGTTGTAGGCGTAGTTATTAGTGCCCCTTCCATTGTGTATTTAGTAAGCTTTTTCTGTACTAGTTTAGCCTCTTCCGTTTTCCTGTCCTCTTCCTTTTGTTTCATTTTTCCTTGCCATGTCCTGCAATGATGCACTATAGTCAGTTGTATTTCTGGCCATGCTTTTGCTTCCATTCCCACTACTTTCTTTAGTTGTTTCTGAACTCCTTCTGGGAGCCCTTGTACTAGTATATGATAAAATATTGCTGGTGTTTTGTCCCATTGTTCTCTAGTTTCCATGCGCCACTTCTCTTGGATTTCCTGGATATAATCAACAGGATCTTCGTTCTCACGCATCTTGCGGGAGGT
The DNA here is from genome assembly GCF_040938575.1 of Ambystoma mexicanum. Lineage (NCBI taxonomy): Eukaryota > Metazoa > Chordata > Amphibia > Caudata > Ambystomatidae > Ambystoma > Ambystoma mexicanum. Next base: position 587,161,884 of record NC_090923.1, on the reverse strand, counting down.
AATTGCTCCTATGTCTGATGTGTCTGGGTACTGTACCCTCAGTGCCTGCCATAGTGCATGTCTGCAGTTTGCGAATGGTGCCCCATCATGCGATGTGTTTGTTATTGTTACCCCAGGGAATCCCGCTCTCTTCCAAATCTCATCCGCTGCATCCCCTAATATCGATATTAGAAGGCCCTTTACATCTCCTACTGCCAGTTTCTGTCCTGCGGTGTGTTTTTCCATTTCATATATCCACTTACCCGCACCTCCACTTAATGATGGGAGCCTGCATTTTATATTTTCTTTGTCTGTATGCTTCCAAGGGACATACTGTGGTCTAACCCCTCCCCTCTCCAGAAGTGGCATTAAGTTATGTCTCGTTTTACCCTTTGTGTTCCATAAAATCGAGTCCTCACACCCTTCCTCTTCTTCCCTTTCTTCTACATCGTCAATTTCATCTGTATTTCCCCTGCTCGTAACTCTTTCTTCTCCATCTTTTCCCCTTCTTCCATCATTTCCTGTATTTAAGGTGGGCATGTGTATTCGTCTTTCCTGCCTGCGTCTAGGGAGGTCCCTAAACCGACATGCATAGGGTGTCAGTTCGTCTGTGAAGGGCGCAAGTTTTATTGTGCGTAACGAGCGTGAGGTGGTTGAGCATGTAGAGTGCGATGGGAGAGGGCGTGATGGGGACGGTGCGGCCTCATGTGTCTGTCTTTCCGCTATTCCTTGCTCTCCCTCCTCACTTCTCTCCAGCTCATCCTTTCTCCTACGGATCCATGGTGAGTGTGTGTTGGTCCGGGTGATGCATAGTTTATCTAGGCTTTCCCTTTCACTGTTTCTTCCTTCCTTCTCCACTCCTTCTTCTTCCTCACTACAAAAGTCAGTCATAAACGGCACCCCCCACTCGGTCTTTTTCCCCTTGATTGTTACTGTTTGTAAGTCTATTAGGTCCAGTTCTCCTTTTTCTCCTTTATCAACCGCTCCCCTTTGCGCTGATGTTGTTGCTACTTCTGTGTCTCTATATACATCCCCCCATACTTCACTCTCCCTTCTCCTATCTTCTCTTTCTCCTTCATTTCTCTCCTCCATCTCCCTACCATTTTCCTCCCTTTTCCTTTTTAATTCCTCCATTACTTCACTACTCATCTGTTCCAGTATTCTTTCATCCTCTTTCTTCCTTTCCCATTTCACCCTTTCCCTTTCTAATATACTCTCTATCACCCTCCCTTCTTCGTATTTCTTAGTCGTTTCTGATAGTAATCTCCTCTTCCACATTGCCATTTCTCTTTCTTTCTCTTCTTCTTCCCTTTTCTTTTCTCGCAGCACTGCTCTTGATACCCTTTCTGCTGCTGCTTTTACCCTTTCAGCTTCTCTCCTTTGCTCCTCAGTTCGTTCCCTTATTTTTTCCAATTCGTTCTTACCTTCTTTCCTTTTCCTCGCTCTCTCTCTTTCCTCCCTCTCGAGCTGTTTGATCAATTCATTCTGCTCATCCCTTAACTCTGCTAGACGTTCCTCCAAAATCTCTTCCTTTTGTCGTAACAGCTCTTCCCCCCTCATTTCACTCTCCCTGGTATTATCCTCATCTGTTTTCCTTACTACCTCCTTCTCTTCTCCTGTTAATGAACCTCGTAATTTTAATAGTATCTGTGCAGCTACCCACTCATCATTTCCTATTTCCACAGTTTGTTCTTCTCCAGTCCTCCCCTCCCCTGCTGGCATCTTCCTATGAGCCACATATAGTGGAGGGCTGTATGCCGGGTTCGAGTACCCCTTAGCCGCCCTTAACTGACCTCTTCCTATTTCTCCTAACTCCCTTAAAGGGTACAACCCCCCTCCCTCTGTTTTCACTCCCTTTGCTAGGGGTATATCGTTGCTCGGTTCCTTTTTTATTTCATTTGATGTATTATTCTTTTCTCCTCCCTCTTGTCCGTTCCCCGTGTTCTTTGGGTCTTCACTCCCCTTTTTCCCATCCTCTCCTTCCTCCTTAATCTCTTTTTCTTCCGGTATTTCCCCCACAGTGAACATTCCATTTGGTCCTGGTTGGGACCCTTGGAACATCCTCCATAAGTTAAACACCTCCACGTGGTTTGCCAACTTCTTCCCTTTGTATGTATTATGCAGATGGTTTAATAGTGAATGTTGGGCATATGGATCGAAGCTACCATTAGGCGGCCACGGTGTTATCATTTTGTTGTCCGTCCCCTGGGTCCATTCTATGCTATACTTAATCAGTTTCTCCCTATGGGGTGACAGTGTGGTACATATGTGTTGTAGTGGGGTAGTGAGGGTGTTCCCCCACCCTCCCGATCCTGTCCCGTATGACATAGTAGCGCTCCACTTGTTACCCTTCCCCTATCTGGTAGCGGTTATCTCACTAGCAGTTTACAATATACAACCTTATATCGTTACCTGGCCCCGTAAGTTTGGGGACTTGCGATAGTCCGCTAAGGAAAATTATAAAAATATAGTATTTACATTTGTATATTTTCTTCTGTCTTTCTTCCTTTACACGACACCCTTACGGCCCCCTGCGGCCGAGGCGCACATAGCCCCCTGCGGCTGCGTACCCCTTATGACGTTCTTATACAGTCGTCCTATTTTCACTTGCTCCTCCTCCTTCTTCTACACTTGCCGTGGCCGGCGTTCTCCGTGCGCAGCCACGTCCCCCGTTTCACCTTTCCCCGATCAACTCATTACCATTTATCTCCGTTTCCACTCCCTTACCACAGTTCTCTTCCCCACCACTCTCAGAAAGAAAGATGCCTTGTGCTCGGGATATCCTATGAAAGCCCTACTGGTGACGTCACCGATCTCTTCGAGCTACTTGTAAGTTCTTCATATATCCTTTAAGTTCAAAATACACTTGCAATCTACCCCCGTTAACCTCACAGCTGTCTTCCTTTCACTCCTGGAACAAGGTAATCAATAATATAATCGGACTGCGCATGCTGCGTCGCCTCGCGTGTGATACGCCCCTCGACAGGAGGGCTTAACCAGCCAATTATCTTCCGTATTGGGCAACTAACTAGCTACCGCCTACAGGGAAACATCATCTACCTATCGAGTTTCTTGCTCGAACAATAGGGATCCTCATCTACTCATTGATCAATAAATGCCAAATCATAGGAAACCACACACACACACACCCTTACACGTAGTCGCGACCTAGGCCAATCAGTGTCTACGAGCGGCCGCACGTGATGTTTTCGTGCTCCACCCCCCTCTCTCGCGCAACGTAGCCGACTGCTCTCGCACTCGTTCGGCTACCATTCATTCCATTGCCAACACTAAATTGCCAAACCTTCGCCGCGCACCTGTGCAACTCCTCCCCCCTCCCTCACAATTTCACATTGCTTGTTGTGCGTGGCATGCTCACCAAGTTCTCTTGATGCGGGGCCGCTCGACTGCGTGCACCCCTCCAAGCGGCTCGCCACCTCCCCTTGTCTGGACCACGTCTGGACATTCGCCAACCGCGGGCGGGATACTTCTCAACCGGCTCCTGAGGGCCAATATCCGGATTGCGCTGTCCGGTCTTCTCGCAGCTCTGCGATGGTCCTGTAGTCCTCAGAAGCGGGCAACGGCAGAGGGGGCCGTGCCGCCGGGCCTCCTCGCAACGCGATTACCTGGAAAAAGTAAAAATAAAAAAGCAGATCTTAAACAGATCTCAGCAGTGCCTCCAACTTGTCGGGGGGAAATTCTGCCGGGGTCGGCCGGGCCGTTCGCAGACCTCCGGGCAGGGAGGCCCCAACTCCTCCCGTATGAGACATGAGACATACGCAAGAAGCAAGGTGACTCTGCTGTTTATTAGACAAAACGGCAGGGATGGGTCAAGGAGCGTACGCGTCCGTCCTGACACACACACTGTCCGTCCTGACACACACACAATCGTGGGGCTCGCAGGCCCTTTTTACCTTAGTATGACGCGCTACTTGCGTCACTTGGAAAGTTTAGCAAAAAACCTATCTCCACTCTGGATTGGTTACTCGAGTGGTAGGGTTAGTATAGCGCACATATAGAGAACGGTGTTAGTGGCTGAGGGTTAGTCAGGTGGTATACCTGGGCTGTCCCTTCAATTTGATACATGAAAATTGTTACATGAAGACCTCTGAGGATTGGTCAATGTGAACGGCGTCAGTGATAAGAACCCCATGTTCTAATTGGTCCGCTCGCGAGCCTCCCAGTCTGGGACTATCGCTGTTCCCAGCTCGCGGTGCACCTGTCATTTGCAACAATGTTTTAATATGGGTAGGTGTAAACAATGTGAGGATTTATTCATATGTTGGGAGGTCGAATACTCCCACTGCTGCAGATGTCCAATGAGTCTTTTAATTGTATCTGCCTGTGTCTTGAAACGTGGGATTCAGGCGTCTCCTTCCTCCTGGGCTTGGCATCTTGTCAGGTTTGGCTTTGTCACGTGAGGTGGGACCGTGTTTGAGGCAAAATTCAACACAATTAATATTGTTTTTCCTACTGTGTGCCTGGTTTATCTTGCAGGTGCGACCTTGGCGTTGGCTTGCAGCATGCGAGATTGCAACATTGTGCCCTTGGCAGTGTGCCTTCGCCGGGCTCATTTTGCAGGGTCAGCAACCCAGTTCTTGCTCATTCAATGTTCATGGAAGCTTTTGCCTGCGGCCTACTTGGGCCTGGTGCATAGGTGGAACCGTTTGATGCAGGGCGCTTTAGGTTACGGTATCATATTGCTTTATCCTCAGTATCGTGTCCCCGTTATATTCTTCATTATGGTACATGGCTCTTAGAAGAAGCGTGAGCAAGCCTTTTTATATAAGTTCATGATGCGTCTTGCGTTTCTGCATTTTGAGAGCCTATGTGGAAAATAATAAAGATGTACGTCCGTGAGTATGTCTGTCGCCTACGTCATAGCACTGAGTATATTCTTCGTGTAGATTGGTGCGGGAGTGTCCGGTGTGTATATTTGCACAGGTGTGCTGACCGTTGGCTAGGTCGTCATGGCATCTCTAACGACGTGTAGGTTTAGTCGAGTTGATCCGTGCCGCAGGTGTCGGCATGGACAGGGCGGGCTGCTGGACAGGTAGATGGACACATCCGTATGTTCCTGTACCAGGGTATTTGGTCGTCCGGTAGATAGGCAAACTCCTCTCGTGGCGGGTGTCTGGGCCGTGATCCTCTAGGCCAAGCGCGAGAGGGGAAGGGCGGGAGCCTGGTCTTCCATTCTCCCACTTCAGAGGATGCAGGGAAAGAGGGGAGGAGGGACCTACACGGGAGAAAAAAAAGATTAAGAATGGATGCATGGAACGGATGGGAGTGCATGGAACGGATGCGAGTGCATGGAACGGATGCGAGTACATGGAATGGATGCGAGTACATAGTGCATGGAACGGATGGGAGTGCAGGGAACGGGTTAGAGTGCATGGAATGGATGCGAGTACATAGAACGGGTTGGAGTGCACAGAATGGGGTGACTTACATGGAATGGTTTGGAGGACACGGAACGTCTGAAAGAGCTTTGAAAGGAACAGTCTGAGTGCTTGAAACGGTCGTAATGCACGGAACAGTTGGAGTACATGGAACAGATGAAGTTCATGGAACTATTGGAGTGGGCGCGATCTCAAGCACCTACAGTAAACCACCATATTCATATCTCCACGCTTACTCTCTTCTTTACACCACCACTCAAATAGAACACAGCGATACTATGACACCATTCGGTATAGCTGTTCTCATACCATCATCTGCCTCATACTCCCCATCACCCTAACTAAACACTGCTGGTTACACACCCCCCAGCCAGGTGTTCTCCTCAGGCCTAACGCAGCCACAATCGGTCTGGATAAATCCTGCCAGAACGAACATATCCTATTGACCTCTCAACCACCACACCTATCGCTAAGAAGCAGCTATTTCAAGAATGCCACACCAGCTGCACACATATCCGGTGCTCACACGCACCTTTAACTCTCTCTACTCTCTCTACTGAATTTAACTTCGGATCCCAAGGGCGTTCAACCTACCAGCGCCTTCAGACCATACCAATGGTACATAAGGCGCTATATAAATGCAAAGTAACATAACATAACATGGCCTGTAGGCATACAATGATTTTTTCTTTTTAGTTTACCTCTCCTTATCGAAGGACTTGTTAGGGATGCGAGTACAGATTATGCCCCCTTTGCACCCAGAGACCATGTGTAATGGTACCCAGTTTCACATCTGGGTCTCCTTGCACCACTGGCTGTGTGGCCTCCACTACTTTGCTGAATCCTTTTGCATGATTTTAATGGGGTACAGCTTGAAGTACCTGAATGTGTGACCTGTAGAATTAACACTGTGAAAATCCATCCAAGTACAATTGCACACCTTACTACTACAAATGAGTGGGATATAGATGTTGCCATACTCTTGGCTATCTCCTGCCTCAGAGTGTGGGCTGTGGTTGCCAGAACTGTTCATGGAGACTGGCATTTAAGCCGGAATCTAGACAAGTGACAGCCCGGGAAGATGACTGAAAGTTGAACATGGCAGCTTGTAAAGACTGGAGGGGGCTGTCTGTACTTCTGCTCTCTATATGGTAGAGGAGAAGCACAGAGGACCCCCTCCAAGATTCTCTATTTGGTAGCTATGGTGCTCTGTGCCTCTCCTCTACCATATAGAGAGCAGAAGTACAGACACCCCCCTCCAGTCTTTACACTGGTGGCAGCGGTGGGATGCTTCCAGGCAATTACTTTAGTGCTCTAGGCCTGGACCAGCCAGACATCATTATGCAGGCTGCTGGTCACATGACCAGGGCCCACCACCTGTTTTGCACCATCAAGCAGCTACTTAAGGGCTCCAGGGCAGTTCCAAGCAGACAGCAATGGCAAGGCTGATGGTCATGTGACCAGGCCCTGCCACTCAGTTTCTCCACCCACCACATATTTCACCAGACCTCTTTAGGTGTCCTCAGCAAAGGATGAATGAAGACAAGGACCTCACCTATTGGTGCCTGTGCAGGCCTGATAGGGCCAAGGGGCAGATCCGCTATCCTGCGTTTCACCTACAAAGCAGTTGCTACTACTAATTCTCAAAAAAAGATATCACCATTTGTCTCCTCCCCCCACAGCCTATCCCACCACCAAGCTGTCCTAGAGAACCTCATTAATATCGCCCTTGTCCCACTTCCAAAAAACACAGACCAAACGCACCTGCCCCCTCATACTGATCAATACTCGCTCAGCAGTCTCTCACGCTGCTGGGATTGCTGACTTCATCTCATACAACAGCCTTAACACCCTGTTCATCACCAAATACGTTTTACCCAATCTTCGCCCATTCTTTCAACATCTTCCTGCACCAGACTACTACATCCAATATGCTGACTGGCCAGGCAGGAATGGCATGAGGCAAAGTGTCAGGAGTGTTTCCTATGTGGAGAGAATCAGCATTTACCCAGTGTGGATTGTGCTTCTTGGAGAAGGCCTACAGTCTGTCCTTGCTTACTACTGCAGACTAAACCACCAGGGGGCGCAGAAGTTCGGCAGCCTGAACCGGCGCCTCCTCTCAACAGGCTGAATCATTCTAAAATAAAACAATTTCAACAGCAATTCTGCTCCTTACCTTTCTCCGTTCCTGCTACCCTACTCCTGGGTTCCCCCTGACTGCGATCTCAGCTAAAATCGGATCCACCTTCAACTGTTTCTGGATCGGCCCCTGATGAGGCCTCCTCCTGCTCCGCCACCAGCCCGGCTCCTGCGGTGATCCTTCCCGCTCGGCGGACGGCCGGGACAGCAGTGTGTTCTTTCTGCCTCCGGGAGTCACCCGGCACCTGCAGCAATCCTGGTGCCTCGCTTGCGTTATTCGACCGCCCGGAGTCTCGGCTGGGTCGTGGCTGCTTTGGACACCTCCTTATTCTCTCCATGCCATACCGCCACCATTCCGGCTCTCAGGGTCCCGGCAGGATTGTGGCTGTTCAGGGTGCCACCATCTTGATCCCATCCCGCCGCCAGCGGCCCTCCTCGTTCAAGAGAGGACTCAGCCACTTACAGTCGCTGACACCAGCCCGGCTCCTCCAGTGCTCTGGGAGTCAGCGGTGAGTCCTTTCCGACTCCTCGTGTCACCTGACACCTGAGTTCAATCCTGATGCCTGCCTTGCCGCAGGGTCGTGCCTTCTCGGGGAGCCACCATCTTGACTCTGTCCCGCCGCCAGCGGCCCTCCTCACTCTAGAGCGGGCTCAGCCACGTACCGGTCACCCTGCACCTGAATTCAGTCCTGGTGCCTCGCTTGTGGTCCTTAACCGCCCGGAGACGAGCGTGGCTGCTCGGGGTCTCAGCTGGGTCGTGGCTGCTCGGACTGCCTCCGCTCTGTCTCTGGGCCATCCACCCTCCACACTGGCTCTCAGGGTCCCGGCAGGGTCGTGGCTGCTCGGGGTGCCTCCTTGCTGTCTTTGAACCGCCACCACCGGCCCGCCCCGCCTGAGATCGATCGCGGCTGCGTGGGATCGCCTTCACCAGCCTGGCTCCTCCTGGCTGGCTGCTCAGGATCCCGGCCCCAGTCCTACCGCCTCTGCTGTCTGAAGTCCTCCCAGTGTGGCTGCTCAGGATCCCAGCCCCAGTCTGCCGCCATCAACCCTCCCCGCTCTAGTGCGGGCTCACCCACGGAACATTGCTGCTTCAGCCCACCCACCTTGACTGACTGTGTTCTTCATCTGGTGCCCCCACACCACTCCTGGACCCACCGCCTGTGGCCCTCCCCGCTCAAGTGTGGTTGCAGTTACGGATGATCCCTGCTTTGCACCATCCACTTTGACTGTTTGAATTCCTCCACTGGTGCCTTCCTACCACGCCTGGTGCTGCCAGCGACCCACCCCCACACAAGAGTGGGAGTAGCCTCAAGTGTGGGTGCAGTTACGGAGGATCCCTGCTTTGCACCATCCTCTTTGACTATTTGAATTCCTCCACTGGTGCCTTCCTACCGCGCCTAGTGCTGCCTGCGGCCTCCCCCCACACAAGAGCGGGAGTAGTCTCAGGGAATCGCTGCTTCAACCTGACCACCACGGCTGCCAAAGATCTCCCACCAGTACCTCCTTACTACCCCTATCCATCCACATGCGGCCCTCCCTGCTCACGTGCAGGCGCAGTTGAATAGGTTCGCGGTATCTACTCATCCACCTCATCAACTGGTGTTCTACTGGTGCCTCCATACCGCTCCTGCCTCTGCCGCCTGCGGCCCTCCCCACTCAGGAACGGGTGCAGCTTTACAGGCTTGCCTTACCTGCCCATCCTCCTTGATTGCCCCTGTTCTTTTGTTGGTGCCTCCACACTGCTCCTGGCACCTCTGCCTGCGGCCTTCCCCGCTCTAGACCAGTTGCAGGTGCCTAACATTGCGGAATCAGTCGGCCCGCCCCAACAGCCCGACCCCTCACTGACCCCCACCCTCACTCTAGTCCTGGTGCCTTCGGCCCTCCCCACCCTAGAACAAGGGCAGCACCCCATCATCATGACATCAGTCTGCCTGCCTCAACCTCCCGGGCCCCTTCCACCAGTGACCCTTTCTAAGAACTGGTACCCCCTGCTCTCCCTATTCTAGACTAGGTGCTGCAGCCCAGCTTCGTGACCACTATCTGCCTACACCAACCGCCTGGGCCCTCCACCAATGCCCCTATTGATGAACCGACACCTGCTTAGGTCTAGGTGCAGTCACTCTGGTTCCCCTTGACCAGCCTGTCTTCGACCGCCTGTGGTCACCTCCTGGCCCTTGACTACCTGCAGTATCGGGTGCCTGCTGTCTCCGACCCCATTCTTGACCAGCCTGCCTTCAACTGCCTGCGGTCACCTTCTAGCCCTGTACTGCCTGCAGCATCGGGTGCCTGCTGTCTACGACCCTACTCTGGCTCTGGTCCTCCATCTGCCACTGCTGGGCCTGGGATTTCCATTGGCGTCAGCTGGTGCCTACTGCCTGGTGCTTCCACTCCGACCCGGCGCCTCCCCCCGTTGACCCTCATCTGACAGTGGCAGGTGCCGCTCCATTCTGCTCCTGGTCTGCTGCTATCCTCTCCCCATCCCTCTCCTAATTCGGTCCTTTGATTACCGTCCGTACTTGAAACTGCTACACTGGTCTCTGTTCTCGCCATCACAAGACTCTACAGCAACGGTTCTACCTTACTCGTCCTATCTCTGAGCCCTCTGTTATGCAATCTTCCAAATCTCCTTTTCACCACCCTTTCTTCCCCCCCTCCTTCGCTACTCCTACCTTCTCCTCTCCCTCCTACTCTCCTTTTCTCTCCTAATGCCCAACCCTCTCCTCTACCCCCCCACACTCCTCCTGTCACACTCCTACCCTCTCCCACCACCCTAATCTTCTTTACCCCCCTACCGCCCGCCACTCCAGCCACATGAACATGGCACTCTGGAACGCCAGATCCATCTGCAACAAAACCGCAGCAGTTCCTGACCTATTCTATCGTCTCAACCTCCATTTCCTATGCCTAACTGAAACCTGGATCCCCCTCCATAACACTTCTGTCCCTGCTTCCTTAACCACCTCCTCTTCCTCCTTTTCTCATACCCCTCGCGCCACTGGCCGTGGCGGAGGCGTTGGCCTCCTCTACCACCCCAAGTACATCTCCTCTTCCTCCTCACCATCTCTCCCTTCTTTCCCTTCCTTTGAATTCCTTTACAAATCTTTCTCCTCTCCCCACCCTATTTCTTTCCTGATCATCTATCGTCCCCCTGGCCCTCTTTCTTCCTTCTATGATGACCTGGATCACCTCCTCTTGCTTATCTCTCCCTCCCCCTCTTCTCTATCAGTGCTTGGCGATTTTAATCTCCATCTCCCTTCTCCCCCTCAATCCTCTCCCCTCTTCTCTCTCCTTGACTCCTACCTCCTTTCCCCTCTTCCTTCCTCCCCCACTCACTCCTCTGGCTCCACCCTTGACCTCATTTTCAATTCTTCCTACCCCTCTTCCCCAGTCTCTACTCTTCCTGTCTATCTCTCTGATCATGCCTTACTCTCTTTCTCCCTTTCTCCTCTCCCACACTCCTGTGCTCCTAACCCCTCCACTCCAATCTACTCACGGCGTGACTTCCGCAACTTTGACCCCTCCCTCTTTATTGACACTTGCTCTTCTTTTCTTCCAACTCTCCAAGACTTCTCCTTATTATCTGTGAATGATGCTCTATCCTCCCTTTCCTCTTCTATTTCCTCCTCCCTTGATCAACTTTACCCCCTTTCTCTCTTCTGCCCAACCCAGAAACCCTCTCAACCTTGGCTTACTCCTCAACTCCTCTCTATGCGGTGCCTTCTCCGACGTCTCGAGAGACTCTGGCTCAAAATTCCCTCGCTTTCTAACCAAACCTCTTACTTCTCTTACCACGCAATCTACAACTCTTGTCTTGCCTCAGCTAAATCCTCTCACTACTCTAGCCTACTCCAATCTCAAGCCACTCACCCTTGCCGTATCTTCCAAACTCTCTCTCGACTTCTCTCTCCCCCCACTCCTGATCCCGCCTCCAATTCTACACTCTCTCCTTCTGATTTTGCTTACTTCTTCTCCTCTAAGATTCTTACCCTTTGGCAAAAAATCCACACACCCTCAGATTTGCCTTCTTCTCCACCCACTCCCTCATCCTGCATGTCCATCTTCTCTCCCGTCTCCCCTTCCGAAGTCTCCACCCTCCTATCCAAAGCCCTCCCACGTCCGCCCCAACTGACCCTCTCCCTTCCCTTGTCATCCCTAAGATTTACCCTCTTCTTTTCCCCTACCTCACCTCCTTCTTCAACATCTGTCTCTCCTCAGCTACCTTTCCCTCTGCTTTCAAGCATGCTACGATCATCCCTATTCTGAAGAAACCTTCTGCTGATCCACTTCTCACCTCTAACTTCAGACCTATCTCTCTTCTCCCATTCCTCTCCAAGCTTCTTGAGCGCCTTGCCTACTCTCAGCTCTCATCCTTTGTCACTAATTTCTCTCTCCTACCACCCTACCAATCAGGCTTCTGTCCCAGACAGTCCACTGAAGCTGCTCTCACCTCTATCCTTAACTCCTTTCTCTCTGCTCGCCATGCCAAGCAATCCTCTATCCTTATTCTCCTCGATCTCTCTGCAGCCTTTGACACTGTCGATCATCCCCTCCTACTTCACACTCTTTCCTCCTTTGGCTTCAAAGGCTCTTTTCTCAACTGGTTATCCTCTTACCTCTCTTCCCGCTCCTTTACTGTCTCCTGGGGTGGCCGGTCCTCTCCTACCTATCCTCTTGAATACGGCGTACCCCAAGGTTCGTTACTTGGTCCTTTCCTCTTCTCTCTTTATACCTCCCTCATTGCCCCTGTTATCTCCTCGCTTGGCATCTCCCACCACTTCTATGCCGACGACACTCAACTCTTTCTCTCTTTCTCCTCCTCAACTGACCTTCACCAAAAACTCTTCCTGCCTTACTGCCATTAAAAACTGGATGTCTTCCCGCTTTCTCTCTCTTAACACTGATAAGACCGAAGTCGTATTCTTTCCCTCTAACTCTCTTCCCCCTCCCTCTCCTCCCCCATTCATTCACTTTCCTCCCTCTAATCTCCCTATCTCTCTCCAAGCTCGTAATTTAGGCGTTCTCTTTGACTCCTCTCTCTCCTTCCCCCAACATATTTCCCTCAATTCTCGCACCTGTCGCTACCACCTCTTCAATATTCTCAAAATCCGTCCCTCTCTCACTTTCCACACTACCAAACTCTTAATCTCCTCCCTCATCTTCTCCCGCGTCTTCTACTGCTCTTCCCTACTCTTTGGACTTCCTACTTCTCATCTTGCCCCTCTTAAATCCATCTACCACTCTGCTGTTCGTACCCTCTGTCTCCTTACCTCCCGTGACTCCATCGCTACCTCTCTCTCCTACCTTGGCTGGCTTCCATTTCACTCCCAATTTAAATTTAAATTTCTCTGCCTTGTCTTCAAATCTCTCCATGGTCTTGCTCCCTCTTATCTCTCCACCCTTCTCTCCTTCTACTCCCCCTCCCGTTCCCTTCGGTCCGCTGACCATTTCCTTCTCACTGTACTTCCGTCCCCTTGTGCCTCCTCCCGTTTCCGCTCCTTCCAACTCCTAGCACCTCTACACTGGAACTCCCTTCCTCTTGCTATCCGTTCTTCCCCCACCTTCACCTCATTCTGCACTTCCCTTAAATCTGTCCTCCTCCATTCTCCTCCTTGAATCCCCTTCCCCCTTCGGCTCCCCCCCTCCTTATTCTTTCCCCCGACTATCCTCCCCTCTCCTGCCTCCCCTCTCTCACCCTTTCCCTTCCCTCCTCCTACTCTTCTCCACCACTCCCCCCCTATCCAGTCCCACTCCCCTTTTCTCCCTATTCCCTTCAGTTAATTGCTCTTCTCACTGTTTTGTTGATTGATTCATATTGTAATTGCTTCAACCGTTATATTGTTTATATTTTATGTATTATGTTGTTCCATTATACAGCGCTTTGGTGTAAGGCGCTTTATAAATCAATACATACAAATACAAATACAGACCGAAAGGAGGAGGAGCAAAATACTTTAAAAACTCACTCCACAACGCGGAGCATCGCAGAGTGTCAGGAGTGTTTCCTGTGTTCCCTGGGAACATGGAACCTGACGTGGGGAAGACACTTCCCTCCATTATGAAACTGAACATAGTGTTTAGTGAATCCGAAATTAAATCAGATCGTATGAAAAGGGCTCTGCTGCTGACGAGACATCAAACACTTCTCGGGATACTGAAACAACTGAGCTCCATGGCTGAGTTAAGTGGAGCCGAGAGCACTGTGCGTGGCAGAAACTGCGAGGCAGAAAAAGAGGTAAGTGTGTTTTACACATCTATCCTTGGCTTGCCGAACAGTTTATCAGGGGAGACCACAGATAAACGTATACACAACCACACTTGTGAAGGGAGCACGGGAGGAGGGACCCACGCATGTAGAAACGAGAATGTGCCTGTTCAAGTTTGTTTAATGGGTGCGCTCACAAGTTCTAATTGTAATGAACGATCCACCTCCAAACCCGTTGAAGGTTTGTGAGCGAACACAGAATCTGAGGCAAGCACTTTACTTGCATATACTGTTGTTCCAAGCACCAATTCACCATTGACATTTATTACTTCTACTACTACTGTTGCTGCGAGCACAATTTAACTATGCGTGGCGTCAGAACTGAAAAGTTGTTTGACGGGAGGAGCAACTCCATGCAATGAGGCAAAGGAGAAATGCCCACATGATGCGTCGGTGCATGAAATCGTGGTTAGCTCCCAACAGAATGGGTTTAATGAGGAAAACCTCTTTTTAACAACAGCAAATAAAGCTAATAGTGTAAACATGATACCCTGCAGACATCAATGTGGAACCATAGAAAAAGACTCTGTTTCAACCATCAAGCTGATGGAACAAGAAAATTGTAATACGTTCACCAGCATGAAAACACAATGTGCGATTCCAAATGAGGTGGAATCTAGCGGAGAACTTTGATCGCCTAGACGTAACTCTTTAGCAGTCGCGGACAAACTCTCATGCAACATAGCCGAAATATCTCCACAAATGGAGATTAATCGAGCGAGATAGTTGACTCAATCATTACAACTGGATTATTTCTCTTGCAAACAAAGCAAATGTAACAGTCTGTCAAATAAACGGTACCAGCATTTTTCCCAGTATTATTTCCAGACAGGTTCACTCCTAATCAAAGTCTTAATCTTTACATCATCCCCTGTCATCACCCGCACACACCCTATCTCACTATACTGGTCTGACAATGCTGAAATCCCACAATAGATCACTCATTCGACTATGGCCCACAAAGTTCATGCTAAACGCTCACTCACCCAGCACCACCCATTCTAAACCTTCCCGGTAAATATGCTAGAAGGAAACTGCAGACTTCCCCACCGCAGGGAATACCTCGGCCGTACTAGAACTATTCAACAACTCTGCTATGAAGCTGTTGGACACTCATGCCCCCCTAAAAATCAACCACGCTAAGACAAAACAATCCGTCCCTTGGTACTCCCCTGAGCTCACCTCCAACAAATTCTCAATCAGATCCCTAGAGAAACGGTGTTACAAAAACCCTAAACCACACCAGAGATTTGATTACCAGGCCAAAGCTGTTTACTATCGTGGCAGCCTCTAACAGGAGCAAAGACCTCTTTGACCTCAAAGACCTCGCGCTCATGTTGTTCCACATGGAGCGTGAATCACTCACTGCTTACACTGGGGAAACAGACATCTGCTTCAATTGCTGTGTCACAACAGGGCCTGTTTGGAAGGTAGAATCCTCTCATGAATAGTAGAGCGAGCAGAGCAATGCCGCTGCGGGGGGCTCAAACGTGATCGCAGATCATAAATGTTCATATCCAAAGGGTGAAACCAAGGAGATCAACGAAAGCAGCAGGCAATTTATGGCACATAACATCAACAACTTCCAGTACAACAAGGCTGCTCCCCCTAACTCACGGTTACTTGATCCAGTGCTGAGCCACTAAGCCACAAACTACCAGGAACTACAGCTTACTCCACTGGCTCCACGGTAGGGGTCAGTATTTGTAAAAAAGAAAGCTCCTCTTCCAACGAACACAGAAAGGAGACTGCTCCAGCGGGCACACCATCACAAATTGCAACGCCAAGAACTGAAGCTTACGCTGCAGCTTACTCCCAAAACATTGATTTTAGAAAAGTTAATCTGTTATCTGTGTCTTAATTCATGATGCCTTTACATAACACAGAACTACTTTGCCCCTTAACATGTAATCATATTAACCTGTGGTGTCATTGCCATAGTGGGGGAACGGACAGCTCCCATGTTGTGGGGGAGGGCCCTTGCCACACCATGTCCTGGGGCCGGGGGAAGGACATAAGAAAGAAATCGCTTCTTTCTGATGTCCAAGTGCATGCATCTAGGACTTCAGAAAGAAATTATTTATTTTCTGGCGCGAGATGGAGGCACCCGGGTTCCTCCAGCTCGCACTGCAAAGGAAATACATAACTATTCGTTTTTCAGCAGGAGATGGAGGCCCCATGGATGTGGTGACAGTAAAAGCATCACTAGTTTGCATTTGCCTGGCCCCAGAGCTCCTCCGCCTCGAGCCACAAAGGAAATAATTATTTTTTTTGCAGCAGAGATGGAGGCGCCTTGGAGCACATTTCCACTGCGCATGCTGTTCGTACCCTCTGTCTCCTTACCTCCCGTGACTCCATCGCTACCTCTCTCTCCTACTTTGGCTGGCTTCCATTTCACTCCCAATTTAAATTTCAATTTCTCTGCCTTGTCTTCAAATCTCTCCATGGTCTTGCTCCCTCTTATCTCTCCACCCTTCTCTCCTTCTACTCCCCCTCCCGTTCCCTTCGGTCCGCTGACCATTTCCTTCTCACTGTACTTCCGTCCCCTTGTGCCTCCTCCCGTTTCCGCTCCTTCCAACTCCTAGCACCTCTACACTGGAACTCCCTTCCTCTTGCTATCTGTTCTTCCCCCACCTTCACCTCATTCTGCACTTCCCTTAAATCTGTCCTCCTCCATTCTCCTCCTTGAATCCCCTTCCCCCTTCGGCTCCCCCCCTCCTTATTCTTTCCCCCGACTATCCTCCCCTCTCCTGCCTCCCCTCTCTCACCCTTGTCCTTCCCTCCTCCTACTCTTCTCCACCACTCCCCCCTATCCAGTCCCACTCCCCTTTTCTCCCTATTCCCTTCAGTTAATTGCTCTTCTCACTGTTTTGTTGATTGATTCATATTGTAATTGCTTCAACCGTTATATTGTTTACATTTTATGTATTATGTTGTTCCATTATACAGCGCTTTGGTGTAAGGCGCTTTATAAATCAATAAATACAAATACAAATACAGACCGAAAGGAGGAGGAGCAAAATACTTTAAAAACTCACTCCACAACGCGGAGCATTGCAGAGTGTCAGGAGTGTTTCCTGTGTTCCCTGGGAACATGGAACCTGACGTGGGGAAGACACTTCCCTCCATTATGAAACTGAACATAGTGTTCAGTGAATCCGAAATTGAATCAGATCGTATGAAAAGGGCTCTGCTGCTGACGAGACATCAAACACTTCTCGGGATACTGAAACAACTGAGCTCCATGGCTGAGTTAAGTGGAGCCGAGAGCACTGTGCGTGGCAGAAACTGCGAGGCAGAAAAAGAGGTAAGTGTGTCTTACACATCTATCCTTGGCTTGCCGAACAGTTTATCAGGGCAGACCGCAGATAAACGTATAAACAACCACACTTGTGAAGGGAGCACGGGAGGAGGGACTCACGCATGTAGAAACGAGAATGTGCCTGTTCAAGTTTGTTTAATGGGTGCGCTCACAAGTTCTAATTGTAATGAACGATCCACCTCCAAACCCGTTGAAGGTTTGTGAGCGAACACAGAATCTGAGGCAAGCACTTTACTTGCATATACTGTTGTTCCAAGCACCAATCCACCATTGACATTTATTACTTCTACTACTACTGTTGCTGCGAGCACAATTTAATTATGCGTGGCGTCGGAACTGAAAAGTTGTTTGACGGGAGGAGCAACTCCATGCAATGAGGCAGAGGAGAAATGCCCACATGATGCGGCGGTGCATGAAATCGTGGTTAGCTCCCAACAGAATGGGTTTAATGAGGAAAACCTCTTTTTAACAACAGCAAATAAAGCTAATAGTGTAAACATGATACCCTGCAGGCATCAATGTGGAACCATAGAAGAAGACTCTTTTTCAACCATCAAGCTGATGGAACAAGAAAATTGTAATACGTTCACCAGCATGAAAACACAATGTGCGATTCCAAATGAGGTGGAATCTAGCGGAGAACTTTGATCGCCTAGACGTAACTCTTTAGCAGTCGCGGACAAACTCTCATGCAACATAGCCGAAATATCTGCACAAATGGAGATTAATCGAGCGAGAAAGTTGACTCAATCATTACAACTGGATTATTTCTCTTGCAAACAAAGCAAATGTAACAGTCTGTCAAATAAACGGTACCAGCATTTTTCCCAGTATTATTTCCAGACAGGCCCACTCCAAATCAAAGTCTTAATCTTTACATCATCCCCTGTCATCACCCGCACACACCCTATCTCACTATACTGGTCTGACAATGCTGACATCCCACAATAGATCACTCATTCGACTATGGCCCACAAAGTTCAGGCTAAACGCTCACTCACCCAGCACCACCCATTCTAAACCTTCCCGGTAAATATGCTAGAAGGAAACTGCAGACTTCCCCACCGCAGGGAATATCTCGGCCGTACTAGAACTATTCACCTACTCTGCTATGAAGCTGTTGGACACTCATGCCCCCCTAAAAATCAACCACGCTAAGACAAAACCATCCGTCCCTTGGTACTCCCCTGAGCTCACCTACAACAAATTCTCAATCAGATCCCTAGAGAAACGGTGTCACAAAAACCCTAAACCACACCAGAGATTTGATTACCAGGCCAAAGCTGTTTACTATCGTGGCAGCCTCTAACAGGAGCAAAGACCTCTTTGACCTCAAAGACCTCGCGCTCATGTTGTTCCACATGGAGCGTGAATCACTCACTGCTTACACTGGGGAAACAGACATCTGCTTCAATTGCTGTGTCACAACAGGGCCTGTTTGGAAGGTAGAATCCTCTCATGAATAGTAGAGCGAGCAGAGCAATGCCGCTGCGGGGGGCTCAAACGTGATCGCAGATCATAAATGTTCATATCCAAAGGGTGAAACCAAGGAGATCAAAGAGCGCAGCAGGCAATTTATGGCACATAACATCAACAACTTCCAGTACAACAAGGCTGCTCCCCCTAACTCACGGTTACTTGATCCAGTGCTGAGCACTAAGCCACAAACTACCAGGAACTACAGCTTACTCCACTGGCTCCACGGTAGGGGTCAGTATTTGTAAAAAAGAAAGCTCCTCTTCCAACGAACACAGAAAGGAGACTGCTCCAGCGGGCACACCATCACAAATTGCAACGCCAAGAACTGAAGCTTACGCTGCAGCTTACTCCCAAAACATTGATTTTAGAAAAGTTAATCTGTTATCTGTGTCTTAATTCATGATGCCTTTACATAATACAGAACTACTTTGCCCCTTAACATGTAATCATATTAACCTGTGGTGTCATTGCCATAGTGGGGGAACGGAGAGCTCCCATGTTGTGGGGGAGGGCCCTTGCCACACCATGTCCTGGGGGCCGGGGGAAGGACATAAGAAAGAAATCGCTTCTTTCTGATGTCCAAGTGCATGCATCTAGGACTTCAGAAAGAAATGATTTATTTTCTGGCGCGAGATGGAGGCACCCTGGCTCCTCCAGCTTGCACTGCAAAGGAAATACATAACTATTCGTTTTTCAGCAGGAGATGGAGGCCCCATGGATGTGGTGACAGTAAAAGCATCACTAGTTTGCATTTGCCTGGCCCCAGAGCTCCTCCGCCTCGAGCCACAAAGGAAATAATTATTTATTTTGCAGCAGAGATGGAGGCGCCTTGGAGCACATCTCCACTGCGCATGCCAGGAACCAGGAAGCTCTCCCTGCTGGGGAGGAGACCCCCGTGGCCAGGTGACTGGAAACCACTAATGCTTTTACTATCAACAAGCAACATCAATTTTGAGATATCGTCCCTCTGGGGACTTCAATATAATGAAATATTATCTCTGTTGGGGATCCAAACATCATAACAAAACATCCATTTGGTATAGTTAACACAAATGAACATCAATCTTGTGCCAACATTAATATTATTTTAGACCCTGTAAGGATTGCAGTATAATAATTAAGGGCCCGATTCATGGAATATTTGCCTGGTTCAAAGTGAATGTGCACTTCTGAAAAGTGACTTTGCACTGACGACACAAACCCTGATTCATGCAACAGTGTAAAGTGTATTTTTGCCAGGCAAAGTCCGGGCAAAGTCAGCGCATAGTCATTTTTGCACAGTACCATGAATCAGGGTTTGTGTCGGAAGTGCAAATTCACTTTTCAGCAGTGTAAATTCACTTTGAACTGGGTAAATATTCCATGAATCGGGCCCATAGCATTCTTTAGGTCAGTCTGTATCATCATCCTAAATCCTTGTGTAGACTCTAATATCTTACCATCCCTGCTGTGATGTAGAAACATCATGTATCAACATTGTGAGGATATTAAAAACATCACATATCATGTTCTGCATCCATACCATGACAAATCTTCAGTGGGAATTTCACATGACACACCAATGTAAGGGAGCAGAAGTATGAGTCTGACACAGTGTTGGCTTGCTTGTGGGCAACGACTTTTTATTATAAAACAAAAAGGAAAAATCTACCTTGCCCTATTTCTATGAGGGGTTGCCATGGCTCAAACAAAACACTAAGGACTCAGGATGTGGTGAAAAGCAAACTGTTGCCAGGGGTTGCCATGGCTCAAACAAAACACTAAGGACTCAGGATGTGGTGAAAAGCATCCTGTGTCCAAACGTATTTACGTCCCTTATGCCAACTAACTAAGGAAAAACTGGGTGTCTTCTTGATCCAGAGGGAGATTCTCACTTCATAATCAGCACACACTATTAGTCTATGGACTAATGGATTAATATCATCATACATTATCTGTATAGGAACGTCGATAACATGGGGCCTCATCATTGCTGGGGCTTCAACATAATGATATCCCATATCTGATGTGAACTTCAATATCATCATTCACCATTCCCGTGGGGACTTTAATGTTATCCCACTCTATCCCAGTGGGGACTTCAATATCATTAGACACCATCCCTGGTGGGCTTTCCGAATCATCACATACTATCAATGATGAGCCACTAATGTCATCATGTCCCATATTAACAATAATAATTTGGCATTTATATAGCGCTACAAACCCTCAGGTATCTGAACGCTGCTTATTATTACCCACGGTGTGTGGTGCTCATTTATCGACCTCGGAAGGATGAAAGGCTGAGTTTGGCCCCGCCGGGATTCAAACCTGCATTGGCAAGCTCTGCACGGATGTCAAAGCGAGCGCTCTACTCGCTGTGCCACTTGACCGGACCATATTATGGGAACTTCCATGTTATAGCCATGTTATAGCACCTCATCTTTGTGATGGCATTATTAGGTACTTGCCACCTAAATATTGCCAGAGTATCCCTGTGATATGTTTGGCATATTTTAGCATCAACATTATATACCCTTAGGTATAATCTTTCTTAAGCCCTCATAGGTTTTCAATATAATCATGCTTCATCTTGAAGAGGCTTTCAATCGAATAACAACTAACCCTCTAGGCAAATCCATATATCAGACGAAGTCCATACAGGGACTTTCATGTCTGTATAGACAATCTCTGTGGTGACGTCTAAAACATGCCACACCATGACTATGTAAATATTAATATTAGCACACAGAATTTCTGTTAGAATTTGACATCATCATAATCCACCAGCACTGAGGGTACATAAATACCAGCAGACCAAGTCTGTGGAGACTTCAGTATCATCAGACACCCAATCACTGTGAGGAATTTCATATCATGCTCACGATATACCAACCATGTGGTAATTATCATCATTGCATACCATCTCTGTAAGGACTTTAGAGCCCATATATATCACACTCATCAGATACAACATGGGGGACTTTAAATCAACACCCACCAACCCAGTGATGTATTTACTGCCCCCCAACATCAATTTGGAGACAACATCCCTGTGCCAAGATCAATGTTATCACATTCCAATGCTGCGGGGATTCCAATATTGTATAGTTAATATAAATGAACATCAAATGTGTGAGAGGTTTAATATTCTATAATAGTCTGCTTTATCACACACACTCTGTGTTGATTCCCATATAATTAAAACCCATCCCGGCTAGGACAATTATCAAGCATCAACACTGTGAAAACATTAATAGCATCAGATATCTCTGGAGAAAATTCAACATTATCATACACCATCTTTGTGAACACATCCATACCATGACATATTGTCCCTGTGGGAACTTCATATAAGGACACACCAACCAGATAAATATGTCAACATTGCCTATATATGGAAACTGTATTATCACAAAACCAAAATATGTGGGAAATTCAACATTACATAACCTATTTGTGGGCACTTCAGTTTCATCAAACACCATTCCTTCTAGGACTTCAATATCACATGCTATCCATGTAGGGACTACAATATCACTCGTCATTATCTCTGTATAGAATTATGATCAAACAATTTTCCAGAGGGTGCTTAAAAATTATAATTTACACTTGCAGACTACATGTCATCTCAGACCATCCGTTTAGGGACTTGGTCTTGAAAATCATCAGACTTCTCCACCCCCACCAGTTGGGCAATATATTCCAACACAATTTAATTCTTTGTCTTCTTAAATAGGATCCTTCAACAGACAGTATAATTATACATAAAATCGAGGTATGACTTTTCAATATAACCAAAGACCTTCCTGTAGGGAATTCACAATCTTTATAAAAAATCACGCTTGAGACATCAATATCAGCACAGATAATCCATAGGAGAGTTTATCACCCATCCAAAGTCATAATATAACATTGCATGGGAATGTCAACCTCATCACTCCCATATAACCCTCCATGTTGGATTATCAATGGCAAAATTCATCATTCGTGTGAATAATTCAATATCATTGCACACCATCCCTATGTGGACTTGTATACCATCGAAAACTATCCCTATGTGGGCTTTTATCTCAGACTACCCATGCTAGAACCTCAACATTTTCACAAACTATTCCTGAGGAGAGATCTGTATCATCTGTAAAAATACAATATAATAACAGAACCTCCCTTTGAATTCTTTGAATTACATATCATCTTGATTGGGGACATCCTAATCATCACACACTATCATTGTATGGACATTAATATCATCAACCACGATCTGTGTATCATAAATCATCATACACCATCTGTGTGGAAATTACCACATAACAACTCCTCATCATTCTGGGGCTTCAATATACTGATATTCCCAATCTTTGTGAACTTCAATATCATCATGCACCATCCCTGTGGAGCATTCAATATCTTCACACAACAGACTTGTGGAGCCATCCGAACCATAACACACTATCAACGTTGGGACATTGTCATCCTTTGCCATCTTTGGAGGAACCTACATATTACGACACATCATCTTTGTGGTGGCTTCAACATAATGACATCCATAAATGCAGAAACCTCTATATCATTATGCACCAGATCATGACACACTATCCCTGTGGTGACTTCTGTATCATCACACGCCATCCCAGTGGGAATTTCAGTATCGCCACACACCATCCCTGTGGGGACTTCAGTATCATCACACGCCATCCCTGCAGGGATTTCAGAATCACCACACACCACCCCAGTGGGCAATTCAGTATCATCACAACCCATCCCAGTGGGGATGTCAATATTATCACACACCATCCCAGTGGGGTCTTCAACATCAACACACACCACTTTTGTGGGGACTTCAACTTTATCACACACCAGCCATGTGGGAACATAAATATCATAGGGCACCATCTCTGTGGGGACTTCTATGTCAGTCTGGTCCCCTCTGAATAATGTAGCACAATTGCATATGTTTGGTGATTAGTGGGGCGGTTTCTCCACCAAGGGAAGCACATTTGTATTCACAAATGGTACACACTTTTCAATGCAAGGAAAAACCACATCTCCGCCCATAGCCTGTTTGGGACAGGCTCAAAGGACTGTGCGTGCAATGCATACTTATCTGCCCAGTCTAAAAAAGGCATTTGCAGTGTGAACTCTTGCTGTCCCACTAGTGTTTCTATCCCTCATTCAGTGATGTAAATGTGTTTTTTGTTTTTGGGGAATTCTCTATGGTATGTCATTTAACATCCATTATAGTGAAATGCACTACCTGCAGCCATGTTGGTGCTCAGAACTTCTCAGTAGATTAGTGCTAATACGAATGTACTGAAAGAACTGACCAGTGCACCATTTGCAATGGAGCACAGCCTCTATGAAATGTGCAAGTCACCTTTGTGAATAAAGCCTGTACATATATTGCATCCCCAGAGCTATTTTGTGATATCAGATATTTTGTGAATTGGCCCATTAATGTATTATAGCGAAACATTCTAAATTGCAAGATAGCGGGCAGAAAAGAAAGGTTACACATGCTACAATTCATCATAACCTCCCCAGTATTGAATAGCAGGCAGCTAAACTAACTCTTGACTTCAAAAACTGCCAGGAAAGAAAGTCACTATGACTTCTTTATTGTAATACAGCCAATCAATAAACTGTACTTTAGAAATATTCTGTGCACTAAAATAATGAATAATACATCAAACAGTGTACGCTATGCTCTAAAATAGCTAAAAATAAACATTCTGAAGATATTCCAGGGGTAACTTCAAAATGATAATATACACTTGCAGACTACATGTCATCTCAGACCATCCCTTTAGGGACCTGGTCTTGAATATCATCAGACTGCCCCACCCCCACCTGTTGGGCAATGTATACCAGCCAAATGGAATTCTTTGTCTACTAAAATCAGATCCTTCACTAGACAGTATTATCATATATTCAATTGAGGTATGAATTTTCAGTATAACCAAAGACCACCCTGGAGGGAATTCAGCACCATTATAATGAACCGCTTTGGAGACATCAATAGCAGCACAGAAAATCCATGAGGAGAGTTTAGCACACATCCAAAGTCATACTATAACATTGCATGCAAACCTCAACAACCTCACTCGCATATCACCATCCAAGTGGAATTATCAATGGCAAAATTCATCATTCCTGTAAATACTTAAATGTCATTGCACACCATCCCTATGCAGACATGAACACAACTGAAAAACATTCACATTTGGGCAATAATCTCAGACTATCCATGGCAGGATCTCAACATTATCACAAACTATTCCTGTGGAGACATCTGTATCATCTGTAAAAATACAATATAATAACAGAACCTCCCTTTGCATTCTTTGAATTACATATCATCTTGATGGGAACATCCTAATCATCACACACTATCACTGTATGGACATTAATATAATCAACCACCATCTGTGTATCATACACCATCTGTGTGGAAATTACCACATAACTCCTCATCCTTCTGGGGATTCAATATAATGATATTCTGAACCTTTGTGAACTTCAATATCATCATGCACCATCCCTGTGGAGCCTTCAATATCTTCACACAACAGACTTGTGGAGTCATCCGAACCATCAGATCAACGTTGGGCCATTGTCATTCAACGCCCTCTTTGTGGAATCCTCCATATTATGACACATCATCTTTATTGCAGCTTCAACATAATGACACCCATATCGGTGGACACTTCTATATTACCATGCACCATCTGTGGAAGAGTTTAAGATCATCACACACTATCCCAGTGGGGACTTCAGTACCATCACACACCATTCCACTGGGAACTTCAGTATCATTACGCAACATCACAGTGGGGACTTCAGTATCATCACGCACCACCCCAGTGGGGACTTCAGTATCATCACGCACCATCACAGTGGGGACTTCAGTATCATCACACACCACCCCAGTGGGGACTTCAGTATCATCACGCACCACCCCAGTGGGGACTTCAGTATCATCACACACCTCAGTATCATCACACACCATCCCAGTGGGGACTTCAGAATCATCACGCACCATCCCAGTGGGAACTTCAGTATCATCACGCACCATCACAGTGGGGACTTCAGTATCATCACGCACCACCCCAGTGGGGACTTCAGTATCATCATGCACCATCCCAGTGGGGACTTCACTATTGTTACACACCATCCCTCCTGGGATTTCAAAATCATCACACACCATCCCAGTGGGCAGTTCAGTATCATCACAACCCATCCCAGTTGGGACTTCAGAGTTATCATACCCCATCACAGTGGGGACTTCAGTATCATCACACACCATCCCAGTGGGGACTTCAAAATCAACACACACCACTACTGTGGGGACTTCAACATTATCACACACCGTACATTCAGGAACTTAAATATCATAGGGCACCATCTCTGTGGGGACTTCAATGTCAGTCTCATCCCCTCTGAATGTTGCATAATTGCATATGTTTGGTGATTAGTGAGGCTGTTTCTCCACGAAGGGAAGCACATTTGTATTCACAAACAGTACACATTTTTCAATGCAAGGAAAATCCACATCTCCACCCATAGCTTGTTTGAGACAGGCTCAAAGGGCTGGGCAATGTACACATATCTGACGCTTCTAAACAAGGCACTTGTAGTGTGAACTGTTGCTGTCTCACTGGTGTTTCTATGCCTCATACAGCGATGGAAATTTGTTTTGGGGAATTTTCTACGTTATGCCATTTAACATCCGTCATAATGAGCTGCACTACCAGCAGCCACATTGGTGCTCAGAACGTCTCAGTATATTAGTGCTAACGATGTATACTCAAAGAATTGACTAGTTCATTGTTTGCAGTAGAGTACAGTGCCTATGAAATGTCCAAGTCACCTTTGTGAATAAGTCCGGTAAAAGATATTGCATCTCCAGAGATATTTTGTGATACCTTTGAGAATCAGTCCATTAATTTATTACAGGGAAACATTCTACACTGTAAGGTAGTAGGCAAAGAAAACAGTTATGTATGCTACAATTCATTATAACATCACCTGTACTGAAAGGCAGACAGCTAAAGCAACTCCTGTCTTCAAAAATGGCCAGGAAAGATTTGTTTATTTTACTCGCAGCCAATCAATAAACTGTCATGTTGAAGTATTCTGTGCACTAAAATAATGAATAATAGATCAAATAGTGTAGTTATTGCCTAAAATAGCTCAATTAAACATTTTAAACATATACAAAGGACAAAAGTAAGACTACATTTGATTTATACTTAATTTTATTAAAAGGAGAAAATTACATTAAACAGAACTTTGTATTCGTCTGAAACCTATAATGAGTGTCAAAGCACATTCTCCTTTGAAAATGCTCCCCTGTCTACCAATAGTTTAAGTATCATAATGCTGAAGTGTGTTTAAATTCCCAAGTGTGTGTAGAAGACTGCAGGACTGCCTCCGGTATACGGCGGCAGTGCTGAGAAAATGAATACATACACGAAAATAAATACAGGTCCCCACAAGATCAATTTTTTAAAAGTTGCGAAAATTGGCACACTTGTTTTTTAAGTCGTTTTAAATAATTTGAAGTACATTACCGTGTGGGGACCTGGCTTCAGGTCCCCACAGTGAAATCAAGTCCCCCCTCCATGGCCAACCATGTAAAATGCTAATGACAGATCAATAGACGCCTCAAATAAGGGGGGGGCATCTTTTGTCATATTTTGTACAAGTGCATCGATTACTAATCGATTAATCATTGTGCCAGTTCTTTTCCTAAAGCCTTTCTGCTGTTTTGATAAGCAGCCTGTTAAGGAAGCCCATTCTTATAGTTCCCTTAGTAAATAGGAAGAACATCATTTGCTCTCTGCATCTAGTAAGGCTGTTTACCTGTAATTAGCAGGAAGTTTTTATGGGGATAGTGTTAGATCATTTCAAAATATTGCATATTCTTTTTTCAATTAGAATATCCTTAAACAATAAGAACAGTATGTGTGCCCAAGATTGGTTGCATTCTTAAAGACATAATTGCTTAGTCCATTCAATCTGGGGGCCCCAGCACCAGATGATTTGCCAATTAAGTCATTAATATCCTCCATTTCAAAACTTAATTTTTACTTTGTCGCAATTCTCGAGATCTGCTTATATAGATCACATGTTATCATTGAATCTTCAGTACTGTGAACTCATGCGTGTGACTTGATATGCTTTCTGATAATATTGTGCACTTTGTGACCATGATCCTCCTTCATACGATGCACTTTTTGTGCTCCTTCATACGATGCACTTTTTGTGCCATCTCTGCTGGTCAGTGTTATGTCGGTCATCTTACACCAGAGAACTGTGCCGTCTCCTGTCTAGGTATAACTTTCTTATACATTAGGAGACTTGTAGTTCAGATATTGTTCATTTGGCTTTTTGCATTCCTTTCATGCCCAGATGTTATCCTGCAGGGCTTTGTCCAGTGGACTAGAGCTTCTTATGTGCTTGGTCACAAGGCAGGTCCTAGCACAGGGCTGTGATAGGGCATGCATTACATTACAATCACATAAGTTAAACTCCACCCCCTCATCGGTTCGTCCCTTTGCACTTGTGAACCCTGAATGTGCGTTTGATGTTGAGTGTATTTACGCAGGATCCAGGTCTGTTGGCCTCGTAGGATCGCCATATATACTGGTAGTGTACTGTTTCACAAGAGCATGGCATCATGGGTGGAACCTGGAGTAGCGGGCATAGCAATGGGTCACATTGAGCTCTGCATCACAGGTGACCTGTGTCTTAAGAGAATGTTGCTGTTTCCCGTTACGGTACACCTCTTCCAATGCTTTGGGTGCCACCAATGTCATCAGTGCTGCACTGATGTTGGAGAAGTGGGATGTCATAATCAACTGTGCCTTTGTTGCCTTTACCTGTGCATGGGTGGTGGGCAGGGAGATGTGCTCGGTTGCATACTGCATGAGCGTGTTGAACTTAAGGTCCTTAATCAGTAACGTGTCATGCATGGAAGGGATGCAGAATAACTCTTACACCAAATAATCAGACCGACTCAGGAAGTTGGCAAAAAGTCATGCAACAGTTTTAATATCAACTTCCTAAAACAGGGAGTTACAATGGTAATCAACAGACATTTGTTCGAGCTCTCAATGAAAATCACGTATAAGTACACTTAAGTACTGAAAATCCATCATAAGTGACATCATACTAAGTGGCAAATAAGAGAAACCTATGGGGTGTTGTGGTTGGGTCAAGGGGAACATCTAAGTATACTTTCTATATAGGAACAGGTTGTGATTGGGTCTCTATAGTCAGGTGGACAACGTATGCCCACCCCTAGTGCAAGTCTTCTTCAATATTTATTAAGTACACAGAATACTATTGGCTCTTAAACTATGAGGCCCTTCGCTATAGGGCCCTCTATTCGTAGTTGGCATGCTTGTACCATGTCTGGAACATTTGGCTCCTTAGCAGCACATAAGCTCATTCCCAGGTGCCGGGAGGTGGGCACGACTTTTGCTTCCCACCCAATTAGCCCCTCATCTCGCATCGCCCATGTCTTCTGCCATGCAGACTGCCTTTGAACTTGGCCTTGCAGGAGATTCTCTTCTCTTGGGAATACAAGGGAGTACAGGCACACGCTTATCACAGTTCTGGTCTGCATGCCCAACTCCTATTTCCATCCTCGGCTCACGTGACAAGAGACCATATTGCGGCCTGTTTTGCAGCATTTCATTGTCTTTAATAAACTTGGCACTCATGGTGTTCCTTCTTTGCCCCTTAACACGAGATGATTCAACGTCTCACGGTTTCTGTTCTTCATGGATAGATAACCAGTTCTTGGCTGCTTTAGCTTTGACACCAGGCCAAACAGCTTCACCCTTCAAGTCTGCGATCTCCAGCTAATTCTTTGCTGCAAAACACACATATCTCAAGATCCTTCTTTCTCTGTGAATTTGAACTTACTAAAATTGTGACACTGATGTCCAGACACTATATAAAGACGGCTTCATCTGCAGTCTATTCACTACGTATAGATAGCTTCTAAGATTGCTTGTTCTACTTGCGTTGCTGCATCTGTACAGTATTAAACAGCTTGCATTTTCAGCAGTGCTCTTTACGCATACAATCTTCATTTCTGCATAAGGATGTTCATGCGATTCCTTATTTCATCATCAGTTTCACCCTATAGTTAAGCTGAGTCAGACTGAAATCCACAACATTCTATCGTTAATAACTTTTGATTCGAGTAACAGATTTGATTGAAATTTCCAACGTGATTAAGGACTTGCAGCCCCCACCCCAGACTGCAACGTTTTGTAAAGATTTGTTACAAAATTAAAAATTTGTTAAGAAGACAAAAATATTTATTTCCAAAAGTGCGGCCTACTTCCTGATTCATTATCCCATAGACAAACAAGGTACATTTTTGCCAAAGCGCACAGCCCAAACGGCTGGACGGATTGGGACCAAATCTGAAACAACTTGGGCCAAAGTGTTGACTCGCGATCCATGAATGGTTTGGGATTATTCCATGCTGTCGTTTTTTTAGATATTTAACAGAGAAGGGGATGCCCACTTCTCAAACATAAATAGCTATATCTCTGGGATTTACCAAAAATTGGGTGTTTTTAGAAATGAAACAGCCACCATCTTGTTTTTCTCTCGATGCGAGAGATAGAGCTGAGGATATGGGAAAATCAAACGCAGGAAAACAGCTATTTGCATTTAAATAAACAGGCACATGCTATCAGTCTAGAGGTCAGGGGTGGCTAGAGGGCACCACATGAAATTTGGGATTTAGAGGGGGTCTAGCACGGAGTTTGCAACACTAAACTTTCTGCAGCCTCCGGTATTAGCCTCGAATAGCTGACATCTCAAAGCAAATTGCATCACAGAAACAGCGTGTTGCGGGGAGAAAGGGAGAGGGCAGGGAAGGTGAGGGGCACAGATGAGGGAGGAACTTGGTGAGTGCAGGAAAGCATTTTCTTTTTCAGTTGTTTTTCCGATATTCATGGCTTCATATCCGAGGTTATAAAGGACTACGGATAGCCGAGGGTATGTGTAGTTCAATACTTGTGGTTACAGTTTAAAAAAATATATTTTTACAGCTATAGTGATGTCAGGCGTGACAAACGATTGCCATCCAGGTCTTCCCCCCATGCAGTAACCATTACAGATCCAGCTTAGCTTCAAGCAAATGGCCAGCCTCCTCAGGCCATGTTGCCCAATAAATGAGCCAACGTTACAAGACCACTTAGAGAAATGGGCCGCTGTTTCCTTTCTTTGAAGCTAAGCAGGGTCAGTCCTGGTTACTGCATGGATGGGTAACTGAACGGGCATCAAAATTATTATTTTTTTTTTAAACCATGCTACTGTCCGTCCTTGAAGGTTTTGCACTCAGAGACAATTTTTTTGCCTTTCACTGGATTGCATTATGGAATTTGTGGTCTACCAGTCAATTATAACATAAAAAAGAGATATTTGTACAGACCATCCTGGCAGTCACTGGGATGAACCATGCTTAGCTTTAAAGTGACAAAGGGGTCAGCCCCCTAAGGCAATGTTGCCTAATAAATTAGCCCACCTTACCAGACCACTTAGAGAAATATGGCCTAAAGGGGCTGGATCCTTCCTTGCTTTGAAACTAAGCAGGGCCGGTCCTGGTTACTACATGGATGGGAGACAGTCCACCGTCCCGGATGACATGTGTTTTCGTAGTTTTAAATATCTCATAAATATCTCATATCACACAGCATCTGTATTAGTTTATTTTAAACCATGCTACTGTCACTCCTGGACAGTCTTGCAATCAGAGACAATTCGTTTGCCTTTTGCTGAATTGCATTCTGGTATTTGTAGTCTCACAGTCAAGATCAGGAGAATAATGCCACAAATGTACACTTTTTGCCTAACATAGTTCTATAAGGATTTATATATTTGACTGACACTATGGTATGTGTACTTTTCAAGTTAACCTTATAAAGCAGAGTATTGTTGAAAGCCAGACATGTGGATTAGGAGGGGACATGATGAGAGGGCAAGTAAGTAATGAGTATTTGCCCACTCTGTGGCAAGAGAGTTTGCAATCCTGGACACTCATGTAGTTATTTTCCTCTAATTGTGGCTGTTTTTCAATGCGTAAGTAAAGGACACATGCGGATGGACATCTTTTCTTCAGAGGGCAGACACAACCCCCTGGATTTTTCTGAGGTTGGCAAGCTTACTCAAGTATTTGGCTACCAGGATTTTAGACAAGTTGTCATGTTCCCAGTGCAGACGCTTACTCACAAGACCACAAGTGCTTGTTTCGTATTGGAATTTGTTTTTATAGGGAATATTTTATGACACATTGCTGGGTTTAAAAGGTGACCACATTGTATACTTTGCCAGCATATTTATTGGAATATTTCCTCTCTCAGGTTATTTTTCTGGTGCTCATTGCTATTTTGTCTTTGACACTTTCGTGTAAGGAGTAGGTCTATTGAACTACATTTGTATATTTCACTTAAAGATATATGTTCACTTACTGTGCATATATTCAGGGTATCACCTTTTGATTTTCGCTATGGGTGCAGAAAGTGCCTGGGAATATGTTATTCGTGCAGCCGGTCATTTTATTCCCCATTTCCGTGCTGCTTAAATGTGGTTCGTTGGGGTTGTGCGATGTATCACAACAGTCACCAAGAGACCGACCATAAAACAAGGGGCTTGGAGCACGCTGCTCAACCAAAGTATGTGGTCCATGGAAAATAATTTTTATCTCAGTGCGCATTGCCTAAAACACTGTGAGTTATCAAAGCCTACAATGTTTTATACATAACAATACCACTGTCAACACAGGACAGATTCAGTTTGTGATTGATGAACGTCTTTCATCGATGGGTTGCAAGTGTTTTAAAATAAAGAGTGGCCATGCCCACTGGCCATAGCTGAAGGCTATGGCTAGTGGTTTGGTAGTGTTTGGCCATGCCCACCAGCCATAGCCAGAGGCTATGGCTAGTGGTCTGAAAGCATTTTAAAATGAACAGTCGGCACGGCCAAGGCCAAAGGCTATGCCCACTAACCATGGCCAAAGACCATGCTAATGGTCTGGAAGCATTTTACAAATCTATGGAATAACAAAACCCTTGAAATTCAAGGAAAAAACTTTAGTTGCAGGGATGTTAAGGTGAGCAAACATTGTAATAAAACCTTTAAAATTCAAGGAAAAAACTTTAGTTGCAGGTACATTAAGGTGAGAACCTAACGCAACAAAACACCTGAAATTCAGCTAAAGCTACCTTAACTTTGCACACCCTGTTGCGGAGCCTATGAACACAATGATTGTTATAATTGTTAATTTAAAACACGCTTAATAGCAACAAGTGGTTTCTAAGCGTGGTATCAGGAATTGAACCTTTGTTGCACTCCGTTGTCTTGCTTCCAAAACAAACACGTTTCCCCTGCGCTATCCTTCTTCCCCAGATCACATCACTGATGACATTACTACTTGCATGTTGTATGAGAACACTGATGACATTACAAATCACTAAGGCCAAGAAACAGATGTCCACACACTTAAGGAACGCTCCCGTCCCCTGCTCACCTATGATCAATGTATTCCAATCAATATTTCAAAACTTTATTTGTGGTATATAGTAATCAAAACATTCACTCAGGAGTTTTTTTTTTTTTTACAAAGAAACAATCTTCATTGTTCATAAATTTCAATGTTGCCCAAAACGTACTTTACACAATATATTTCCATTAAATTATATAGATAAGGTAATGTTCAATTTTACAACATAAGCCAATTGTAAATTGTTCTGCTCTACGCATTTAATTCTTCCTTTATTCAGGAGCTATTGTTCATACTTTTCATGTGCCAAAGTGCACATAGATCTAGAGAATTAAAATTAGAGAACCCACTTTTGTTTTTGAGAGGGATACTGTATATACAACCATTTTTAGTATTTACATTTATTGGCTATTTCTCATGGTCTTTTTCATTAATAGTCACCTGGTGTCAGTCAGGTTGATACAGTCCAAACTGTAATTGTAGTATTCTTGATTGAAGGGGTATAGGGACTGATGAGGCCTAATTAATTAAATTAAAATATGTCTTATTCCTGCACCTGTCTGTTATAGCCTCTATATTGCATTCCCTTCCCATAACCATCTCACCTCTAGTGGAAGATGTCCAGTCCTATGTGGTGGTGTTTCTCTGGGTGCATTCCCTGGTTCTCTTGATGTCACCCGTGTTGGGACCAATGTCTACTTTCTGTTTCTGAGGTCACTAGTCAGAGAAACCTTACATTAGATCTAGTAAGGGGATTCTCATATTTTACTAAAGTTTGCCTAGTGAGTCTTTTAAAAAATACAATCTTACCCAAAAGGGAGAAGGTTCCTGTCCAGTCTCCCTTAATGGCTGTATCTCCTCAAAAATGTAAATCCTTGGAGAAAATGTGAATAACACTTTCAGCAAAACGCTTAGAGAGCAAAAAGTGTACATCATATTTTGTTTGGAAGAATACTAAATAGTAATGTTCTTATCCAGTTTCTTAATAATGGAGCGATGGAATACTCCTATCAAGATTAGTTAATATTATGTGCTGATTTTTGCTAATTAAGTCCAATTACGAAAAGCTTCTTCTCCTGAGTCATTTACCTGCTGAAATGTGCATCCATGCGCTTGAATGCTATTCTGCTGACTATTTTGCGGCAAATTCCAAATGGCCACTATTTATAACTTGAAAAAAGTCAATGGATGATGTATCACGGAAAAAAGTCAATATTTAAAATTAAGGACTCAAAGAAGTGGAAAGGATTGTGATAGGTCAGGAATCATATTATCCAATTCATTTCTTTCTTTATTAACATAGAATCATAAAACGTAACAAATATTCATTCAATCATTTTAAAAAAACACAGGATATCACTAAAACCAGACAAGTTTATCACAAATGCATAAAAACATATTTCAAAAAGTGTGCAACAAAGTGCCAAAAGTGGTGATATACTCAAGGCAAACAATTTTCTTAGCCTCAATGTAGAATGTGTATAATTTCTTCTAAATATCACTAAAGTGCTAAATATCAAAATTAGTCTTTTGTCATTTTAGTGGTACTACGTGTTTTTCGAAATGATTGAATGAATATTTGTTACGTTTTATGATTCTATGTTAATAAAATAATGAAATTAATTGGATATTATGACTCCTGACCCATCACACTCCTTTCTACTTCTTTGTGTCCTTAATTTGAAATATTGCCTTTTTTCCGTGAGACATCATCCATTGTCTTTTTTCATGTTTCTTCCCCGATGTGCACGATGAAGGGGCTACCCATCCTTTTAGTATACACTATTAATAACATAATAACATGACATGATCATATAAAAACGTTACGACATCATGTTTGTTTATCCGCAGATGATGCAGGGAGTGGCATGTTCCTATAGCATTTGTTGCCAGTTTTATTGAGTTTCAAGTGTACAATTGAGAACAATTATGAATAACGTTATGCTCTACACCCTTGGTTGATGCAGGGATCGGCATGTTCCTTTAGCTTTTTTTTACCATTTAAAAAAAACAAAAACAATGAAGGGCTGTAAATAATTACGGTAAGTATTATGCTACTCACCCCAGGCCATTTCTATATCCCAATATGGTCTTGCATTTTCCCATATACACTGTCCAACATTTTGCTATTATCCCCAGAACAATGTAATGCCCCAATGTGGTCTAGCATTCTCCCAGATAAATACATTTTAGAGAATTCTCCTCCAACCATGAAATCTATGTCCATTTACTCCCACACAGTGAGTCCAGCCCCCTGTTACAGCATAGGTGTGTGCATCAATCAGTTCTATATATACACCCATTGCTGGCACCATGACAGCAAATTCTACCTAATCCATTATTCAAAACAGGTGTTATTGGGGATTCAAAGACCTCTTCAGGTGAAATATCATGAGCAGAGTCCATGTTTGTGTATTGGTACATATTTATTCAGTTGGTACATATGTATCAGTTGGTCTGGTTAGTAGCATTCTGTGCAATGATCCAGATTCTGGTCTAAATTCAATTTCAAGTCCAAATTCATCCCCATTCAGGTGTGTCAAGTAGTCAGACATAAAGGTGTATTAGTAACAGTCTCTTTGTGGATAACTACATCTTTATATATTTCACAAAAAAGCACCCAGGTAAAAGTCTTCGTTCATCCCCCTACGTGTCATGCTATCCAGTTTGTCTATCCAGTATAGCTCCCTTTGGTGAAGTGCCTTGCTACTGGGGAACACATACTTTTTGTTCTGATGTTGCTTTTGTGTTCATTCCAATGCTCCTTTACCTTTCTTTTTGTCTGGCCTATGTAAAATATCCCACAAGGAAATCTAAGTCCACAGATCACTGCTTGTGAATCACAGGTAGCATGATGCCTGAGTTTAGTTTTTGCCCCAGTACGGGGATGTCACACTTGATTGCTGCTCATGATATTATTGCAATTATTGCAGTGCAGGCAGGGGAAAGTGGCAGTCTTTTTCTTCTGAAGCGTCTGTTGTTTATCTGGTCTTGGCTTCTCAACCCTTATTAGCTGGTCGCTAAAGTATCTGCCTCTCATATGCAATAATTGAAGGTTTTGGAAAGAGTCTCGCTAACTGGGGATCTAGTTCTATAAGTGTCAAATTTTTCTTAATGATTCTAGTAACATGGTGACTCTGGATTGAGTATTTTAGGACATACAGAAATTGGATTTCTTTTGTTTTTTGTTTAGTAATGAGGAGGTCCCATCATTTTAATTGGTCAACTTTGGTCTGTGCTGTCTCCACAACCATACTTGGGTAAGTTCTCTTTATGTATTTTTGTGCCATCTTCTAATTTTCCATTTTCAAGGTTTCTTTTTCTTAAACAATGTGTTTTAATCTTATAAATTGACTGTAAGGTAGATTGTGTTTGAGGTGCATATGGTGGTGGCTGAGATAATGTAAGGAATTGTTTACATCATTGGGCCTGTAAAATATATTGGTCTTAAGCATGCCATCCTTTAATTTTATCTCTACATCGAGAAAATGTAGTCTTGGAGTGCCTACTTCCATGGTGAATTTAATGCGCTCATGTATACTGTTAAGATAATCCAGAAACTCATCTCATTCCATTCATTCCCCTCTCCAAATGACAAATACATCATCTATGTATCTCTTCCATGTTTTTAGTCTTGTAGACCAGTGCTAATGTCTCAATACATTTTGAATTTCTAGGTTATACATAAAGAGATGTTTATAGATAGGTGCCATGTATGACCCCATTGAGGTGCCTGAGGCTTGCAGGTAGAATTGTTTTGTAACGAAAGAAAGAAATGATGGCAAAGAATAAGCTTTGTCAGTTCTAAAGTAAAAATCTTGCTTGCCTTGTAATTCTCTTCTTGTAAGAGTGACTATTCCAATGCTTCAAGCCCGTCTTGGTGAGGAATGGACATGTATAAGCTTTGTACATCAAATGATACCAGTATGTCATCTGGTTGTATACCCTCTAATTCCTTCTGTGTTCTGTCCGTAAGTTGTTGTGTTTTGTACGATTGGTTGAAGTACTTTTTCCACATAAATGGCTAAGGGATCAAAAATACTTTCTGTCCCTGCAACTATTGGTCTAAGTGGTGGATTTCTGCTGTCCTTGAGGATCTTAGGTAGACCATAGAACAGGATGGTCTTTTGTCAAAAGTCTCTCAGTCTTTTCTTTGATCCATTTATTCTAAAGGGCTTTCTCAAGGTTGCCCTTTATAAGTGTTGCTCTTGAGTTGGTAGGATCTTGATCAATTGTCCTCTGTGTCCGAGCCTCATTACGGGTTCATAACACTACCAATCAAAAACATCCAGATCCCACAATGTCACAGCAAGCCAGAAGCCCACTTTGATTGGTCCTTCTAGAATTTTGAAACTTGTTTCACTTGTAACTGCCAAATTGGAAGTACCCAAGCATTGGTGCATACATCCCATCATTCATGTGTCGCTTCTCAAGTAGGTTTATCCTCTGCATCAATGCACTAGCTCCTCTGACAATGGGGTGCGTGCCCAAATACCTACTCCACTGGAAAGGTCTCAGCACTGTAGAAGGTTCTTGGGAGCCTGTCCCTCTGATTCTGTCTTTGCGGCCCTGTCTGCTTTTCTGACAGGTCCACTCCCATCAACATGCAATGGTCACCCCTTTGTGGGAGTAGGTGTATTGTCAGGTCTAAACTCAGGTCTTATCGTTGATCAGTGGTACCGCCACAGGTCCAGGTGGAAGTCCCATTTGGGATAACTCTGTTTCGATTTCTCTGCAGAAGGGAAATATATGAAAATGTCACCATAATAACTGCGACCAGGCAGTAAGTGTGACTTTAAACGTACACATTATCCCGTCTCCCATTACTGCACCCAAGCAGAGCAAGGTTTGCAAGGGTGTCCCCTGTTCGCAGTAACGGGAGTCAGAGGTTGTGGGGGTGTCCCCCGCTTAGCATTGCGGTAAGCGGCAGATAAGAAATAAAGTACAATTAAAAAAGGACCCACCGGCGTCAGCACCGCCCCACGTAAATGGGAGGAACTAACGCTATAGGGGTACAAGGCAGAAAAGGTAAGAGGGGGGTGCGGGTTGGAGGATTGTGGCCCAGGACATGTGGGCAAAAGTTACCTATCTGATCACTGTGCCGCATCGTAATTGGAGTCGAGATTTTCATTGCTGGAATTATGGGCGGCACAGTGATCATGTAGATTCTGCAGAAGACCAGCTATCAGTTGAAAGATGCAGCCCACTCTTTCATTCAGCAGCCTCCTAAATCTGTTTGTCTGCTCATGCTCTTTGTCTTCCAATGCCATTCGTCATCTGTATCTAGCTGTCAGCCTGTGTGATTTCAGCAATAGAGTTCCCTACCCATGCTTGGCCTCTGTGTCCCATCCCTACTGTTGCCTTCAGTCCAGCTCATTGCATACCAGTTCTTGCCTGACAGCTAATGGGGTCCTTTAGCCATTGAGGTTACCTATCAGACTCTCCTCCTTTGGTGGATTTGGATTCTCCAACAGCCCTGAGCACCCGGGTGGCGAGGGCGCAATGGGCAAGTTCAAATACAGAATGCTCCTTATCTCCCACCAGCTCAATTGGGGTTCTGCTTGCTCTAATACTTCCTGGGTGGTCCTGGCACAATTATCTCTCCAACACACCTTGTTATCTCCTGGGCTAGTGTTTAAAAGGTGAGAGGATCAGTGCTGGCTCACATCAGTTCCTATGTAGTATCAAACCTGAAGTATGCCTGGAAAAGTGTACAGGCAAAATGGGACACCACAAAGATGGTGAAACTAAATTCAACTTCTTTATAGTCAGCAGGAGCCCTGTGATGACAAAAGTTGATAGCTTCAATGGCCCTCATTCCAAGGTGGGTGGTAAGCGATACCAGGCACCGGTAAGGAGACTGGTGCCGGTAATCCCTTAACGCCCTACTACAAGGTCCCTTAGCGTGTCCCACCATTAACGGCTGCTCTGACCAGCCGCTGTGGACGGGACCCATTAAGGGACCAGGGCACAAATAACGGGCTCGCAAGTCGCGAGCCCGTTATTAGTGCCCCTCCCCATTCCCATCGAGCCCTATGGGGGCTCAAATGGGAATGGGGAATGGCATTTTCAATGGGGACTTACCAGTCCCGCAAAGGTCGGACTACACCGGTAAGTCCCCATTGAACCATACCGGTGCCGGACCGGTTGTTGGTGGCAGTCATGGCGCAAATTATGCCATGACTACCACCAACCTTGGAATGAGGGCCAATGTGTAGCTAGGCACAAACAAAGCATTGCTAAAAAAATAACAAATCATCCTTCTCGGTCAACGGAACTATACAGGGCTCAGAAAACATGTTTTCATATTCTGAACATTTCATCTCTATGACCTTAGAATGAAAATAGTCTTTTAAACCTGTTCAAGAGCAAGGGCAGGCTGAGCTGGAACAGCATATAAATCAACTTTGGATATCTCCTAAACAACGCATCTGCTGCACCATCGCTATGACTTGGAATCAAAGTTAGAAAAAATATGTACAGAAAGTATCCAAATAAGAATGAACAAGAACAAGTCTAATGAGGGTCTGCGCGTATGTTTTAACTTTCTGTGCCATACTAGAGGTGGTCTCAGCCATAAGGGCAGTCCAGCACTTATTAATTCTGGGCAATTCTCCTCTAAACAGCAGTACGAACAACAAAGCAGACACTTCTTTCTGCTTTGTTGGATGCCCTC
The DNA here is from genome assembly GCF_040938575.1 of Ambystoma mexicanum. Taxonomy (NCBI): domain Eukaryota; kingdom Metazoa; phylum Chordata; class Amphibia; order Caudata; family Ambystomatidae; genus Ambystoma; species Ambystoma mexicanum. The sequence goes on along the minus strand of NC_090923.1, from coordinate 587,122,119 downwards.
AGTTAGGTGCAGAGGTATCGACCTCACTGTTACAATGAAGCCACCCTCTTCCCATCACATTACAGATGCACAGAATACAAGCAGACATGACAGTATGGAGGCGTGTCCCAACTCTTCTGATCCCCATGGTAGCTAACACGTCAATCGGTTGGCTCCTGACCTTTTTTTCCTCCTAACCGTTTTCCCGACTTCATCTATGTTCCAGTCTTTTACCTTGTTTTCTTTTCTTCCAGTTGGTATCTGGTGTCACTGTTTTATAACCACAGCTGTCAGGGTGGGTACAGGGAAGGGACCAGCCATTTCTCCAGACCAAAAGGGAAAACTTGATGCTTGTCCTGACATGGCAACGTGCCAGTCAATTACATCAGATCAACATTTCCTTTTCCATAACTCGCCACGGTGGCTGATTCACACATCTCGTTCTGGCTGCAGCTGTCATATACCGAGGTGTAAATTAATTGGTTCTAACAAACTATTAGGTCTGTTTTCTTTGATTTTCTTCCAACTCGAAAATAGGCGAGTTACTAAAATAATTTTTTGAGTGATTCATTCTTTATTAAGAAGTCTCTAGATTCGATGCCTGTCGCACCCTCATAGGATTATTAATATAATATGCTGAAACTAAAGATTGCTGTTGAGAAAGCCCAGAGTGAAGCTCTGTGCAAGGCACACCTGTTACACCGTTGGTATCCAAAGACCTTTTAAAAAAGAGGTCATGATCCCTTGTATTTTTCTGTTGTTACTTGCCCCTTATTATGATTGACTGGAGTCAAAACTAGTGGAGCTCATGTTGGAAGAAACCGTCATTTGGCCGCGGGGAGCCGTTACGTTTGCACTGCATTGTAAATAGCTCCCTGCCACCAAATGTCCATCATTTGCACAGCAGTGTGCAAAAGTGCAGGGCAGAAGGCGGTGTTCAATGGATCCCCATGAGGTCCGCCTGCTTTATGCTGGATGAAAATCCATGCCGGTGCAAATGCTGGAGGATTTGTATGGCGAGGAGGAAGGATGTGGCGGAAATGCAAGTTGTGTGCCGCCCCTCCTTTCTGCTCTACAAATGATTGATAATGAGCCCTGGCATGATGGAAGGCGTGACAGCCTTACTCAAGACTTTTACGCCTTCCATTCATGTTTGGGCTCAGTGGAACATGAGCTCCTTGTGTCATTCATAAACGCTTGGCTTTTCTTTTTGGAGCACTCCTCCCATGTGTATGAGATGACTTCTGTATCATCTTTGATATATGATTTGCTTATTTGTTTTCCAAATGTTTAAGCTGTTTTCAGTAATATTCCTTAGTGCAAAATAAAATGTTTTACAATCCTCTCAGGTTAAAAAGAGATTGATTGAAAGTAAATCAGAGTAAACAACAGCTATCCACAAAGGTGTCCAATGTTGTTTATCCTTGCTCTCCCATGCATACTGATACTTCTTAAATCCACATCACTTTTTTCTCTGCCTCCTAAATGCCAGTTGTTTCCAAAATCCAGTATCTTAACTCTTAATCTTGCATTACCTAATAGGGATGGGTGAGTAGACAGCAAGTCAGACCCATTTTTTCTCCCTCCATGCCCACCACCACGCTTGCCTCTTTACCTCCCTCTACTACTAGCCGGACTTCCCATTTTTGAAACTTAAAAACAATACTCTGTTGTATCAGTTATTTTATTATGCATGATACCACCACTTGCAGAGATTGCCACTAGCTCAGCCCGCTCCATCCATGATGGGTCACAGACTGGACTGCACTTTGTAGGGAAGTTGCCTTGTACGCCGGAGCAGACATGCCACTACCTCAGCCCCCTCCATCCATGATGGGTCACACACTGGACTCCATTTTGCAGGGAAGATGCTTTGTTCGCCCAAGCACACACACCACTACCTCTGCCTCCTCCATTCATGATGGGTCAGACGCTGGACTCCATCATTTTGCAAGGAAGTTACCTTGCACGCCGGAGCAGACATGCCACTACCTCAGCCCCCTCCATCCATGATGGGTCACACACTGGACTCCATTTTGCAGGGAAGATGCTTTGTTCGCCCAAGCACACACACCACTACCTCTGCCTCCTCCATTCATGATGGGTCAGACGCTGGACTCCATCATTTTGCAAGGAAGTTACCTTGCACGCCGGAGCAGACATGCCACTACCTCAGCCCCCTCCATCCATGATGGGTCACAGACTGGATTCCATTTTGCAGGGAAGGTGCTTTGTACGCCCGAGCACATATGCTACTTCCCCAGTGCCCTTTATTCATGATTTGTCACAGAGTCGACAACATTGGGAAACATAGCAGGTTTTACTGTAGGGACACCTGATGATTGAATATGGCTTATAGCCACATACTGTTTTGGTGTTGGGAGGAATGGAGATTTCATTAGGGTTGCAGTGGACTGTGGTAGACGGGTATCAGTTACACGTCCCACTGAAAGAACAAAGGAGTGTAGATGGTTGTGTGTCATGACAGGAGGCATTCGATGTTCGGGGGTGAACCCCCTCCAAAAAAGAACTAGCCACAAGGCGTAATGTGAAATCGGCATGCACGCTGCGCCATAGACAAATGCCATTTGTGCAGCCAACATGTAATCAAGCAACATATATGGATTGTCATGGGCTGGTAAAAATGGAACCAGTGTGTCTTCGCTGGCATGAATAACTGCTGGTGAGGTTTCTGCAGCGTGATCAGATAGAACCAGTTCCTGATACCTCACTTAACTAGCCATCTTGGTCCTTCATCAGCTCCACTCAGCTGCCACGTATCTTCTCTAACACACAGTGCTCACAGTCAATTATCAGACGCTCCTTACTGGCAGCACAATGTTGAAAATATTATGCCAATTACAAGGAACCTGTAAGGGAAGGGGTGCAAGAGACTCTGAACCAGGTTTAATGCCTCACACTCTGAAGTCAATACATGGGGGTTCTCCCAGAGCCACTTGTCAATCTCCAGCCACATAGACCTTTCCAGAATTATTTAGTATAGAACACTCCGATTTTGAAAACCGTGGTAGACAAGAGCTGCCAATGAGCCAGGACGGCAATGGTAGCTTAGAATGATGTGGGGAACCGGCACAAGAGCACGTGATCCGCAAATGGGACCGCAGATGCATTCGCAAACTCATCAGTTGTTCTTCATAGTATAAGCAAGGAAGAAAGCTACTACTAAGCAGAGAAGCCTGAAACAATGTGGTGAACACTGATGGAACACACACAATGGGGATTTGAGAGGAGAGTTACGCAGCCGCCATGACTGGGCTGCATGTTTCCAAGATGGCAGCTCCTCTATTTATTATTACAACCCACGGATATGGGTCTGCAATGAGTGGACAAAACAGTATTGGTGCTAATACTCTGGAGGAGAGTTCAATTCCGGCAAGCCAATCAAACACTCCCACTTCCAGCAGATTCCAGGTGTTCCCAGTAAAATCATTGGTGCTACAATTCCCTCAATGGCCATGGAATAAGAAGGGGCTGGAACATGATCAACGTAAGAAGGTTTGGAAGAAGTTTGGAGAAGCAGACATGTGGAGGGAGAAAGAGCAAATAGGATCAAGTAGGAAGAAGCAAGCGGTGTGAGGAAGTGGTTGCAGCTAGTGGACAGAACGACAAAGAGGAGGGAGAAAAGCTTTGAAATGAAAATGTTGCCAGGAAAATGTATTCATGTGAAAAAGTAGTAAGAAAAAAGTAATTGTCAAAATGTAATAATTCTATGGATGCAATGTAAAGTGTGAAAATGTTGCCAGTGAAAAAGTCGCCAGAAAAACAGTCAAAAGTACAGGTTCGTAACCTTACCAAAGACCCACAACTCTAATAAAGCCAGGTAATCACCAGCGCTGAACCTTACCCTAACACTAACTGCAAAACTTCTTCTGCCCCCAACTCTTAGGCTTTCTCTAACACTCCAGCATTCTGAAGTATCTTATTTGCATCTGAAGTGATGCAAAGAAATATAAAATGAAAAGTCACCCTAACTCCAACCCCATCACTAGCCCTCCACAAATTCCATAGCCTTTCCTTTACAGAAACACTTGCTCTAATGCTAACCTTAGCCTTGCTCCTGCCCAAGCCAAACACTTTCTCAAACCCTAACTCTACCCTAACCCATAGGTTTATCCTAACCTCAACTTCCTCAAATGTCACTAGCCCACCCCAACATCTCTATTCCTTTCTTTAACTCTAACCCAATACTTTACTTATTTAAAGCTAGCATACCATCATCTCTACCCTAACAACTTTACCCTTACTTTACCCAACTCAAACCCCAAAACCAAGAACCCTCCACAACCTGACAAGACTCCGACTGCCACCCTTACAATAATTCTAACCAAAATGTTGATCCTAGCCGTATACTTACCCATATCCTCACCATTTACCAGGCAATCACAAGCCCTCCAAACCCTCCTAAACACGAACACAAATTCAGTACTGCATTTTTGGATGCTTTTCAACTGCATTTTTGGCTATGCTTTGCTTAGTGCCTTTTCCACTGCAAAGGTATTTATACCACAATTGTTTCACTGTCTGCATTTTGGTTGGCAGAAGTTCATTTTCACTAGATACCGATGAAAGGAGCCTGAGGGCTAGATTGAACTGGGGGGAGGGAAAAAGCAAGGAGGAAAGGGTGGAGCAGCAGCAGGTAGTGAGCTTGAGGGTGAGGATGGAATTGGATGGGAAGAGATCAAGGAGACAAGGTCAAAAGCAGTAGCATGAAGGAAATGCTTGAGTTGGAGGAGGGAAAAGGACAGACGCAGAAATGTGTGGGAGAGGCTGGAGCTCGAGGAAAGATACATCAACGAGGATGAGAGGGAAAGAAGTGAACATGTATGTTGAAGGTAATAGCCAAGACGGAACAAGGTCATTAAAGAGGAGGGGGTGTAAGCAATGCAGTCATTAGGAGGTCGAGAAGGGGAATCCGGTGAGACTGATGAAAACCACCCAGTTTCTGCTCAGCTGTGCAGGTTCCTTGTCCATGGTTTGCTAGGAGCCCTGAACCACATACTAGCCAAGAGGAAAGGCTGGGGTTGAACCAAAGAAAAATCAGATATGTGAGCCTGGTGGTGGGCTAAGAATCCCAGATCATGGGGAAAAGGGACCGCCTAGACAAAATGGTATAGGCGAGAGAGATAACATGGACCTAACATTTCTACACTGTCTTATCAGGGTAGGAACCCCACCAAGGCTCATTTATAGTCTAGGCTCTACTCAAGCCTAAGGATTGACATGGGCCCAAATATTTGGACCAGAGGCTGGCAGGACTCAACAATGAGCAACCCGCCCTTTGTTGTGGGTGTGTAATAATAACTTCTACCGTTTGACAAACCACCCAGGACAGACAGTCAACAAACCCACAGGGTGCCTACCTTCATACTTATAGCGTTTCCTGAATTCTCTTTGGAGGGCTGAGTTCTTGAGATTCAGACTCAATTTGGTACCAACGGGTGAGTTTCTAGCAGTTCGTAAAAAGGTTCTATATAAAGAAAGTCCTTGTAAGTTTGTGGGGAAGTCTTAATACATAAGATTGAATGTCGTGCAGTTCAGGATCAGAGAGTTATGCATTACAGGCAGTTCTTTGCTAAAGAAGAGTGGCTAAACACAGAGGACGTTTAGGAGAGATTATCCTCAGGCCATGAAACTTTCCTTTGAGTTGAAGTGTTGAACATTTTGAATGATTTAGGTTTTATTAATTTGTAGACTGTTTGAATTTTGGAAAGGAGTGTTATGTAAATGTCTAAGATTATGTTCTGATTTTGTAAATGTTACATGTTTTATTGCTTTTATCTATTTGTTATTATGTTATATGCGAAGAGTCAAATTCATAGACTAAACACATTATTAACATAACAAAAAAGAAAAGAAATCATCTGTCATCAATCAATTGGACATCGAACTACACTCACAGAAGGGTCCACAGAAGAGCCCTGGCTTCCAGGTACCTGCAGGAATTGTAAGTGACTTTGTTTGAACCGTTTAGAATGGTGTAACTCTGGTGACACACTGCTGTAGAACTAGTGAATTTGGACGTGATCCAGGATCATTTTATTAGGTTTCAGTACATTCCCTTCACTTACTTGTGTTTCCCTGGAACTCCTGCACAGTTACAGAGCTGTATCCTTGATTTGTTGTTACCACCCCAAGTTAGACCTATAGAGTACTCTAGCCCCTGGCTTTTTACCTAAATACATCATTTTTTATCTCCAGTCGCCCACTGATCTTTCAGACTGAAAGATTGTAGATTACCAACACTGCATGCGGTTGTATTCTGTCGCAGACTGAAATGATTATCAAACGTACATCATGTTCAAATAAGCTGCACCGCTGCAGCCTTACAATTTTAAAGGGAAATCGACGTCCGCCTCATTCATGTATATTTGATTTATTACATTTTATGGTGCATCAGCGTCATTGTGCGGTTTGTTTTCAGGTTGATTTTGATGAGTAGAGTTGGAAACCAGGAGGCGACGGCTCAACAGCAAAGAAGTAGCAAGCCTGTTGTGGTAAGAGGAAATTACATATGTACTCTTGTGTCACTTGAATGAAATCTACTCCCACATCATCATTTCTGATGTATTTTAATTCATGGAATGGTATTCGAATGAGTGGCACTTGCCTCCCATTTGCAACCATGCGTATCTGCTATTTGCAATTCAATCGTCTCAATTTCTTGGTGCTCATTTCATTGATATTGTTGGAAGCATATCCCATCTCGGCTACTTAGCAGTGCACTGTAGTGATAAGGTTTGGGGGAAGGATAGTTCTGCAAATCAACGTAAGATTTCTTTAAGGTTTTTTATTCTCTGCATTTAACAGAATCAAAAGTACATAAACTGGAGTTAGGAATGTACCCGTTGTAGGGTGTGTGTAAAACCCGGAACGGGCCGGAACGGGCCAGAACGGTACCCTGATATATAAAATTCACCTGAAAATGATGCAAACACACATGAAGAACATTTTGAAATGAGAAAGGTTCACCAATATGCTGTCATTAACCAATTACTGCCCAAAATCTACATTTTATTACAAAAAAGTACCCGGAATGCTACCCTAATAAATAAAACAGCAGCGAAACTCACCTGAAAATGATGCAACATGGATTGACGCAGTTTTTGTAATGTTTTCTTGTCCTGCTGATGGCAATCATGTAAGCAATATGCCTGTTTGTAGAGAAGAGCTCTGCAGCCCCTTAAGCAGTGACACACCTGACAGAGTCACAGCAAGCTACAATGTAAAAAGCTGGAAGAATAAGAAAAAGACAGTATATAGGCACTGGCACATAGAGTCCACTTTCTTTGTCTACTACTTCCAGGGCATGCCGTCCAGCCAGCAAGAGTCCTGCTCTCCTGTTTGTTTAACATAGTCATGAGAGTGTAGGTGGTTATGCCGGTAATAACGCAACAGAAAACATGGGATGTCAGTGAGAAAAAGGGGCCAAGAAGAGAATTTGGGGAATAAAGCACACATGGGGGCATGATAAGGCAGCAGTGTGTGCATTTGAGGTTGGAAAACGGACCAACTTTGAGGTAGGTGAGAAAGCTGGAACTCAAAGCGCTTTGAAAACACAGAGCTAAGTAAGCTAACAATATATAAAAAAATGTAACATGCAGCACAAGTTTATTGAGTTTTTGATTAATAAATAAATAGATAGAATCCTTGGGAATTAAGCTTATTTTGAAACTAGCAAAATATCAATTGAACTGTTACTAGCTTGTTATTTACGGTAGTGAAATCAAGTTTTTCGTTGTTAATAGATTTCTCAAAAATAATTAATTACAATGTGCTTCTTGTTGCAGTCACTTTTTACAATATGCATTATTAATTGTTTCACTCAGTTGACAATGAAGGGAGATCATAAAGTTGATTTTTTTAAATAAAAAAACTAATATTGACAGTTCCCTGTGTTACGGGGCACTCCCTCTTTAAGATAGAGTCAGGAGTCATGTGGAACATGATGTGGGAAAGGGGGAGGAGTGTGAGGGAGAAGTTAGTTTGTATTTCAAGTGAAATAACGTAGACGTATTTGTTACACTGGTGTCACGTCCTTAATTACTACGAGCCTTCCAGGCTCAATAACTGGTGACGAGGCTGCTACGTCTGCACACCAGCATCCTCCTTCATCCAGCGTGCAGTGATAGCACATCTCCGCGTCCACAGCGGTCCTCCAGCTCCTGTTCCTCTCTGCTTCCACAGAGGTCCTCCATGCGCGGCGGGTGTTCTGACCGACACCTGCTCCTGGGCCTCCGCCATCCACACAACCTGCAGACGATCCTCTGCTGCAGGCCCTCCTCTTCAGAAGTGAAACCAAGGGCTCCTGTTTCTCCACCATGTGGCAGTCCGCCAGCGGCCTCGCCCATGGTCTGGAGCACACAGTATACTCGGCCCAACAGGGAGGCAACTGTGGGGAACAACGGCCATTCCCACGTGAGTACCTGGTTCCACAATCCTGCATTGAAGGCCCGCCGGTCCCATCCGCATGCATTGGTTGTGCCAGCAGCCCAGAAGCTCCATAAGGCCGTGCCAGCAGCCCAGAAGCTCCATAAGGCCTGTGAGCACCCCAGAAGCTCCATAAAGATTCAGGGTGATACCATTGGCCCACATCGCGAGGACGTCCCTGACCAGGTGTGTGACCACACTGCAGGCCAGTGAGTTCTACCTCCACGTGCTACGTGCGTCTGCCATCCTCGTGTTCAATGTTCTCCACAGCCATCCACACCTCAGCTGGCGCACTAGAAACTCTGGCATACACACAGGAACCAGCACACAGGTGCCCAACCTCTCCCAGTTGCTGCCATGAGCGCGCAGGACACCCCGGTGCCTCCACCGCCTGCCTTGCCTGTTCCCCCCTAAGGTCCACCACCACTGCATGGCTGATGCCACCCCCATTCTACATGACCTGGCAGGCTGATAAAGGCCCACGGTGGGTGGAGTGGGTAGATGAATTAAACAATTTCATTAAGGCAGCAGGGGAAGAAGACTCACCAAACCTACACAATATGTTCCACAACCTTGACGGCACCCAGGTCAAGACATTCATCAAGACCATTCCACTGGAGGAGCAACCGGACCTTGAAGCGCTTCTGCTCACCCTCGACAAAAGAGTTGTCATCGAGCCCAACCGCAACTGCGAGAGGTACATGTTTAACCAGTGTACCCAAAGAGGAGAAGAGATGGTTGACCAGTTCATCACTCGCTTGAGAATTAAAGGAGCACACTGCCCATTCCACGCTTTCTCCCTGGATGAAGCCATCCAGATGAGGGTGATCGAGGGGTGCCTGTCCCAGTCCCTGAAGAAGCAGCTGCTCAAGAAACTGCTCTCCATCTACAAAGTCAGTGAGATGGCCCTGATCTTCAAAAGGGTGGATGCACAAGCAACCCTAATGTCAGGGGTGCCACCACCAAACCAGAGAAGAGCGAACTGATTACCGCGGTCCAGCCAATGAATAACAGACCTGGGGACAGAAGCACTGCAGGAGGATACCAGATGGCGCCCAGGATCCAGAGGCAGTGCTATCGCTGCGGGATGGCATTCCCCCACTCAGGAAAGTGCCCGCTCTCTCCCAGAGATGCGCCAATTGCGGCAGAGAAAGCCATTTCCAGGCAGTCTTCAGAGACGGCAGGCCCTTCTCCAAATCTCGACCACCACCTCTGCCGCAGAACAGGATGTTCAGTCGGACCCTGCAAGCGCTGGCATACCAAATGCGCCCATATAAACAGGGGCCCAGACGCTACGTGAGGATGGTCGAGGACTACTACCTAAAGATGACCCCTAAGAGCCCGGGGCTTATGAACAAAGCTTGCACCTCAGGGATGTGTATGACGGACCACCACAGCCACAGCTCAATCCACATGCTGCATTGACACATGGACCCATATATGAAGGTGAATACTATGACCAATATGGGCAAGATGAATACATCAACCTCATTCAGGATGACAGAGAAGTGAGGGAGGCCCAAGGATACTTGCCAACATCTGTGGCAGACAAGTCTGGTTTCTGGTCGACTCAGGGGCCACCGTTAACATCATGGGGGAAAAGGAGTTTCTCCAGCTGCCCGACAGACCGGCGCTAACCCACACAGTGTCCAAAATATTCCAGTGGTCCATAGGGCATTTTGGATGCCAGCTCATGCACAAAGGACTGTCGACCACCACTCTCATTCATGTGATCCGAAGCCCAACAAAAGGCAGATGCCTCCTAAGTTTCTGCACTGCGTCCTGTTTGCGACTTATCGACATCCACGTCCATAAAGCAGACATGTGACAGTCGACTGCTCCCCTGAATGACCTGAAAGAGCTTCCCAGCATCCGATGGAGAGTGGAGTTCCACCTGCAAGCCGCAGTCTCGCGTGAACTCACACAGCTGCAGAAGGACGGCATCATCGAACCAACCACAGGGCCGACCCCATAGGTCTCACCATTGGTGATAGTACCCAAAGAAGGGGGTCGTCTACGACTCTGCATGGACATGCGGATGGCCAACACTGCCATCCAAAGGGAGCGCAACCCAGGACCACGCATAGAAGATATGATCGTGCAAATGAACAAATCAGTTCCCTTTTCCAAACTAGACCTAAACCAAGGCTATCACCAGATGTAGCTCCATCATGAGTCAAAAGGCATCACCACCTTTGCAACCCACGATGGCCTGTTTCACTACAAACGCCTTAACTTTGGGATCTCATCGGTGGCTGAAATCTTCCAAGAAGCCATCAGGCAGATCATCAGACCTATACGAGGAGCCCTCAATTAGAGCGATGATATCCTCGTTTTTGGTCAGTCCCAGGAAGAGCATGACACCATCCTGCTCGCAACATGCACAGCCATTCAAGGAGCAGTTTTGACCCTGAGCATTGACAAAAGACAATTTAGTAAAGCCAAACTAAAGTTTTTCTGCTATAAATTCTCTGGCGATGGGATAACGCCAGACCCTGATAAGGTCTCCACCATTTTCAACCTGAAGGACTTGCATCCAGCCAATGAATAACAGACCCAAGTGGCGGATGTGCGATCGTTTCTAAGGATGGCAGGGTACTGCGCCTGGTATATCCCACAATATGCCACCATCTCCGAGCCTCTGTGCCGTTTTCTCCATAAAGACTCGACATTCACCTGGTCAGCTGAGTGTCAGGAAGCATTTGACAGCATCAAATTGGGGCTGGCAGAAGCTCGGAGGCTGGTCTACTTCGACCCAGATTAGCACATTGAGATCGTGGTGGATGCAAGTCCAGTGGAACTGGGGGCCATAATGGCCCAGAAAAATGGGACAGACACCCACCCCAGGCATTTGTTGCATACACCAGTAGGGCGTTAGCCCCAAAAGAGTCGGCCTACTCGCAAGCGGAGAAGGAGAGCCTGGCTGCCATCTGGGCATGTGAGCACTTCCATAACTTTGTGAACAGGGAAAAGGTTTACGCCTATTATGGACCATCAAGCTCTGCTATCCCTCTTTAGGAACCCCCAGGCCCAAAATGCCCCCCAGGATAGAGCAGTGGGGCGTCAGACTCCAAGAGTATGACTTCGAGATCATCCACAGACCCAGGTGAAAACATCCTGGCTGACTACTTATCGAGACATTCAGCGGGCAAGCCACTTTCAAGGCCCGGGGACGCAGAGTATATCAACTATGTCACATCTAATGCGCTCCCACCAACTGTATCACTGGAAGCAGTTGTGTCGGCCTCCGTGGATGACCACTCCATGGCCTTGGCGATCAGCCTGACAGAGAACAACAAATGAAAGCAGAGCGGTGTTAAACTACCCAGGAGCCTGCAGGGACGAGATCGAGAGGCTTGCCAAGGTGCACACGGAACTGGCTGTGAAGGACAATGTGATACTGCTAAGGGGTTGCCAACTCGTCATTCCTGCAACCCTCAGAGCTGAAGTTATCAAGACAGTGCATGAGGGACACTGCGGTGCTGGTGACATGAAGAGGTACGTGTGGTTCCATTTCCTGCATGCAATGGTTGAACAGTGGGTGAAAAACTGTGTGCCCTGCCAATGCACGTCCAGGGCGGAAGTCCCAGCTCCAATCCAGCCCACTCAAATCCCTAACCATCCCTGGGAGAAGGTTGCTGTTGATTTCTACAGACCACTATAGTAAGGAGAGTACCTCCTCATGTTCAGAGATGAATACTCAAGATTCCCCATTGTGAAGAAATCTGCATCCACAGCATTCGCACATGTAGCAGCGATCTTTGATGAAGTTGTGAGTGAATGGGGAATCCCACTCATTATCAAGTCAGACAATGGGCCCCCATTCAGTGGCCACAAATTCGCGAGACACCTGGGCTTCGCCCACCAGAAGATTACATCCCGTTGGCCACAAGCCAATGGCATGGCCGAGAGGTTTATGGCCTGGATTAAGAAGACACTGCAGAGGGCCCACCTCGAAGGGACTCACCCACATCAGGCACCTTGTCATTTGCTCCGTGACTACCGCAATACGCCTCATGAGGCGACCAACAAGACACCGGCGGAACTCATGATGAGGTACGATGTCCGCACTCGGATTGTGATGCACCCTGCGAGTCAGCCAGAAGGGGACCAGGCGGTCATGAGACACAACGTAGAGCGAAAGGAGAAAGCGCGTACAGACACCGAAGAAAGAAGGGGAGCGAAGCCGAGGGAGTTCCACATAGGGACGAAGTGTGGGTGCAGCAAGCAATGTCAAAAAAGACTGATGCCCGATTTGCACCCCAGCCACTGGTAGTCACTTCTGTCAAAGGGACCATGGTCACGCGGCCAACGCTGAGAAAGAAGTGACAAGAAACAGCTTTGTCTTCAAGCGTGCTGTCAAAGGAGAGGACGAGAGGCCTTTGCCCTGACCCCAATCCCGAGCTTGTGAATCTCGAGATGTCTTGTGGGTTCCCCCAGAGGAAAGTGGTCATCATCGACACAAGCTGCCTGGTACCGACAGGTTGATCCAGGGTGGCGATGCCAATGCCAAGCCCCAGCGTAGTATCAGGAGGCCGCTTCGCCTAGTGGAGGAGTGCTAGGCGAATATTAGGATATTTGTCCGGGGGTGTTGTTACGGGGTACTGCCTCTTAAAGATAGAGGCAGGAGTCATGTGGAACATGATGTGGGAAAGGGGGAGGAGTGTGAGGGAGCAAAGTTATTTTGTATTTGAAGTGAAATAAAGAAGACATATTTGTTACACTGGTGTTGCGTCCTTAATTACTACGAGCTTTCCAGGCTCAACACCCTGTCACCCCAAAAAGGCTGAGCCTATCAAAATCACATGTTTCTGTTTCTTAGATATGACAAAGGAATTGCGCCAGAAGATAATACAATTATACATCCATGGATCCCCAATCCAGCAAAGGGATCACGGAACGGCCAAGCTTTAGTTCGCAGCTCAGGGATATTTCCATTGTTCATTAGTAGCTCTCATTACAGAAAAGGTTGGGGATGCGTGGGGCACAGAGCTACAAAATGCCCAACATTTGAAGATGTTTTATCAAACATTTGAAGATGTTTTTCAAACTGTTGCTCTGGATGTACATTTCTAGGCCATCGCTATATATGATCATAGTGGCACCCCTTTCCCTATGCCATGCCATTGCTATACAGTGGGGTGCATAGACGTGACATATGTATGAGAGCAATACGGGAATATCACTGTGTCTAGAACGGTGCACCAGCAGCGCCGTCAAGCAGTGAATGACGGAGTATGTGCTCCTTCAGAAAAAATACATACCAAAATGAGCTTACCGTCTTTGATGTGAAAATTGAGTTTTCTTTTTAATTTTGAAATTGACCAAAGAAAACATAAAAAGGTCCAGGGGGTTAGTGTTGTTGGGATGGGGATTAAAGTGGGTCTACGTAGGAAGTGTAAGGGGATCCTCCAATTCAAAGTAGTGGTAGGAATATTTAAATAACTTTAGTTTAAAAAATAGTGTTTCTCAGCAAAAGTGCACCATAAGGTTAATAGGTTTGGGGAGCGTTTCAGTGGGATTTTACAGACCTACGGACGGTTTATGATTTGGAGACGAAATCATGCCACTGAGGACGATGTATATGCATACATGCTTTTAAAAAACATTCTGTTCATGTAGAGCTAACAAAGCCCAAGAGGGCAGGCATTAAACCACTCTACTTCTCAAGATCAAACCCTTCATGTCAGTGTCTCCCCATGATGTCTGAAGGACAGTGCAGGCTCAGGTACTCTCTCCCATAGATGGGAAAGACCCTACTAGCAGGGCTCCCAGCCACACAGCTGCCCCTTGTTAAGTTTGACCACATCTACCCCACCCTACCCGAACTACACTGGTTACCCTTACCAGCTAGGATCCTGTTAAAAAAAAGCCTGTTTCTCCTGCAAGGCTCCCTCGTCTGCCACCCCATCTTACTTGGAGGCGAAGTGAAAGTCCTGTAGATTGCCAACCAAGCAGCAATCCGGTCTGATCCATCCCTCCTCCTGTTCCAGAGAGCATTGAAAACCTGCCTATTTTAGTCACAACTTGACATTACCTAGCGTGCTAGGCTACTGACCAGCCACAGAGTAACTCAGCACAGTGCTACGTGTTAATTGATTTGTGTATATACACACACACACACACACAGTAATGCGCTTCTGTCTGGTAGCACTTGCCTATCAAATTTACCCTAATAATACTGTACAGCACTCCGCTTCTTCCATGCGAGGTTTGGCTCTACAAGCATAGTAATGTTGATAAGTACGTTTTGTCCCTTTATGCTTGTGTTCCATTAAATAGTCCTCTCATAAGTTTCCTCTTCTTTCCTTTGTTTCCATCGCCTTTGAAAGGCATACACCTGGCCATAAAATAACATATTTTATTGTATTATTTGAGAGATTATTGCTGTAATTTCGATTCATATAGTTATTACTGCTACGAGATGCCTTCATGTCTTTATTTGTTGTATAATTTACATTCGTAAATTGCCTTCAGAAAATCCAATAAAACCGTTATTTCTCATAATCATCAGTACTTGCTGCCTCTCCCAAGTACCTTACATTATATTTAGAGTCAGTGAGGATGACGTCTTTCCCATTACCGCACTTTTGGACAGACTGTGAGGAACTGCAAAGAACCTCAGACAAGAACTGGTGTTTGAGTTAGTTTACAATAAATGACGCACGCTTTGAAGATGCACTTTTAGGGACAAAGCAACAGAAGTTCCAGCACCTACGGGTATTCAGGGTACTTTGCAAGACAATTTAGACGTGTGGTCTCAAAGTACAGCGTCTTTTCCCACTTGATATTTGGAAAGTACTTCTTGTGCATTATGAAGATGTGAAGAGGGGTTGCTGGTCAGTCTTACTCAATAATCATTGGTGAAAAAGGGTGATCTGGGTTAAGGCAGGGTCCTTACCTGAAGTCTATTGTCTTTATCTCCGCTGCATGGGCCATTTATTTTTCTTAGGGTTGGGACATCCTTTCTTTCTCTTAGTCAAACTTCTACGTCTGTTTCCTCCTCTCTCTCTTGCTCTCTCTGTTTCTTTCTTTCTCTCTCCTGCTCTCTCTTTGGTCCTTGAGCACCACGTGATTGATCTTCGCTTATTGGTAGCTGTGGTTCCAATGTCACGGACATAAGCTGCTCTACCTGCCATGGGGATGATCTTTATTAAGGTTGCCATCTTATATTGAATGCTCTGCGTCATGGGTTGCTTTTTTCGTGGGTATCTGGCCAATATCTGATGGGGGCTCATCATCGCTCCCTGTACCCTGCTTTCCCTCTGCTCTTCTATAAACTCCTGCAGGATTTGAAGGAGCCATGTTTTTCCTTCCCTTCTGAATAGGGATGAGCGAAATTTTCGCCCTCGAAGTGAAAAGTGCAGAATCCACACTGGAATCCCATTACACGAAATCAGCATTACGGTTCCGCCGCCACTGACATTTTGCTTGTCGTAGTGCGTTTTCGGGCAGAGTGTGTTGTTTCGTTCCCATGTTAGTTTCGTGTAGCGCGACGCGAAACTTTACAGTCTTTTTTTTCGATCTATGCTAGTTTTGTGCAGCGACACGATAAACTTTGTGCAGGTTTTTATGAACCATGCTAGTTTGCGCAGTGCCATGAGAAGCTTCACACGGTTTTCCATGATCCAAGCTAGGTTTGCGACACGAGAAAGTTTGTACAGGTGTTTTTTCGATCTGTACTAGTTGCGTGCAGCAGCATGACAAACTTTGGGCAGGTCATTTTTGATCTGTGGTAGTTTCATGCAGCGGCATAAGAAACTTCACATGGTTTTCCACGATCCATGCTAGTGTCGCGCAGCGACATGTGAAACCTTGCATGGGCTTATTTTAGATCCATACTATTTTCACGTCGTGGTACGAGAAACTTTGCACTTTTTTTAACCATGCTAGTTTATATATATATATAGGTTACAGACGATTATTAAGGCATGGATATTCCTGGATTCCAGTGCCTTTTAACACCCTGACTGGGAAACAAGTGATAATTGGGACTGACATGTATTACTATGAAAACCCATCTATTGTGCCT
Source organism: Ambystoma mexicanum (assembly GCF_040938575.1). Lineage (NCBI taxonomy): Eukaryota > Metazoa > Chordata > Amphibia > Caudata > Ambystomatidae > Ambystoma > Ambystoma mexicanum. The sequence goes on along the minus strand of NC_090923.1, from coordinate 587,105,660 downwards.
GGTCCCAGGAAGGCATTTCCTTTCTTGCTCTGTGTTCCCCACCCTACATAGAGAGTGCAGGGTGGCAGGTCTGGAACATGGGACCGGGTCATTTGACATTTTATCTTTATTTTCTCACCCCCCATATTGGCCCTGGTCAGCGCTGTTGCAGATGGTTGCCGAAGGAATTAGAGATCACCCGTTGAGCGGTAGATCAGGAGCATCGTCATCTGGGGGGATGCAAAATCCAGGGTCTAGGCCTGGTCCCCAGAACCCATAATAGGCTGCCTGGCTGGCAGCCCACTGAAGGGCAAACCATCCCTGGAGGGCTCCCTGATTTACGGTGGGCATTTGCTTTTATATTTCCAATAGGCTATCCATGATCATCTGAAGGTGACTGGCCCATGTCCAACCATTTTGTGGCTATTAAGTAAGTACACCTCTTAAAATGGTGCACTTACAACTAAGCATTCCAGATCTTCATACTCACTGAAAAGCTAACAATAAACATACTGACCTTATTATTATTAGCAGAAAGACATTTCTTTCTATACCTACAACTCAACAGATGGTGCAAAATCGCCAAAGCAAAGCTACATCTCCAAACCAGAACAAATCCCTCAGAGCAGCCGTGGGTTTGAGCCCCTAAGCCCACATCTCCTTCACTAGACGTGATGTCCATTGGCTTCCCATTAAAGCTCGAATTGTGTATAGGCGCGTTATAAACGCCATATGTGGGATGTCTTGATCCACGTTTGCTCTGCCGTGCGGCATCCCTGTGTTATGATGGTGCCAGAAACACCAGAATGGCCGCAAAACCCTTGTGCGTGCCAAAATCGCGGTTGCAACACAAAAACTGGCTGCCCAATCTGCCATGCATGTTGTCAGTGGTGGAACAGAGATCTCACTTCTGAAACATGTCACTGGGCTTCACAACAAGTGAAAATGGAGCACAGAGGGAAAAGCAGTGCTTTGCTGAAAGAAATCCAAAATCTTGCCTTTAAATCCTTTTTTCTAGGTTGCTGAAACTGCAGAATGCCGGTACGAAACACCCTCAAACATCCAATATTCTTGCTGGGTGCTACAATTCACTTAGTTCAAGAAATCATTGTGAACGTGCAATATCCTGAAAAGCTGAATTTGTCATAAAATCCATCCACAGCAAAAGTTGCCTGCCTGTGGAATCTGTCAAAATTTGGGTGCAGTACCCTCGACCGCCTGAATGACAGCTGTCAGAAGCCTGCATTAAAACTGTAAACTTGTACAACTGAAATCTAATGTTTGAAATCAAAGTGGCCTTTTCTTGAGAGTAATCTATGTTGTAACTGTTTAATCCCATGGTTTAGAATCTGGAATCAGTGTTCTAGCTGCTTGTTTGAAATTACAAGTTTATTTTAAGCAAAGAAAACATGCAACAGAATAACATTGAATTTAAGCCTGACTAAAAACAACCAAACCAGTACAACAGATTCCCCCACAGAGGCCAGGCCTCTCCCTTCTGCTTCCCTCCACCAGGAAATCATACCTAAGTGATGATTATAAGGTGAGAGGAGAATTTGGGCTGCAGGGGGAAGGAGACAATGGGCATCCTCCAGCTACAGGAACTGCCAAGTGTATAGGGTCGTAAACTGGCCTGGGCACAGGAGGAACTGGGAGGAGACTGCTTCTGAACTGCAGGGAGATAAAAGGAGGCGGCGTCAAACAACCATTTGTTGCTTAATAAGGACCAAAGACACATTTTAAAAACACTGATAACTTACTGTGTAAAATTGTCAAGAACGCAAAAATACCAGCATTGGTACTGTAAATATTGGCTGCACATTTTAAAAGGCGCCGGAACTCTGTGACATGTTCTAGGAAGAAACAGCGGAAAATGTGATATTACACAAAAAGTATTTTTGATAGAAGCATGAAACTTCATACACTTATGCCCATATTCAATGCACACAGACAGATTCACCCACGAACCGATTGCTGGAGGAGCACCCTGAAGCAGAACCATCCATCTTACTTGCTCCAGACTCCAGACACTGGCCAAAGCAGAGAAAGGCCCTTTGCATAGCTGAACCATTCTCAGCTAGGCCTTAAATTCTAAAACCAGAATTCCACCACCAAAGGGGAACATCAAACAAACAGCCGGGCTGTGCTGTACTGCTGCCTGCTAAAAGAATTATCATCAGAACCAAGAGACCAGAGCCATTGCAGACCCAATCCAGTCCCGTGCCATGTTGTGAACAGACCCAGTTCAATCCGGTGTGCCCAGCTGTCTATCTTGATCAGAATCCCTGAACAGAATCCCTAACCAGAATCCTTGACCAGAATCCTGACGGTTCTGTTGTGAGTAACTAAAGTGAATCCCAGAAAAAAATTGAGTATCCACCACGTGAAGGGTTCCCTGGCCAGGAACTGATGGAGATTCATGTTTGGCATTCTCTTTTTCTATAGTCATAATCTAGTGTAAGAAATCCCATTTGTCTTTTAAAAGTGCATTCCTGTTTTCCATTTTTGCGCCTATCTCAAAAAAACGCCCTCGACTAAAACGTCCATAACTTCTTCAATTTTAATGCTAGAAACAACTTCTGCTTGTAGCTAACATCCACAGCTTTGCATTTGCATCTAAAACCGCATCCCAAATCTATATAGTTCTCCCGTAATCGCGATTAGTGTGCACAGAAAAGTTTGCCACAAATTTTCATTTAGGGGATTTTGACACGTGTGAAACAGCTTTTGATTGCTTCTGACCTCACTTTTAAGATTTCACATTGTTTCTTAGTATCACATCATTGCTTGTCTGCAACTACCCAAAGTGGCTCCCATAAGAATTTCAACAATTTCATAAATTTAAACCATATTTCATGTTTTTACCCAATCCATTCTCAAGATAATTTTAAAACAATTTTGACAGCTTGCCAAATCAATTCTGTTTTTCTCTTGTGTTTGCTGGGGGAAATTGGGATTGACATTTTGTTTGAATTCTGCCATTCCTGAATATCTGATCTCTCCTCCTATCTCTTTACATCGCCTATTGGGGGCTTGAGGGGTGTGCAGGGGGAAATAGTAACCACACTGCTATCTGTTCTGAACACACACACAAAAGTATTATTTCTGTGCTGAATTGCTTTACTCACTATTACTTCTTGTGATTAAAGAGATTGTTTAGTGTTACATCACCCCATTGGTGATTATTGTATGCCCATTAAACATAGTGTGATTGAATTGTAACTACATAAATAAATATTTTAACTTTGCAAACCAGCCTGATTCCTGGTTCAGTGTGACCAGGGGGAGGAGGGTTCCAGGAAAGGGGCGTGATATGAGTGGTACATCATTCAGAATAAAAGAACTTTTAAACACAAATAAATAAGGATTTCAGTTGTGCCTTACACGCTAGGCGTTGACTTAGGTGAAGTGCCGGATTGAAATCATTTACAGATTGGGGGCTCGTCCGGAATCCTGATTTAGACATACCATTTGTGACAGTCTAACACAGCGTGCTAACTGACAGGTACATACACCTTGTTAGGCTACCAGACTGAGCTACACTGTAAAAACACCCTTCAATATAAACACTCAAAAGAGTTGGGCTTGTTTTGCAAAGCTAAAAGTAACCCTGAGAAAAGTCCGAAGGAAATTAATATTTCCCGAATGGCGACCCCAGTGAAAATTAATATGGCAAAAGAACACCTACTGCACAAATTGTTTGTCAGGGGTGAATGGGATGAGCAGGATGAGAATGTTTGGCTGCAGGAAATCAAAGAACAAGCCCCTGCCACAGGATTAGATATATATCAGGACCAGGTTCCATTACACCAGGCACTCAGTGAACTGTATATGGGCCCAAGGGTAAAAGAAGAGCAATGTAAAATAGCCAAAATAGCGGCGTACCTGTACCTCCACATTGGAGTAATACAGGAAAAATATACTGAAAACCTAGACCTGGCAAAAAGGCAAGTACAATCCATAGAGAATGCCCAAACTGACCTGCCTCTGCAGAGCAAAGGCTACAAAAGAGCCAAGATTCAGAGAGTGAAAACAGACAGTACCTGATAAAAGTAAAAGAAGATTTGGATCTCCTGCAGCAAGAGAGGGTAGAGAAAGACACCAACTTACTGACACTGCAAAAAGAATGTCAGGAAAGATTGGACTATCTACAACAGAGCCAACAAAACTGGCACAACAATTAACTTTTAATAGAGTTTGCGCAGAACAGATGGTCGTCTTACAAGACCAGATAGACCAAGTAAGAGAAGAAAATAATACATCAATTCTTAAAGACCTTGAATCCCAAACAGAATTTGATGAAGAGTGCCAGAAAGTTGGTGCATTCAAAAAACAAAGGGACAGCCTGGCTGCACAGAGGGGTACTCTAATTCAGGAAAGGGATAGCTTAGGCCAGGAAGTCAACTATTTGAAAACCAAGGTGGAAGAAAATCGCCTGGCCCTTCAGGGACTGGGTGAACCCAAAATGGAATATGAAAAGCTGTTAGAGCACACCAGGAGGGTGGAAGATGCTCTGGCAAAGAATGATCAGGCCAGTAAGGCTCAGACTCAGGAGGTGACCCTCCTGCAGCAGAAATTGGCCCAATACTCCAAAATTAGGCAAGAAGCACAGAGAAACAATGAGGCTCTCTGTGAGAAAAATGATAGGCTCCATAGACAAGTAGCCATCCAGGAATAATTAATAGAGAGCAGTAAGGCCTTAATAGAAGAGCAAAAGGGTCATATTCTTGCATGCCAACAGGGAGTAGGGGCTGAGAGAAATGATGTCAGATGGGAGAGGGAAACCCCTGAGCATAACCTCAGGAACCCTATTACCAGAGACCTCAATCTCTTCAATTCCATGGACTCTGCCACCCCCATGTCCACTGGCTCACATGAACGAAGGGCCATGGGGATGGTAGACCTCAACCCAATGAGGAATATGGGGCTAATAGGTCAGCGCCTCCCAGAAATGGATGGGTGGGCATCTATGTATGGGTTCCCAAGTGCTAGGGCCATCTTCTCTGATCAGGGAGACTCCAATGAGGGGAGCATCAGAGAAATGGATCCTCAGAAATATAACTTACCTGGAGATCAGACAGTAAAATTTAGTGGGGAATTCCATGAGAGTAGTCCCAGTAAGAGCATATTAAAAACCTCTTCCCCGCTAGGACAGTGGGGGGGGTACTCAGCCAATCCTGGGAGCAAGGAAGAGTCAGAAGATACTTCTGAGCACCACAGGACCCAAGGAACTAGGCCCCCACATTCTGCCAGCCATTCCCAGGCTCACAGAATCCGGGAGAGCCTAGAAGACCAGACAGCCACTTCTGGTAGCAGTGCCTCTGAGTCAGAGGATGAGTGGGGCAGGGTGACCTGAACTAAAAAAGCCAACAAAGTCAAGAGGGCTTTACTTAAGGATCCCCTGAAACAAATAAAAGCTATTAGGAGCGGCATCACACCCTACCACAAGAATGCTAAATATTCGGATTGGGAGCACCTTGAGTTATTTGAACAGATGATGGAAACTTTCCATCTGAAGGACAGCCAAAGCTGTATACAGTATGTAAAGTGGACATTTTCTCCTGAGTACTCCATCTTCTTTGCGGGGCTGGAGGATCAGAACCACTCCAGATGGTCCACCTATAGAGCGGCCATCCTGAAACATTTTTCCATTCATAGGAACCCTCAAGAGGCCCGCAAGGCAGCCTACAATTTACAATGTGGGGAAGACCAGGCCCCACAAGAATTTGTTCAGGAATGAAAACGCGCCTTTGCGCAAACTACTAGAAGGGTGCGCACTGACAGTAAAGAATTTGTAAACACCTTCTTTCATGCTCTCCCTAAGTATATTATGACTCATCTAGTGAGGGACTTTCATGAGAAAAGATCAATAGACTCATTGTACAAGCAACGCGCATCTATGAGGTGCAGAAGCTGTTGGAAAATAAAAATTGTAGCAAAAGCCCCAAAACAACCAACACCCCTGCTGCTGCTGCTAAGGTGGCGGAGAAGAAGGTTGCCCCCATTTTAGATCTGGAGATGGGGGGGCCTAAAAACTTTCCAGCGCAGAATCAGACTAACCCCAAACCCAGAATGCCCTCGGGCCAATCCCAAACAGGGAGCCAGGGAGGTAACCCCACAAATGCGACCCCTAAATCCCCTGATTACATCAGCCCACGCTAAAAGGGAAATAGACCCATCCTAGGTTATGTGTGGACTCCTCCAGCCCAAGGGGGGAGGGGATCCAACCAGACAGCAGGAAACCCAGGGACCTTCGCTCCTCACTTCCCCAGGAGGGCAGAAATCCCCCAAATACCAGACCACATTTCTTTCCTAGGTACCTGCCAAATTTCAACCCCCAAAACAGCCCATCCTTCTTTCCCCACTTTCCTGAGCCCAGGCAGCCCAATCCGGGAGAGGGGAGGCAAAGGGTGGAGGGGTACCCAAACTTCCCTAACCAGGGGTACTTTGCGTGAAGGGATAGTTACCCTTCCCGGGATCAACCCAGGGGAGACCTGAGGACCCCATACCAGCCAGAGCGGGTGTCCCAACTAGAGCGCCAGGTCCAGAACATGGCAAAGGATCTGGGTTGCATGCTGAGGGCTCAACAGAACCCTCAGATGAGCATGGCGGCTCAGAACTCCTCGAATCCAGGGTCTGGTGCTCCAGAACAATGACGGGGGAAGAACCCCGACAACCCACCGGTTCCCACGGAGGAGGCACAAAGGGAACGGGGGGTGTAAAGCTGTAGAGGAAGCTTCCTTCCCCACTTGTGAAAAGCCCTTGGAAACTCAGGAACCGTAGCTCAAATCTCCTGCCCCCGAAGTTCTGCAACCCAAGGAACAGAGGGGGGTAGGAGAAATAAAGATCCTAAAAAGACCCATTTTGTGGAGGAGGTGCAGATCCTCCAGTTTGAAGGAGAGGGGTCCTCAGAGGATTCTGGGAAAAGGATCTTCTCCTTCAGGGATGGGGGAACTCTTCCCAAAGAAAAATGGGTCCCAAAAGATCCAAATCCAGACTGGGTAGATGTGGGGACCGAGTTAGAACTGGCCATCATCAAACCCCAGAATGACCCGCACGAAAATTCCCTGGTTCAAACCCATCATGGTGACTGCCTCAAAAAGGGGGGGGGCAGCCCAGAATCAGAACCAGGGGAGCCCAAAACCTCCCCCATATCTAGGTGTCACCTTTTTCTTACAGATTCCCAAGATCCCAAACAGAATCCTGCCCAAATCACCTCTCTGTCAGTAACCAAAGCAAGGAAATTAACTCACCAGTTGACCAAAAATGTGCATTATCTTTGCCCCTTTAAGGAAAAGGAGGGAAGATTTTATGCCCTGGTCCAAATACAGGGGCAATGTACAATTTTGGCACTGGTGGACACTGGATCCCAAGCTACCCTTCTGTCAAAAAGGGCCTTTGATCAACTGAATTTGGGAAGGGGGAGAAATACCAAATTCCTCTCACCCCTCTTCCTGGACAACTTCAGAACTTTGACGGGAAGGGAATTCCCATCGAGGGGACTACGGATCTGGGCATTAAAATTGGGCGACACAAGGTGAAGCACCCGGTCCTAGTTGTGACTCCAGAGGGCACATCTTGTTTACTACGGAATGACATCCTGTGTAGGTTGTCTCCCCTCATAGATTGTGTAAACAAGGTCCTCTGGACCCAGACTAACCGACCAATACAATTGAAACATAGTGTCAACCATGTTAGTTTAAACAGCACATGCCACATGGTTGAACAAAAGCCTGACCAAATAGAATTTCACTTCCAGAATAATCAAATCCCAGACGTGACAGTAATTGCAGTAGGACAACAAACTGTTGAGGTGACGGTGAGTCCTCTCTATTTCTAAAAAACAACCTTCCTGGTTACAAATTCATAATCAGAAAATCTCCTTCCTATAGTCCAACAAGATGAGAAATCTGCACAAAGCTTGGCTGATATCCAGAAAATTGGAGAGCAGTTGTTCATACCTATTCAGTTAAATGAGGGGAAGGACTCTGTTCTCGCCCGAGTGTGTGTGAACAACGGTACGAGCTTCATCAACGAGGCCATGTTCCGCAAACTCCCAAAAGATCCAGCCATTCCCACATTTAAACTGTTAGACAAATGGGAAATGGACCTGGAAATACCCAATTCCAAACATCTCCTGCCTAGCAGGTGTATGCTCAAAATTTCCATAGACAACAAGAGCATAGTCCATAATTGTTGGGTCATGCGAGATGTCCCTGCTGCATTTTACTTAGGCAGTAACATTCTCAATCGCTTTGCCATTAGTTTGGACCTAATAAACTTCAAAGCTTGGTCCCGATTAGCGTGTAATCCCATGGACTTTGATGACCCAGAGAAAGCATTTCGGTCAGCTCAACTGCTGCCATATGCAGTTGAAATTCAGATTGGAGAGGAAGTCACCATCCCAGAATGGACCCGACAATTCTCACTGGAAGTAGAAATTAAACGAGGACAGAAACTAAAAAACCCTGATGCCTATGTCCATCTCAATGCTCATTTCCAACAGCAAGGGTTGGGGGTAAACCCAACACCACTAGTCAACATAGAACACGACACCATTCCAATAGAGGTGGATAGCAGCGACCTAAAGAGTATCACTCTGGGCGCAGGCACCATTATTGGAATGGCGGTTGATGACCAACATTTTTCCATAGATTTAGGTAATTAACTGTTAGGACCAATCCCCAAGGACTGTTTTAACAGTGATAGCGGCGATGACACAACACCAGACAGGATCTTCACCCGGCATGGGGGGAATTTCCTGGTGTACTCTTCCTGCCCTTATGGTAAGGAAGATGTGACCTGTCATTTCAGGAGGGATGAGGTAACCTTTCAAGTCCCCAAAGACTGCCTTGCCCACCTGAAGCCATCAGTCCAAATCAGCACTTTGACCAGAGACTTCTCCACCCAGCTGGAGGAGGCCGCTGAGATAGCCAAACCGGAAGTCTTTCCAGGCTTCAGGCAGATGGTTGAAGAGAGAGTCAACCTAGCTGATGCCTGTGAGACTCTGGAGCAAAAGCAAAAATTGAAACAAGTTTTCTTAGATTTTCAAGATCTCTTTGTGGTGGACTCATATGACTGTGGTCGCACCGACATCCACACAACAACAATTCCAACAGACCCTGGCATGACTCCAGTGTTTATGAGGCAAAATCGCTTGCCTCTCGCATCAATGGAGTCCCTTACTGAAATAATTAAGAACCTTGAGTCCCGTGGGATAATTCGTCCAGTCCACAGTACCTTCAATAATCCGATGCTGGGGATTTTGAAACCAAACGGCCAGTGGAGACTATGTGCTGACCTAAGGGAGCTCAACAAACGGGTCCATACTTCCCGATGGCCTCTTCCCTACATTGACCAAGGGCTGGCCCAGATTCAGGGGTTAAAGGTATTCACTGCCATTGACCTGACCAATTGGTACTGGACTGTACCTGTCAGTAGGGAGGACCAATACAAGCTGGCCTTTACCTTTGGGTGGCAGCAGTACACTTGGACCCGGACTCCCTTCGGATACATCAACTCTGGCAATGAATTCAACATTTTTCTACATAAGGCCATGCCCGACCTGGGTGAAAGGGGTAACCTGGCCTATGTAGACGATGTTCTAGACAAAAACTCAACTGTGGAGGAACATATAGCGGAGATCTGTTATGTCCTGACAAAGTTGAGGGCTGCCGGAGCAAAACTCTCCTTTCAAAAGGCACAGTGGTGCAGAACCTGTGTCAATTTCTTGGGGCATGAGATAACTCCTCACGGTCTCTGTCCCCAGGAAAAGAAAGTGGAAGCCCTCCAGAAATCAAAAGACCCCACAACTCTGCGGGAACTAAGGAGCCTCCTTGGACTAACTAATTACAGCAGAAAGTTCATTGAGGATTATGTAGAGATCACAAGACCACTGATCCATCTTTTGAAGGGGGGGTCAAGTGCGAGTGGGGTCCAGAACAAGACGAGGCAGTAGGACTACTCAAAAGAAGCCAGTCACAAGCGCTTTGCCTAGCTTACCCTGTCAAAAACAAGGAGTTCTCTTGGAGACAGGGTACTCAAATACATGCTTGACTGCAATATTATATCAAAAGCATGACAAGGTCAATAAAGTAATCTCCTATGCGAGTAAGACTTTATCCTCTGTGGAGGAAAAATTCAACGATTGTGAGAAGGCACTCCTGGCAATGGTGTGGGCATTGAAGAATTACCGCCTGTTCATCCAGGGGAAACACATCATAATGGAGACTCCACACCAACCTTTGCAATATCTTCAGAGTCACAGAATTCCCGAATTACTTCCTGGATTCTGTCAATGCAAGGCTTTCCTGTGGAGGTCAAATATGGCCAAAACAAGAAGAGTCCCCTCGCTCAAGGTCTGGCTGACTTGCATGATTGTGCCAGAGAAAACTATCTCGAGGACGAGAGTCTAATAATCAAGGACAACATGGAGGCATACCTCAATTCCCCACACAAAGTCTTTGAAGAAGACATGTTTGAGGGAATGCCCACTGTTTATGTGGATGGATGCTCTTACCATGTTGACAACAACGGGGAAAAATAACTTGTGGCTGGCATAGGGAATGCTTGGGTGAATGAGATCCCAGGACCCTCTGCTGGGTACAAGATTGGTCCCCGAAGTAGTCAAGTGGCAGAGCTGATGGCTGTGCATCAAGCCATCCTCACTGCTGTCCAACACCAACTCCACGAACTGGTCATAATCACTGATTCGAATTATGTATGGAACGGGTTTGTGGAGCACCTGGTTAACTGGAAAACCAGAGGAATGCTATGTGCTAATAATAAACCATTTAAACATAGAAAATGAATCCAAAATATTGATGATCTGGTCACCTCAAATGGGATGACCATCTACTGGAAAAAGATCAAGGGTCATTCTAAAGTAGAGGGACCAGACAAAACTGGAAATGACCTAGCTGATCAGCTGGCCAAAACCAGAGCCATCCAAGGGGATATACTTGAGATTGAGTCCCTGTTGGGGGAAATCCAAATTTCCAGTTAACCAGGTGCTCCACGAACCTGGCAAAAAAACCCAGGCTATCACTAAGTCCCAGACAAATGCTCACAAAGAAATCTCAACTACACAATGGAGTCAGGAGACCCCATATGCTGATTTGATTATGGCTCAAAGAGGGAATCCAATAATTGGTAGTTTTTATCAACACATTGAGGACCCTGAGAACTTTCCCCTGATGGATACCGATTACATAGTGAAAGAGGACCTCAGAGTGCTGATGAAATGTCCAAAAATGTTCTGAATCTAAGACGGTTTGTTGGTGAGGCGATCCATAGCTGGCCATGAACAGTGGGTGGTCCCCACCTCCTTCCGAAGCCTGATGCTAAGTCACACCCATGATGCGGCCACAGCCGGTCATCGGGGGTTTCATACTATGCTAGAAATCTTGCGGGAGGTTGCATACTGGCCACACATGGGGCAGGACCTCGACCAATACTTGAAGGGGTGTCTTATGTGTGCACAATTTCAGCCAACATCACTCACACACCATGCTCCCCTCCAAAAGAGGGGGATGACACTGCCTTGGTCAGATTTACAACTCAATTTTATCGGCCCCGTGATTCGCTCCTCTAGGGGTAACAAGTACATGTTGACTGTAACATGTCTGTTCACTAAATGGGTGGAATGTCTCCCGGCCACAAATTGCTAGGCAGAAACAGCAGCTGCCCTGATGATCAATCACATCTTCTCGCGTTTTGTACTACCCCAAATGATTGAGTCAGACCGAGGTAGCCACTTCACTAGCGAAATGATGACAAAGATGTGGGAGATACTTCGGGTGAAAAGGAAACTACACATTGCCTACCAGCCAGCCTCCAGTAGTGGAGTTGAGAGATACAACAAGACAATTGTGAGCATATTAAAAAAGTTTGTGGCAGATTCTGGGCCAAGTTGGGACATTTGATTACCTCTTGTCCTGATGACCATCAGATCTACCCCTTCATCTGCAACAAATATGTCTCTGTTTGAGCTGATGACTGGACGAAGGATGGTGCTTCCCCAGCATTTGCTCTACAGAACCTAAGAGCAGACCTTGATAAATGCCTCCACAACTCATGAGTATGTTGAGAATCTGAGAAAACACCTTCAACATGCTTTTGCCTATGCTCAGCGGAATCTAGAAAGATCTGCAGCAGTATGAAGACCCACTGTGACCTCAAGACAACTAAAAAAGAATACCAAGTAGAAGACTGGGTCTACTTGTACAATTTCCAAAGGAACCAAGCCAAACAGCGCAAATTCCTCCCTAGCTGGCGGGGTCCTTTTGAAATTGTAGACAGAATCTCACCAGTCGCCTACAAAATCTGCGTCCCCAAAGGCAGTTTGGCCGAAGGGTAAGACAAGTGGGTCCACATCAATCAGCTGAAGTGTTGCCATCCTAAGCATACTCTGCGGCAAATAGAGGAGCCATCCGTAAACCCAGAGGGGGACATTCTGGATCCCTAGAAAATGCCAATTGTTAAAACCATTCCACCTGGTAAAATCAGTAGTAATTACAGGCGGGAAATATTGTCAAGTGTATGTCAAATGTGTGCATCTGCCCCTCTAGTCCTGAAACCATGGATTTTAAGCACCAAGGAGGACCACTCGGGGACAGGGAGGAAAGACAAAGGGGCCTGGAGTATCGCTCCATACTCCCATCCGGAACCGGCGAGGATAATATGTCGATCCAGCGCTGATGGGAGAAGCAGACGACTTTCTCCATCTGGACCAAAAATAAAGAAGAACATTCCAATCTCCCGACTTCCGCTTGACGGGCGGTCAAACTTAAGTCAGCAGGGGGACTCTGTGGGATATCTTGACCCACTTTTGCTCTGCTGTGCGGCATACCTGTGTTCTGATGGTGCCGGAAACACCAAAATGGCTGCAAAACCCTTGTGCGCGCCAAAACCTTTGAAAATCCTGCTTTGCAACACAAAAAGATGCCTGCCCAATCTGCCATGCATGTTGTCAGTGGTGGAACGGAGATCTCACTCCTGAAACATGTCACTGGGCTTCACAACAAGTGAAAATGGAGCACAGAGGGAAAAGCAGTGCTTTGCTGAAAGAAATCCAAAATCTTTTAAATTCTTTTTTCTTGGTCGCTGAAACTGCAGAATGCCAGTACAAAACACCCTCATACATCCAATATTCTTGCTGGGTGCTACAATTCACTTAGTTCAAGAAATCATTGTGAACGTACAATATCCTGAAAAGCTGACTTTGTCATAAAAACATCCACAGCAAAAGTTGCCTGCCTGTGTAATCTGTCAAAATTTGGGCACAGTACCCTCGGCTGCCTGAATGACACCTGTCAGATGCCTGCATTAAAACTGTAAACTTGTACAACTGAAATCTAATGTTTGAAATGTTTGAAATCAAAGTGGCCTGTTCTTGAGAGTAATCTATGTTGTAACTGTTTAATCCCATGGTTTAGAATCTGGAATTAGTGTTCTAGCTGCTTGTTTGAAATTACAAGTTTATTTTAAGCAAAGAAAACATGAAACAGACTAACATTGAATTTAAGCCTGACTAAAAGCAACCAACCCAGTATAGCAGCTTCCCCCACAGAGGCCAGGCCTATCCCTTCTGCTTCCCTCCGCCAGGAAATCACACCTAAGTGATGATTATAAGGTGGGAGGAGAATTTGGACTGCAGGGGAAAGGAGACAATGGACATCCTCCAGCTACAGGAACTGCCAAATGTGAAGGGTTGTTAAATGGCCTGGGCCCAGGAGAAACTTGGGAGATACTGCTTCTGAACTGCAGGGAGATAGAAGGAGGCATAGACAAACAACCATCTGTTGCTTAACAAGGACCAAAGACACATTTAAAAAAAACGGATAACTTACTTTGTAAAATTGTCAAAAACGCAAAAATAACAGCATTGTTAATGTAAATATTGGCTGCACATTTTAAAAGGCGCTGGAACTCTGTGACATGTTCTAGGAAGAAACATTGGAAAATGTGATATTGCACAAAATGTATTTTTGATAGAAGCATGAAACTTCACACACTTATGCCCATATTCAATGCACACATTTGCAGAAATTTGCTCCTAAATTTGACATTATGTTCCAGATAAAAAGGGCAATATTCTGTAAAAAGCAGACACAAGATCTTACATCGACTGGGTTTGGAGCAGTATCTGCTACACAAAATTTGTAATCTGTATATATGAGTGTTATAGAGGTTGCACACATGGAAATATGTATTGTACCAGAAGTAGATTTTGTGTTCAAGAGGCTAGGGGTGGAATCTAGGCATCATAAACCCACATCATCATGGTGACACCCTGTTCTTCTCCTCCTATCAAGAAAGAGAGGCATCCGTGACCCATCCCTGTCCAAGGGGCATGCTTAGGATAAAGCAGCAAACACAACTCTTTATCATAAGCATAAATAGAGACAGCTCAGCACTCAGACACAGACAGATTCTCCCATTAACCGACTGCTGGTGGAGCACTCTGAAGCAGAACCATCCATCTTACTTGCTCCAGACTCCAGAAACTGGGCAAAGCAGAGAAAGGCCCATTGCATAGCTGAACCATTCTCTGCTAGGCCTTAAATTCCAGAACCAGAATCCCACCACCAAGGGGAACATCAAACAAACAGCCGGGCTGTGCTGTACTGCTGCCTGCTAAAAGAATTATCATCAGAACCAAGAGATCCAATCCAGTCCTGTGCCGAGCTGTGACCAGAGCCATTGCAGACCCGATCCAGCCTCGTGACGTGCTGTGAACAGACCCAGTCCAATCCGGTGTGCCCAGCTGTCTGTCTTGACCAGAATCCCTGACCAGAATCCCTGACCAGAATCCTTGACCAGAATCCTGATGGTTCCGTTTAAAAACCTATCAAGTGAGTATCTATAGAAAGAACTGTGTCACACTGCATATGTACTTTGCATAGCCACATCCCAATCTCAATTCATCCTATTTGCAAATTCAGAATCATAGTATTGTCAGAACTTTTCTTGCGCTGAGTTTCTCTCATTTGTTTTCTAAAATCATAAGTCATTAGTGTTGTGAGTAACTAAAGTGAATCCCAGAAAGAAATTGAGTATCCACCACGTGAAGGGTTCCCTGGCCAGGAACTGATGGAGATTCATGTTTGGCATTCTCTTTTTCTATAGTCATAATCTAGTGTAAGAAATCCCATTTGTCTTTTAAAAGTGCTTTCCTGTTTTCCATTTTTCCGCCTTTCTCAAAAAAACGACCTACACTAAAACGTCTTTAACTTCTTCAATTTTGTTATGCTAGAACCAAATTCTGCTTGTAGCTAACACCCACAGCTTTAATTCACATCTAAAACCACATCCCAAATCTATAATCGCGATTAGCGTGCACAGAAATGTTTGCCGCAAATTTTCATTTAGAGAATTTTGACACGTGTGAAACAGCTTTTGATTGCTTTTGATTGCTTCAGACCTCAGTTGTAATACTTCACATTGTTTCTTAGTATCAAATCATTGCTAGTGTTTGTCTGCAACTATCCAAAGTGGCTCCCATAAGAATTTAAAAAATGCCAGCAATTTAAACCATATTTCGTGTTTTTACCCAATCCATTCTCAAGATAACTTTAAAACCATTTTGACAGCTTGCCAATCAATTCTGTTTTTCTCTTGTGTTTGCTGGGGGGAAATTGGGATTGACATTTTGTTTGCATTCTGCCATTCCTGAATACCTGCTCTCTCCTCCTATCACTTTACATTGCCTATTGGGGGGCTGAGGGGTGTGCAGGGGGAAATAGTAACCACACTGCTATCTGTTCTGAACACACACACACAAAAGTATTATTTCTGTGCTGAATTGTTTTGCTCACTATTACTCCTTGTGATTAAAGAGATTGTTTAGTGTTACATCACCCCATTGGTGATTATTGTATACCAATTAAACATAGTGTGATTGAATTGTAACTACATAAAGAAATATTTTAACTTTGCAAAGCAGCCTGATTCCTGGTTCAGTGTGACCGGGGGGAGAGTTCCATGAGAGGGGCGTGATATGAGTGGTAAATCGTTCAGAATAAAATAACTTTTAGACACAAATAAATAAGGATTTCAGTTGTGCATTACACACTAGGCGTTGACTTAGGTGAAGTGCCGGATTGAAATCATTTACAGATATGATATGATATTATATGATATAGCATTTATAACACGCCTATACACAAGTGTTTCAAGGCACAGCGAGGAAGGGGAGGGGGGACAGAGGGAAGACAGACAATGATCCTACTAGGCCTGGTGTCATTCATATTGTGCAAGTGCATGGGAAGGGGGCAAGTGCAGTACATGGGATAAGGAATAATAAACAATAAGTAAAGTACGGCCAGCTGTTGTCAAGTGCGAGAGTAAGTGGTGACATCAAGTGTCAAGTGCTGGTAGTGGAACTGTAGGGATACAGAAAACAGTCCCTAAGTGCGGGGGTTGCCATGAAGGCAGTGCAGGTATGCGAATGGCGGGGCAGGGTACCTGGGCCCGAGATACTGGGTGGCCAGGGACCAGTGCAGTTTCAGTTCAGCCAGGAAGTCAGCAGGGGGGAGGAGGAGAAAAATCAGAAGCAAAGTGAAAGGTTTTGAGGTGCTTCCGGAACCAGAGATGGTTCTCCTCAAGTTTCAGGGAGGCAGGGAGGCTGTTCCAGAGGGAGGCCCCATCCGAGGAAAGAGATCTACCACAAACTTGTTTCTTGGAGAAGCGATTGACCCTGAGGGAGTTGGAGGCAGATGAGCGAAGAGCTCGACAAGGAAGATATTTAGGAAGAGAGAGCTGAAGGTTTTGAGGCCCCTGACCCCAGAAGGCTTTGTGGACAATGCAGAGTGCTTAGAACTTTATCCTCCCAGGAAATGGGAGCCAATGCAGAGATTTCAGTCCTGGAGAGATACGATCCCTGGGCTTGAGGCCAAGGACAAGTCTTGCAGTCCTGTTCTGGAAGAGTTGCAGAGGGCAGAGAGAAAGAGGCTGTTGCAATAGTCCAGCCTAGAGAGCACCAGAGCTCTGGAGACAGTGAGCGTCTGGGGGAAGGAGAGGAAACAAAGAATAACTCTGAGGAGGTGCAGCTGGTAGTGTGACTTCTTAGAGATGTCAGAGATGTGAGGAGAGAAGGAGAGAATGGAGTCAAAGATGACCAAGATGTTTTTAGCCACACAGGTGGGAGCAGGATGGCATATCATATCCTACCTCCACCACAGCATATCCACTAAACTCCCGGTGCATTCCATACCTTCTTCCTCGAACCTCACCCTGCTAACAACAAGATACAAAAACAAAGCAGAAAGATCTAGCTTTTGTGTCACAGCACCATCCCTCTGGAGCTCATTTTATGCAGTTTAACTGCAAAGTAATAGCGAGACAGGAGCAGTCAGTTTCCTGAGATCCCTGGAGCATAGAAAAATTATTTTAATGGTCCACCTAAACATTTTACCATTGTTAGCAAGAATGCCCTGGGTGGGCGGACATAAAAAATGAAATGCTGCTGTGGATTAGGATATGATGAGAACATTTGCACTTACTGCTGATATGCCGGATTTTTATTGTTCTAAGAAGAATGTATTTTTAAAATTATTTTCTCAAGTTTGGAATTAGGGATACTGTGAGTGCTATGCACTTATTTATGTGTGTTAATGACCCATGCTTTAAATCTGACGTCTGTTCTTTTGTCAAGGAGGGACTCAAAATCTTTGGAAGAACATTTTGTAAAACATATCATTGATTTCAGGGTTAAAATATGCTAACAGTTAGGTATTGTTGTGTTTTTTGTATGTTAATGGCTAGCACTGAATAAACTATTTCTTCTCTGGCACTCACTGCCGCCTACTATCAGAAATGAACACTCCTAACAATTTCTCAGAAAACATGTGGAAATCTGGTTGTTTGACAAATATGACTAATATGTGTTCCTCTTTCCATTTACTGTTTCAGTCACTATGGTTCAAGCACCATGACACCTAAGGGTCTGGGCGCTATAGAAATGTAATAAATAAATAAATACACCCTATTGCCACAAAAGCTCTGGCTCCCATTCTTGCATGCTTGAATGCGGAGCCCAACAGAAGATATTTCTGAGTAAGTGAAAGGCAATCTAGCGGAACATTTTAGCTATACGATCAGAAGGCCGTGTACAGGCTTGTGCATCAGGCAACAAATCTTGCAATCCTGTGAGCCGATACAGAGCCTTGGGCAGATTTATATGTGGTCCCTTTTCCGTGCTTTTTAGGTCAGTTTTACAACTGCATCTTGTGCAACTTGGTGGTGCGATATGACGTTAGCTGGAGCCCAAGTTTAAAGGCCAGAACAATAGTTGAGTTTTGAGTTGATAAAAGCCCCCGATCGTTTAACCCAGTTTCAGGATAATAGATAGAAGTGGTTTCCATGAGTGAAGATGAGAGAATGCTGCTTTAACAATTGTACTCACTGACGAATTAAGTGAGAGGTCAGCCTATCACCAAAGCCCAATGGTTTTGTGATCGGAGGCTCAATTGACGGAAAGAAGAAGGATGGCAAAGCTGCCCAAAATGTGGATGGTGCAATGAAGCAGAACTCCACACGTAAACGGTATCAGACTTGCTCACATTGAGATGAAGCCAGTTGACCATCATCCACTTCTTTATCACTTGGATGCAAGGTCCCAGAAGGCCAAGCTGGCCTGGTGCACCACTGGTGGGCAGGAACATCTGAATATCCTCGTCCTCTGAGTATGAGCCAAACCAACAGTGGTAATCAGGTGCAAAAGGGTCCTTATGAAAATGAAATAAGATAGGGGGTCAGAGGGAGCTCTGTGGCACTCTGTATATGTTAACTTTTCAGGATGAAAGAAAGCCCCCTATATCCTCTGTGGATGATCTCTAAAAATAGGGGAGGGACCAGCCCAGGGCCAATGGGTGTAATCCCATAAACTCTGATAAGCGTGTAATCAAGATATTAAAGTCTATTGTTTTGCAGCTCACAGAGAGATACATCAGGATCAATAGAATGGCGGCTCTCTCATCTGCAGAGTATAAGATATCATCCAGAACATCAGCTAGATAAAACTTAGCACTGTGTCAGGCCTCAGTCCCTACTGGTGAAGGTACAAAAGGTTATAGGCTTGTAGCCGCCCTATAGCCACACTTTCAGGGGAGCAAGAATGGTAACTGGGCGACATTTGGCCACTCAGGATCCAGAGAAGGCTTCTTTAGGAGGCGCCAGATGATCTCTCTTTTGAAGATGGCGAGGGAATAGGTCCTCCAGTGAGTGACATCCTAAGGATAACACACATAAAGGGTGGACGGGCTTAGCACATGCCTGATTACATCAGGCCAATATCCATGAATTGTGTGGGCTTGAGCCCTTGAAGACACATAATGATGCTGTATTAGAAATGGATTTGGGGCGAAAACTCAGAGATGCTTTGAGCAAACCTGTGATGG